>NW_007248390.1:399877-410327 GCF_000164805.1 Carlito syrichta
GCTGAAGGCGGAAGGATCGCCGGAGCCCAGCAGGCGAGGCTGCGGTGGCCGGAAGCAGCCACTGCACTCCAGTCTGGGCGACCGAGTGAGACTCCAACTCAAAAAAAAAAAAAAGTGTACATATTTTAAGAAACACAAAAAAAGTAGTAAAACTATAATTATCAATATATACCAATGACAAAGGATGAACACAAATCACATTTGTCTTCTGCTCAAAGTAGTTACCATCAGTGTCCAGATACTTCTGACGGCGGCAAACTAATGCTTGAGCAACGATGCCCAAAATGTCCAGTTGTATTGCTGCCTGTGTTGTTTGAATTTCTTCCTGAAATACCCACCAGTACAGACAGTTTTCTACAGTACACTACCTCCATTAAGGTCACCCGTAGGTAAAAGTCAAGGAGTGTTAAGTTAGGAAACATAAGGAAACTCAGCCAAACTGTTTTGTTCAGTGTAAACTGTGCTTCATCAGACCAAACTATTGGCCCCACAAACTCCTCATCTTCTCATACCATATTTTGGATCCACTCACAATACTGTACCCTTCGATCAGGGTCATCTTCATTCAGTGCATGTAATAGCCTTTGGATGAAAATTTTCCATTTTGCTGCTTTAAGAATGAGTAGTATGCTTGTTCTGTTAACTCCTGTCTCATATGCACATGTAGAATTCTATGGCAGGCGTGTAAACTGTTCCAACAATTCATCCATAGCAGAAAAAGCAAGATGTGTTGCTATGTGAGGCCTCCCAGATCTTCCCTTGTGCACATTGCACACAGTGCCACGTGTCTCAAAATTCTCACGAATATGTGTAATTGTTAGGCATATTGAAGGTTCTGTTGTATACCCATGCTTTCATTGTTGTACTTCCACAACTTTCTTGAATTTCAAATACTACTTCAAAACGGCCTTGTACTTCTTGAATAAAAACCATGCTTCTGCCATTTTCTTTGACTATCCTGCTTATCCCATAGTGACACTAGCATTCATTTGATTAACACTATCTTTTGAGTGAACGTCATACTGCACATTGCTACCATAATTCAATTTAACTTGGAAAAGTAATACATAGATAGCATCACTTAAAATGTGTATATATTTTATTAGCACTCCTGGTTCTTGCCTGATCCCATCATCACATAGTTCTGTTTGTCAGGGTAAAATTGATCAACTAATTAGTAATAAGGTATTGACAATTAATAAGATTTTGAATTTAAATGAGAAGTATTCATGTCTCTATTAAAAAGGATTTATAATGACAAAAATTTTGTAATTTTGGCAGACTGGTGGGAGAGATGTATTTGAATAGAGAACCTGACTGCTCTCAAGTTATGACCTTACTTGATTAAGCAAGTGTTGCATAGAGCCAGGGGCAGAATATCTAAAATCAAGTCAAGATCTTCTAGAAACTTCTGGCTTTACAGAAACACACTTAATAAAAAAGAGCTTTGTAGTCTACTCTTCTCTGGCCACATGTACAGCAGCACATATAGCAGCTACTGATGTTAACCATTGCTCATGGTGAAAGAGTATGACCTTCACACCATCACAAAATAAAAGAATTCAGATTTTTTAAAAATAAGTTTGAAGAGGATTACCTACCTGTGATTCATATTATTGCAACTCTCTTATGGACATTCTGACTGCTTAGAGCATTTTTATTATGAAAACTCCCAAGGATTTTTTAGAGTATTTGGAAGAAAGTATATTTTTTAATGCAAAACATTTTTAGTACCATAAAATGATACTTTACCTATATATTTTACTTGCCTTCTATTAGCACTGAGATCCGAGTGTTTTAAATGCACACAATGTTTTACAATCTTAAGAAATACAAGCTGCATTTCATTGTGGTTTAATGAAATGAAATTGTCTGGATTCTCATCATATTTCCCCGGCTTTGTTTAGCTTGCTCCATCATAAGATGGAAATATAACAAGATGGTAATTATCTACTGAATGGTGAAAGGTGGATAACCAGATATAGGAAAAGCAAACAAAGCAGGTAATAGATCTGTACAGCAATATGTAATCTCACACTGAACATGGGAATAGTGGTGTTGTGCTGTCAAAATGCATTCAGTTCAAACACTATCCTCCAATACTATACAACTGTAAATAAAAGCAAATTGGAGTAATTTAATCATCATAAGGCCTATTTTCACTTTTTTTTTTTTTGCTGAGTATAGACAGATAAAGAAAATATCAAAGACTCACCATGAAGTCACCCCGGAGCATGGCAGCTCATGCTAACCTCTATCTACTTTGACATCCTGGACTATTCCATGCTTGTGTTACTTAACTGCCCCATGGATAAATGGGTTATGGTCTATTTTCTGCCTTTCCACAAAGCGTAGGATAGTCCTGAAGACATAGTCGCTGTCCAATTATCTTTTCACTTACATTTTGGCCCTTTGATACTTTCATCTACAAATAACTTTTTCTTGGAATTATCAAGAACCCGATGAGATTGGGCCACAGGGAAGCTGAAATTTTGATTTGAAAGAAGTGTACATTAGCCGGGTTCAGTGGCTCAGCCTGTAATCCCGCGCTTTGGAAGGCTGAGGTGAGTGGATTGCCTGAACCTGCGGGTTCGAGACCCACCTGGGCAACTTGGCGATACCTCATCTCTACAACAAATAAAAAAAATCAGCCTGGTGTGGTAGAGCGCACCTGTAGTTCTAGCTACTTGGAAGGCTGAGGCGGAAAGATCGCCAGAGCCCAGCAGGTCGAGGCTGCGGTGACCGGGAGCGACCACTGTACTCCAGTCTGGGTGACAGAGTGAGACTCCAGCTCAAAAAAAAAAAAAGTGTACATTAAATTCAAAGCTAGTTAAAAAGTTCATTTATCAAGTTTTTTTCCATCACTTGTTAATTCTTTTTGACGAAAGAATTAAAATTGCTGAACTCTTCTTATCAAAAAATAAGGGAAGGAGTGATGTCAGCAAGAGGCCTGACTAGAGATGCCTCGTGTTCATTCCTTCCCACTAATGAAGATCCAAACACTAAATAAACAGCTATATTTTGACTAGAGTGCTTTAAGGTGACCAACAGAATGAAGAAAGGCACTGGCAGAGACCCTCTGGGATGCAGATACTCCAGGTGGCAGCATACAGATAGAAGTAAGGCACCTTGCTACTGCCACTTCATCTTCCCAGAAGGGATCAACTTGGAGGCAGGAGAGACTCTCTTGCATAGGAAGCAGCTAAGCATGAGGTTTCCAAAAGCCCCCATTAATGTCATGGATACCTGCAGCTTTTGCTGCTGGACCTTGCAGTTCTTATAGGACCTGAGCCTAGTTTGTAAAGCTACTAGTTCACATGGTAAGTACTCAAGAGACAGAGACTATGCGTATTCCTTATTGCCATTACCCAAGCCAATGCTAGGTGCCATTTTGAAGCCAGAGTCATTTCTAGAGTATGTTCAGCACCAGGGAACAGAAAACACTATATCTCCCCAAAGTGGAGTCTTCACTGGCATTACACCATGCTCACAAATTCCCAGGCTTAGCTAAAACATGTACTTGGTCTCTGGAAACAAGTTTCCTAAGAGGCACTTCATCTTCTCTATCCAGGGGCTACTGGACCACAACCTTGGCCACTTGGAATCTGGGTCAAGCAGAACAGCTGAAACTCCTGTGCTTTGCCCCCAGGGGAATGTAATCCAAGCCAACTCACTGGTCAAGAAGTCTCTTTCTTCTTCTGAGCATGGACCAGCCCAGCATCTTGCCTTCAGGGATCAGATTTGGGTAGGTGAACCAGCTGTGCAAACCTCTGCACTCCCAGTTGCTGACATAATCACAGATGTTGCCGACTTGACTATAGCTGAATAAACTGCACGGAAACTACACAACTGCATGACCCAGAACCAAGCCAATACACCCTACTCAGCCAATACCCTAAGGCACATCTGCAGGTGACGGTTTTTTTCCAAGAAAGCTACTCTATAGAATTAGAAGAGTCAACTCTTCTTCCAGATTCACAAATATCTATATAGGGAGACAAAAACCTGACACTACCAAATAAACAAGCAAACCAAAAACAGTAATTTCTCAGTAATTGAAGCCAAAGATATAGAATTTAAGAATTGTCAGAAATGGAATTCAAAACTACAATCTTAAGTAAACTCAGGAAGATACAAGAGAATAGAGATAGATAATTCATTGAAATTAGGAAAATAATTTATGATCTCAATGAGGAATTCAACAGATATATCATAAGAGTTTTCAGAAGCAAAAACTGCAGGTGTTCATGACATTTGAAAAGATAAACAAAACTGACAAACCACCAGCTACACCAACTCAAAAAAAGAAAAAAAGAATACCCAAATAAATAAAACCAAAACCCAAAATAGAGACATTACATCTGATACCAAAGAAATTCAAAGAACTAATAGAGCATATTATGAATGTACAACAAATCAGAAAGCCTAAAAAAATGGGTGAATTCCCAGACACACACAACCTACCAAATTTTAACCAGGAAAAAATATAAAACCTAAGAAGACCAAAAATGAGTAACAAGATCAAACCATTAATAAAAGTCTCCCAACACTAAAAAACTAAGGATCTGATGACTTCACTGCTGAATTCTAACAAGTTTTTAAAGAAGAATTAACTAAATATTGTACATTTCCAAAAAATTGGAGGAGAAAGAATTCTTTCAAACTCATTCTCCAAGGCCATCATTGCCTTGTCACCAAAAAACTAGACAAGGTCATAACAACAAGACAACAAATACAGGTCAATATTGCTGATGAACATAGATGTAAAAATTATCAATAAAATATTAGCAAATGTAATCCACACCAAAAAGATCATGAATTATGATCAAGTCAGATTAATTCCATAGATGCAAAGATGGTCCAACACAGGCAAATCAGTAAACAGGATACATCACATCAACAGAATGAAGAAAACAAAACATATGGTCATTTCAACAGACACAGAAAAGGCATTTGATAAAATTCAACATTGCTTCATGATAAAAACTCTCAAAAATTAAATCTAGAAGGAATGTACCTATATGCAATGAAGGCCAAATATTACAAACCCACAGCCAACATCTTACTGAACAAGTAAAAGTTGTAAGTATTCTCTCTAAAAACTGGAACAAGACAAGGATGCCCGATTTTGCCACTCTTATTCAAAATAGTACTGGAAGTCCTAGTCAGAGCAATTAAGCAAGAGAAATAAATAAAAGACAACCAAATTGGAAAGGAAAAAGCCATATTGTTTCTGATTACAAATGACATGATTTATATACAAACAAACCTAAGGACTTCATAAAAAACTATAAACTGATAAACAATTTCAGCAATGTTTCTGGTTTACAAAATCAACATACAATAATTAACAATGTCTATCTACAGATAATGAAGTAGTTGAAAAAGAAATTTTAAGAAGCAATTCTATTTACAATGACTACAAAAAATACCTAGAATAAATTTATTTATTTATTTATTTTAAAGATGTGGAGCACAATTCAGGTTCAGTATACAAATGTTGATTATACAGATGCCTTTGTTGATTAGGTGTGCTTCCCCATCCCTGGCAGTTCCTCACTACTGCCAATCCCTTTTTTATAGTATTATGATAATTGTTCAAGGTTGGTTTATGAGTGAGAACATGTGGTACTCAGTTTTCTGTTTCTGTGATAGATCACTAAGTATGATAGACTTTGAATCCATCCAAGTTGCTGTGAAGTCCATATGTTTGTCCTTCTTTATGGTTGCGTAATATTCCAGAGGAATAAATTTAACCAAGAAGGTGAAGTGCTTCCACAAGAAAATTATAAAACATTGATGAAAGATATTAAAGATGGGACACACACACACACACACACACACACACACACACACACACACACAAATGAAAAGGCATTCCGTATTCATGAACTAGAAAAACAAGTATTGTGAGAATTACCATACTACCCAAAGTAAACCAGCACTAGTTACAAGAGTCAACATATGAAATTCGGATTCAACGCAATCCATATAAAAAGACCAATGACATTTTTCCCCAAAATTGAAAAAAAATCTAAAATTTGCATAAAACCATAAAATACCCTGAATATCTAAAGCATTCTTGAACAAAAAGATACAAAACTAGAGTAATCACACTCCCAGACTTAAAATAGATTATAAAGCTGTAGTAACTAAAGTAGTACAGTACTTATATAAAAACAAACACATAAACAAATAGAGCAGACTAGAGAATACAGAAATTAGTCCATATATTTACAACTTTCTGATTTTCTATAAAAATCATCAATACATTGAAGAAAGGACAGTCTTTTCAATTAATGGTGATGGAAAATCTATTTATTCACAGAAATAAAACCATATGCAAGAATAATTCAAAATCTGCTAAAATCTTGAATGTAAAACCCCAAACTATCAAACCACTAGAAGAAAACATAGAAAAAATGCTTCTGGACTTTGACCTGGGCAAAGGTTTTATGGTTAAGACTTCAAAAGCAAAAATAGACAAATGTGATTATATCAAACCCACACTTTACTTCTGAACAATAAAGAAAGAAGTGAACAAAGAGAACCTGAAAATTGAGAGAAAAATATTTATCTACATTTGATAAAACTATTCATTTGATTTTAAAAAAGTAACAATTTAATAAAAAGTTAATAGCCAGGAGATACAAGAAACTCAGACAACTAACTGAACAACAAGCAACAAATCATTTGATTGAATAATGGGCAAAGGATCCAAATAAATATTTCTCAAAAGAAGACACATAATGGGCCCAAAAGTATATTTAAACCATATTACTCAGCATTACTAGTCTTCAAGGAAGTCCAAATTAAAACCACAATGAGACAGCATCTCACTACAGTTAGGATTGTTATTAACAAAAAGACTGAAAATAACAAATTATGAGGTTGTGGAGAAAATGGAAGTGTTGCACATTGTTTGTGAGAATGTAATTAGTACACCCATTATTTTTTTAAAGTATGGAAACACAATAAACTAAAAGTAAAACTACCAGGTGACCCAGCAGTCTCACTACTGGGTGTGTATCTGAAAGAAAGAAAATCTGTATGTGGAAGAGATATCTGCATTTTTATGTTTATTGCAGCACTAGTCACAAGAGTCAGTAGATGAAATCAACACAAATGTTCATCAGCAGATGAATGGATACACAACATATAGTACACATACTCAATGAAATGCTATTCAGCCATTATAAAAAAGAACAAAATACTGTAATTTGTGGCAACATGTATGAGCCTGGAGGCCATTGTGTTCATTGAAATGTCAGGCACAGAAAGATAAATGCTGCATACTCTTATTTATGTGTGGCAGATAGAAAAATGTTAATCCCATAGGAGTGGAAAGTAATGGTTAGTAGAGGGTGGAATAGGTAGGAGGGTGGAGGTGACAAGAAGAGATTGGTTAACAGATACAAAAGCAGAGCTTATGTAGAAGAAATAAATTCTAGTACTCCATAGCGACATGGAGTAACCATAGTAAACAATCACTTACTGTAATTTTTAAATAACTAGAAAAGAGAATTTTGAATGTTACTGGCACAAAGAAGTGAAAAAGTTTCAGGTGAAGGATAAGCTAATACCTTGATTTTACCAATACACGTTGCATATAATATAGCGAAACATCACACTTATGTGCAAATATTGTACATATTTGTAGGATACAGTGTGATCTTTTTTATCACACACACATATATACATATATATATTTAAAATAAGGTTTGCTGTAGACTTATAGTAGATACCCACTAACAACCTAAAAGAATTTCCTCGTATCATGGACTTTAAGTAGATTTGTATTACACATGTGTGCTGAATTTAGTCACATGTATTTTTCATATATATTTCACCTAATCATACAGTTTTTCTCTTTGAATTGAACTACATGGATTTTCTATTTTTTTCCTTTTCCTATTATCTTTTTTGTTTTTGTATTAGGTTATACTATCTCATAAAAAAATAGAGGAGTGTTCTCTCTGTTTCAATTTATCTGAAAAAGTTTGCATAAGACTGGAATTATCTTTTATTTAAAGATTTGATAAAATTTTCCTATATAACTGTCTGGACCCGATGAGAAACTTCAGAATGACTCATTCACTCCACAAATGTAGGGTTATTAACATTTCTTATTTCTTCTTGAATTGGTTAGTCATGATTGTTTAGGGTTGTGTTTATTTCATCTAAGTGTTCAGACATAATGTCACAAATATATTCATAATTTTTCTTATCTTCTGAACATCTGTAGTTGTATCTCTCTTTATATTCTTAAGTTTATTAGTGCCTTTTTTCCTCAATAATCTTACATTTTGTCCATCTTGTCAGTCTTGTTGAAGAGTCAGCTTTTGACTTTGCTGATTCATTATTTCTGTATGTTCTTCCATTTATTTCTGTTTCATTTACTGTGTTGACTTCTTTTCTAGTTTATTAAATTTTATCTTTTAGACTTTTTAATATACACATTTTAAGACTACAAATGTTTCCCTAAGCAAAATAATTGCACCAAGCATGTTGTGAAATGTAGCATTTGATTAATGGCCAATTCTAAGTATTTTCTAATTTTATTTTTTTAAATTTTTTTATTTTCCAATTTTTAATATGATTTCTTATTAGAAACAAGACTTACTTAGACATTTGCTTTGTTTTAAAAATATTCAGTTTTTTGACTTACATTTTGTTATTATTTTTAACCTAAAGCTATTGCAA
Source organism: Carlito syrichta (assembly GCF_000164805.1). NCBI lineage: Eukaryota > Metazoa > Chordata > Mammalia > Primates > Tarsiidae > Carlito > Carlito syrichta. The sequence goes on from NW_007248390.1 coordinate 408,581, forward strand.
TTAAAATTGTGGTCTGTATAAAACTAATTGCTTGAAATTTGTTAATCTCGAATTTTGCAAATATCCCACGTGTCTGAAAAGTATGTTCTATAAATGTTCACTATAGCAAGCTTGCTTCACATGCTTTTAAAGTGTAGAACATAAACTACTTTTTGCTGTTTGATCTATTAATAACAGTGAGATGTGTTAAAATTTACTATAATAGAGAATTTGTCAATTTTTCACATTAGTTTATCTGAATTTCTGAGTAGTCTCATAATATTCTAGTAAATCATTTATCACAGGATTCATTACTTCCTAGTTAGTGCTCAATAAATGGTGACCTGTTATTGAGGATTGAATTGTGTCCTTCAAAATATGTGTTGAAGTCTTAGCCCCCAGTAACTGTGACTGTGACATTGTTGTAAAATAAAGTCTATGCAGATGTAATCAAGTTCGAATAAGATTATACTGAATTAGAGTGGGACTTAAGTCCAAAGACTGGTATTCTTATAAGGAGAAAGTGATTTTAAAACATGTAAGAGACACACAGAGAAGGTCATGTGACAGCAAAGGCAGAGGGTAGAATGAGGTTTCCATAGCCAAAGAACACCAAAAACTACTGGAAACCACCAGAAACTAGGAAAAGGCAAGGAATAATTCATGGTTAAAGCCTAAGGCAAAAGTATGGCTTTACAGACTCTTTGATTTTGAACTTCTAGACTTCAGATATCTGAGATAATTAATTTCTTATTTTTAAAAGTAAAAAAAAGACAAGAAAAATAGTTTATTGGCACCAAAACTAGGCAAACTAGATAAATATATATTCCAAGTAATTAGAGATATGATCTCCACAAATCATGTGATCAGAAGAATTCAACACTATAGACTTACTCCTAAATAATGTTGGTCCCACTGAAATGATCAAGTGATAATGCTATGAAATCTTCTAATTCCTATTGCTTGTAATTTTAGAATAGCCTGGTAATTGGATATTATGATATGATAGTATCATGAATATTTTCATGTTTCTCCTCTTTTGAACATCTACTATATCTATAGTTATATCTCTCTTTTTAATTCTTATTATACTATGATATCTGGCATCCAGAAGAAGTCATATATTATTGATAAATACAATGATACTAATTCACTCATATTGTGTTCAAAAGAAAATAAAACTCTGTGGGTAAAGGGAAAATTATATTTTAGAAAAATTGTAAATCTTAACCTTAATTAAGGAGGAAAACAAGATCTAGGATAATAGGTAACCTGTAGATTATTCATCCGTATAATTCCATTGTTGAACATTGTGCCTGGTACAGAGTGAGTATCATATAAATATTTGTTGCTAAAGTAGATGAATAAACTACCCATATAAACTTGTGACCATATTAGATGTCTAGGGATTGATGCATTCAGCAATGAAAACAAGCTATTGAAGAAGAAATGGAGCATGTCCCTCAAAATATTACCATCCATTACTTTTTACCTAGAAATATAACTATTTCAAATAATGTTTAAAACAGGGTTTCTTATGTTATTTGTGGACACAAAATTAACTCTACCTCAAGTTCCTAATATTAAATTTACAGTATGGAGTATTTCCAAAATTATTCCTTAGAATTGTTATGGTAAATAGGCATTTCGTATTTTGTTTTCTTAAATTCATGACCTGCTTCATTGTGTTCCAGAAAACATTGCACACAAAAAGATACCATTTAGCTATGAAAATGTGCATATATATATATATATATATATATATATA
>NW_007248390.1:411144-432699 GCF_000164805.1 Carlito syrichta
CAGAGTCTTGAACTCTCCCCAGGAAGAAGGATCCTGTCGTTTTCGTCTTTTCTTTTTCGCCACCTCCCGATTCCCCCGTCTCAAGCCCTGACTCTCTCCTTGAGCTGGACTCCAGCATTTAGTGCAACAAAAATCAATATATGTGTTTTCTTTGTTTCTTTTAAAGTAAGTTTAGCTCTAGTAACAATATGTGCACTGACCCCCGTCCCCAGATATGTGTGTACCCTCATCTGTAGTGCAAACATAGGATGCAGAACTGCAGAACATTGCCTTCTAACCAACACTGTCAGGTTGTATCTTTTTCATGGAAATCTTCCAAAAATATAACAGTTTTGACAAAACCTAAAGAAACATTTTAATCTGTAATCTTTAAATAACTATTTGGAGAAAAATAATTATACTATTCTAGTACTAAAAGTATTAAGTTTTAGTTAATATCATAAATTGAGTTTTAGTTAATAGAGTATATATCATCTGGAATATATTACTATATTTGGTTGATCCTAACTCAGCCTCTCATCCTCTGAAACACTTCTCAACTTAAATTCATTCCTATATACTTCATTTGCTTTAACCCAATGGTTTTTACCTGGAAGTATTCTGCCACCACATCCTTGTGGACATTTCGCAATGACTGGAGACATTTTTAGTTGCCACAACTTTGTGACAAATGAAACTGGCATCTAATGGGTAGAGGCCAGGGATAGTGTAAATATCCCCATAATGTACAGTATTCTGGACACCATTCTCCAACACTTCAACAAAGATTTATCTAGCCAAAACTTTCAATAATATATATCAAGGTTGAGAAATCCTGGTTTAACTTATTTGCCCAGTTAGTCAAAACTTCAGGAAAACATTTTATCTCTGCTCAGTTTATTGTTCATTCACCATCTCACTCAAGCATGAATAAAGTATTGTGTGAAAAACTATTAGAGGTCAGACACTAGACCAGAGGTTAGGAATGTGTGTATGTGTGTGTGTGTGTGTGTGTGTGTGTGTGTGTGTGTGTGTGTGTGTGTGTTTGTGGTGAGAGAGAGAGAGAGAATGAGAGAGAGAACAAGAGAGAAAGAGAGAGAGCTTCTAATCAGGTGAACTGACCACAACATGTTTTCAGTCTACCATTCCAGTATTTTACTTTAGTCATACTTTAGTCATACACCCTCTGTGTTATGATCTATCATTTGCCTACTACATTTCTCTATCTTTTCCTACTACTACATGTGCCTAAGAGACTGTTCATTTTCTACCTGGCAATGCCAAAAATCAAAAAATTTGTATAAAAATCTACCATGTCAACACTTCAAGAGGATTCTAGGAGAGTAGTAGTGTTTCCTATCATCTGTCTGCCTGAACAAGAAATCAGTTTCCCCACCTAGGCAATAATTGTACTGGTATAATATGTCTGATATAACTATTTTGTAACTCTGGAGTCATAAATGAAGAAGACAAGAAAAAAGATGCCTGTACATGCTCAGTACTGATGGATTTTTTTTTTTTTTTTTTTTTGGTTTTTAATATGCTTAGTCTACAAATGGTTGAATCTATTTATATAGACCCCATGGATATGGCGGGTAGGCTGTATATTCAAAATGAATAAAGAAAAACACCCTGCCAACCAAGAATTATCTATCCAGCAAAGCATTCCTTCAAGAGCAAGGAAGAAATCAAGACATTCATAGATAAAGAAATGCTGAAGAATTTTGTTACTATGAGACTTGTCCTAATCAATGAAGAAATGCAAGGAGAAATGAAAGGACACAAGAACATAGCTTGAAGCTGCATGAAGAAATAAACATCTTAAAAAGATAGATATGGAACTGTAGAAGCAAGTATTATTGTAATTTTGGTGTGCAACATCATATTTTGTTTTCCACATAATTTAAGTGATTAATACATATAATTTAATCATTAGTTTATTTGGATGTTACATTGTATAAAGATGCAATCTTCTAACAGGAACATCAGAAAAGATTGTATATGAAAGGTAAAAGAATTGGGTCTTTATATGCTATTGAAGTTAAGCTGGTATAAATCCAAATTTGTGTTATAACTTTAGGATGTTAAATATAATCTCATGGTAACTGCAAAGAAAAATGGCTATTAAATACATACAAAGGAAATGAGGAAAGAATTTAAACATTTCACTACAAAAAAATCAACTACACATAAAAGACAATCATGCAGACAATTAGGAACAAAGAAGCTGTAAAGAATATGGAAAACAGACAGCTAAATGAAAAAAGTTTGACACTCCCTCTTAGTAGTTTGTTTTTTTTTAAGTGTAAAATAGCAAAACTCTCCAATAAAACAATAGAAATTGGCATAATGGTTAAAAACACAATCCAACTGTATGATGTCTACTAGAGTCACCTTTAAGAGCTAAAGACCCTGCAATCTCCTTGCTGGGAATATACCCTGAAGAACTCAAATCATTCTATGAAAAAGATACCTGCACACATTTGTTTATCACATCATTGTTAACAATAGCAAGAACCCGGAAGCAACCATGCTGTCCATCAAAAGAGGACTGGATTAAAAAATGTGGTATATATACACGATGGAATACTACGCAGCCATAAAAAAGAACAAAATCATGAATTTCACAGCAACCTGGATGGAACTAGAGTCTATAATACTGAGTGACCTCTCACAGAAACAAAGATCTGAGTCTTACATGTTTTTACTCATATAGTGAACCTTGAACATCTATCGTAATACTATAAGAAAAGGATTGACACTGGTGGGAAACTATGGGGGAGGAGGGGAAGGGAGGTGGGATTAATGGTAGTAAATATCTGTCTGAGGACGAGGAGACACCCCTTATCAATAAGGGTGTCTGAACAAAACATATTTGTATACCTAACCCTTAACTGTACCCCACAATACCAAAATAAAAAAAATATTGATTAATAAGAAAATAAAATTAAATAAATAAATAAAGAGCTAAAGACACAAGCAGATTGAAAGTGATAGATAATATTCCATACAAATAATAATCAAAAGAGAAGGAGTGGCTATATGTCAGACAAAATATAATTCAAACAACAGATACTGGCGAATATGTGGAGAAAAAGGAATGCTTCTACACTACCTGTGGTAATACAAACTAGTGAAGCCTTTTTGGAAGACAGTGTGGTGATTTCTGAAAGAACTAGAAATTGACCTTCCACATGACCCAGCAATCCCCCTATTGGGAATATACCTAGAGGAACTCAAATCATTCTACCATAAAGATACCAGCACACACATATTTGCTGCAGCTCTATTTGCAGTATCAAAAACATGGAACCAACCATACTGCCCGTCAAAGCTGAACTGGATTTTTAAAAAGGTGGTACATATACACAATGGAATATTATGCAGCCATAAAGAAGGACAAACATGTGAACTTTGTAGCTGCTTGGATAGACTTAGAGTTTATCATACTCAGTGATTTATCACAGAAACAAAGAACAGAGTACCATATGTTCTCACTCATAAGTGGTCCTTGAACAATTATCTTATTACTATAAAAAAGGGATTGGCAGTAGCTGGAAACTGCCAGGGGAGGGGTAGTGGGATTGGCAGTTGAGGGAAACTGCCAGGGGAGAGAGGGGCATACCTCATCAACAAGGGTACCTGCACAATGAACATTTGTATACCTAACCTGAATTGTACCCCACATCTTTAAATAAAATATTTAAAAATTTAACAAAGTCTACAAGACATGAAAGATGATATTACATACTAACAGAAGTTTTCATAGAACAGAAATATATAAAAATTATAAATATTTATGTCTCTAATGACAGATTATCAAGATACATTTAGTGGAAAATATAGAACTGAATGTAGAAATTAATAACACTGTAGTATTATTTGGAGATTTTAGTACTCTACTCACAATAATGAATAGAAAAATCAGACAAAAAATAACTAAGAAACGAGAGAACTTAAACAACACAATAAATTAATTAGATCTAATAGATATGTACAAAATACCTTACCCAACAGCCATAGCATGCATTTTCTCAAGTGTACATGGCATGGGTAATATATTAAGTCTCAATAGATTTAGGAAAATGGATGCCATACAGAGTATCTTCTACTATCAAAACAGAATGAAGTTAGAAATCAGTAACAGAGGTAAAAAGCAAAAATGTAAATATTCGTGTAAATCAAATAACACATTCATTAATATCCAATGGAACGAAGAAGAAATCACAAGAAAATTTTTTAAAATATATACTTACACATAAGTGAGAATACAAATACAAAATTCCAAACTTATGGGACACTGTGAAAGAAAGACTAAGGAAAAAATTAATATAGACATTTACATTTTTAAGATCAACCTTCTAACTTTATTACTTAAGTAATTAGAGTAAGAAGAATGAACTAAAGCCAAAGCTAGCAGAAGAAAGGATATAATAAAGAGTAAAGCAAAAAATAAACAAAATTGAAAAAAAAGTGGAAGTAAAAGTTAGTTTTTTGAAAAGATTGGCAAAATTGATAAACCTTCAGTTATGTAGACTAAAATGAAAAGAGAATACTCAAATTACTAACATCAGAAAAGAGAATATTGACATTGCTACAAATTTACATAAATGAAAATGATTATAAGAGACTACTACAAGCTAATATGTACCAACGTATTGGCAACCTACATGAAATGGACAAATTTCAAAACACAAAATCTATCACAACTAAATCATGAATAAATAAAAAGTACAAATAGACTTTTAAGTAGATTGAATCAGTAATCCAAAATCTTCTGAGAGTGAAAATCCTGGACATGATGGCTCCCTGGTTAATTCTATTAAATAATTAAAGAACTAACAATTAATCTCAAACATTTCCAAAAATTTCAAGAGTAGGAAACACTTTGTAACTCATTTTATGAAGCAGCATTACCCAAATACCAAAGTCAAAGTCACTGCAATAAAATTACAGATCAATATCCCTTTATAAACATTGGTTTAAAAAAAAAAAAAACTTCAACTAAATACTAGCAAGCAAAATTTATCAGCATGTTAACAAGATTATACACCATGACCAAGTGGATTAATTCCTACAATGCAAGGATGGTTCAACACAGGAAAATCAATTAATGTAATATACCAAATCAACAGAATGAAACAGAAAAAAAAATGTTCATCTCCATTGATGTAGAAAAAGCATTTGATAAAATCTAACACACTTTTATGATTAAAATCACTCAATAACTTGGAGTAAAAGAAAACTACCTCAACATAATAAAAAGTCATATGCAAAAAACCCATAGTAAACATCATATACTTACAATTTTACTTACAATAGCATCAACATTAATTTTTAAGAATTGTGAGTTAACTTAACCAGGAGGTGAAAGACCTGTACAATGAAAATTATAAACCATGGCTAAAAATTAAAAAAAGACATAAATTTATGGAAACATATCTCATGTACATGAATTCTAAGACAATATTGTTAAGATATCAATACCATTTAAAGCAATCTACTGACTTAATTCAATTCCTATCAAAATTGCAATGACTTTTTTTTTTACATACACAGGAAAACCTATTCTAAAATTTATATGGATTCTCTACAGACTCTAAATAGACAAAATAATCTTAAAAAGTAAAAAGAAAGCTAGAAGATTCACAATTCATTATTTCAAAACTTACTGAAAAGCTGCGGTAATCAAAACAGTGTGATACTTTTATAAAGATAGAAGATATATATAGAGAGACTAATGGAATAGAATGAAGAGTTCAAAAATTAACCCTCATATATATAGTAAAAAGAGTTTTCTGTTTGTTTGTTTGTTTTGAGTTAGAGTCTCACTCCATCACCCAGGTGGGAGGTAAAATGAGTTTTGACAAGAGTGCAAAGACCAGTCTGGGGTCTTTGGGGAAAGGACAGTCTGTTCAATAAGTGTTGCTGGAAAAACTGGATACCTACATGAGAGAAAATAAAGCTGGACCCTGGTTAACACCATATGTGAAAACTAACACAAAATGAATGTAAGACTTAAAACTATAAAACTCCAAGAAGAAAACAAGGGGAAAATTCTTCATGCTATTAGATATGGAAATGCATTCTTTGATATGACACCAAAGACACAGGCAACAACAGCAACAACAAACAGATAAACAGACTTCAAGAATTTTTTAATAAAAATGTACAAGAAAAGACAATATCATCACTGTAAAAAGGCCTAAAACTCAACAACAAAAATCAAACAACTTTATTAAAAATGAGTAAATAATTTGGAGCAAACAACTTGTAGAAAATATATAATTGGCCAATAAAAACGTGAAATGATACTCAACATCACCAATCATAAGAGTAATTTAAGTCAAAATTACTATGAGATTATACTTTGCACCCACTGGGATGTTTACTATAGGGAAAAAACACCAAATAACAAATGTTGGAAAGATGTGATTAAACTGGAATCCTTGTGCACTGTTGATGAATATATGAAATCGTGCGGCCACTGCGGAAAGTAATATTGTGGGTCCTCAAAATGTTAGAGTTAACATATGATTCAGCAATTCCACTTCTGAGTGCATACCCAAAATAATTGAAAAAGGGGATTAAAAAAGATATTTGTATGCCCATCTTTATAGCAGCATTATTTATAATAGCTAAAATGTGGAATTCATCAATGAATGAACGGATTAACTAAATGTTGCATATATACATGCAATGGAATATTATTTATCCTTAAAAAGGAAGAAAATTCTGAAATATGCTGCAACATGGATGCATCTGCAGGAGAATTATGCTCATGAAATAAGCCAATCACAAAAAGACAAATGTTACATGACTCCATTTTTATGAGGTACTTAACATAGTCAAAATAAAAAAGACAGTGGACTGGTGGTTTCTGATGAGTAGGGAGAGGGATGATGGGGGTAATTATTAAATTGATATAAAGTTTCAGTTTTATAAAATGAAAAGTATCATGAAAATTGACAGTGAAGAAGGTTGCACAACATTGTGAATATATCAAATATAGAGAACAGTACACTGAAAAATGAGTACAAAGGTACTTTATGTTATGTGTCTTTTACCACAATTTTAAAAGTTGTAAAAAAAGAATAAACTCTGCCATGTCCTTGATCAATACTTATTTTGAACAGCTGTAGTATTTGTGATTGTCATCATGCGTTTCTTACTTGGCATTTTTTTTTCTTTTGAGTTGGAGTCTCACTCTCTTGCCCAGGCTGGAGTGCAGTGGTACGCTCACAGCCACCCCAGCTTGGACCTGCTGGGCTCCGGCAATCTTTCTGCCTTAGCCTTCCAAGTAACTGGAATTTCCAAGTTGCCGGAGTGTGCTACCAGTCCTGGCTAATTTTTTTTTTTTTTTCTTTTTTTTTTTTGAGTTGGAGTCTCACTCTGTCGCCCAGACTGGAGTGCAGTGCTGCCCAGGCGGGTCTCGAACCCGTGGGTACAGGCAATCCACTCACCTCCGCCTCCCAAAGGCGCGGGATTACAGGCTGAGCCACTGAGCCCGGCTGGCCTGGCTAATTTTTATTTATTTATTTATTTATTTATTTATTTATTTATTGTAGAGGCGAGATCTCACCAAGCTGCCCGGGCTGGTCTTGAACCTGAGGATTCAGGCAATCCACTCGCCTTGGCCTCCCAAGGTGCTGCGATTACAAGCTGAGTCACCAAGCCTGGCCCACCTGGCATTTTTTATGCGTATGCATTTTATTTTATTTATCAAATTATAAGCTACTGAAAACAGAAACCAAGTCTTATGAGATTTTGTAACCTTCAGATTAACTTCCATTTTGTTTTGGATAAATTAGTGAGTTTATTCATTGCATAGAATGATACCTAAAATTTATGGAGCACTTTCAAATCTAAACTGTGCATAGTTGTATATAAACCATTCTATTTAATCATGATGATAATATTGTGAGATATTACTCATGCATATCCTCATTTAGCAGATGAGGAAACTGAAACACAGAGAGTACATATTTTTTTCAGTATCATTTAGCTGATATAAGGACATGAACTCAGTTCTGTCCAAAGATACAGACAAAATTCTAACCCACTATGCTACATTTTTAAAAAGGATTAACAATGATAGTTACTATGGTAGGTTGATAATTGACTCCAACAATATCAAGTGTTAATCTCTGGAATCTGTAATTGTTACCTTATTGAGAGAAAGAATCTGTGCATAGGTGATTAAACAAAAAAAATCTAGAGATCAAGATATCATGCTGAATTATAGATGTGTCCTAAGTGTGCCCAAATCTCAAATACCTATGTAAGAGAAAAGCATAGGAAGATTTGACACACAGAAGAGGAGTAGGCAACATGACAACAGAGGCCAACATTGGAGTTATGCAGTCAAAAGTCATGGAAGTCAACATGCACCAAAAGTTAGTAGAGGTACAGAAATAATTTCCCCCAGAATCTAGAGGAAGTGTGGCCTTGTTGGAACCCTGAGTTTGGATCAGCAATACTGATTTCAGAGTTCTGTCTTCTGGAAGGGGGGGGCCGGGGGACTAAAATTCTGTTGTTGCAAACTACCAACATTTTGATTTTTTTTTTTTACAACAGCCCCAGGAAATGAATAAAGTGTCACCTGTTAAGAGTCTGCTTTGTGTCAATTCAACACAGAGTTCAAAGCCCAGAATGCAAATTCTCATGTGATCTAAGAGTCTGTAAAATTAATGTATTTTATTGCTGTTATTATTGTTCTTTTAACTTCAAAAGTTAGAAGTGCCTCCTAAATATACAAGTTTGTAATTTCATTTATTAATATTTATTTTTTCCTATGTTTTTATTTTCCAAACCATTCAATGTCTACAGGTAGTAGGTTTCATGCTGCTTCTACACTAGATCCTTAACTAGTATTTTTTATGTCTTATTTTTTCAAGAATTTATAATATTCCTTTTGGTTCTATTATACTTATTCGTTGTACAAACCCATTTATTCTAAACATTTCAGCAACATATAAAAATTAACATATTTAATAAGCACCAACTATATGCAAGAGACTACAACCTCTCCTTGTTAGCCAAGTACATGTGGGGTTTGCCCCTGAGAATCTTACAATTTGTCTGCGGAGAACAGGATAAGCATACAGGAAGATTTATTTTAGTTTTGCTTTAAAACTACTATAGAACACACTATGTGATTAGTTAGTAAATTATTTACACAGGCAACAATTGGAGTAACATTCAGAGGAAGGGAAGATTGCCATTAACACAGTATATCTCCTCTGAGCCTTCCTCAGCTGGAATTCTAAATAATCTGTCTGCAAACTGCAACATACTCAAATATCTTGATACATGTGATCCTATGCCCACTTTGATACATTTTTATGTCCACCAGTTCTGAGAAGTAGTTGGTTTCTATAAGTGTTTTTAGCCTGATGTCACTTTTTACATGGCACAAGCTATCCCAGACCTCAGTCCTTGAGATAATTACCTTCCGAAGTCCAAATCAGGATGTTGGACACAAGTTTTTCATTTCCCTTATACTTAATATGTACAGCCACATAACTTAAACAAGGGTCTCAAAAATTGAAAACTTAATATAATTAAATGACGGCAACATATCTTGCCAGTAATAGCACAAAACAATTTGGTGACCCATTTGTGTTCCATATAGAATTAAAAGTAGCAAATCCTCCTCACAAGAGCTGAGTCTTGCTGATAAAGTAGAATTCATTAAGAATTATTTAGCTATGCTCATAATGGAAACCATTCAGAGGTTCAGTTTAAGAGAAAAAGTTTTTACCCGACCAGCGAATGTCTTAAGGGGGAAAAAATCCTTTCTGCAGGAAAAAAAAAAAAAAAAAAAAGTAAGAAGGAGCTCCACTTCAATAGAATCTTCAAGAAACTAGCTACAATTTCAATAACATTTTTCTGAATAGGAATCGGTGGTCTCTCACACTGGTGTTTACCCCATCGTTTAGGTTTGAAAGTCACCTTCCTGAGGTATCCACGTGAAGGAGAAATAGAGATGACAGAAGCCAGTCAGAGCACAAAGGAGCAACAGGAAACCCTTTAACTAAAGAATAAAAACACTCAATTGACTGTGTAAAAGAGAGAGGAGTGGCAGGTGAGTAGAAAGGGCAAGAGATGGATGGCTATGTGGTGAAAATAGTCAAATTATTACCATCCAACTCAAATAGGACTTGAGCCTTTATTTCCCTTGAAATTAGTTGTTGCCCTAATTGTGACTTACACTGTTTTACTCCCTTCTTGACCCAGGTTGCAATTATTTGCCTGTTTGGCTTCATGTGATGGAAGTTTTTATAGCCCTTAGATTTATGTCTTGTTTTCACCACTAAATTGATATATCTTTAAGGCAAGGCATCATTCATTCATTCGCTTAACATTACATGTTAATAGATGACTATCAGAATTATACAAAAAAGTTTAATAAGGCACCCAGAGATTATACAATCTACAGAAGAAGAGAAAAAACGCAGACGAATTTAATACAATGTAGTCAGAACAGTTTGTACTAGTACTTATAGAATTTCATCGCTCCATCCATTGTTATTTTATTAGATGCAAATCTTCTTAGATCAAGAGAGGAGCTGAATAATTAGAATCCAAAATGGAATGGAATTTGTCATAAAAATGATAAAAGAAAGGAAAATAAGTGAAAGATTGGACATGGAGGATTAATTCATGTATAAATGAAGTATTATTGACACATCACAAAATGCACATATTCAAAATATACCACTTGTTTAGTTGATAAATAATAAACTATACCTTTGAAACGATTGCCACAAACAAAATCATTTTCATCATCCCCCAAAGATTTCTTTTCACTCTTTATAATGCCTTCCTCTTAATCATCTTCAGGCAACCACTGACTTGCTTTCTGTCATTATAGATTAGTGTTCATTTACTAGATCTTTTGTTTAAAAAAAATGTGGACTCATACATCATATATTCAAAATGGCACAACTATTTTGATATTATGTTTTGTATGTCAATAGTTTCTTATATTATATTGCTAAATAGTGTTCCATTAGGTCTACAAATTTTGTTTATTCATTTTCTTTTTAGATCGTTTTCAGATTATATCTATGATAGAGCTACTATAAATATCTCTGAACAAGTCTTTACAAATCTTTTATGGACATAGGCTTCATTTTTTTCCCAACCCCCACCCCATCATTTTGTGCGGGTATATAAATTTTGAGAAGTGAGTGGACTGTGGACAATATGGTGAGTGTAGGTTTAACTTTTTAAGAAATTGGCATATTTTTATTTAAAGTGGTGTGCCATTTTATATTCCTAACAACTCTACTCTCACAAACACTTAATTTTGGTCTTCTTCATTTTGCACATTTTTGTGTGTGCAGTGGTATTCCACTGTAGTTTTAATTAGATTTCCCTAACAACTAATGATATTTAGCATATTTTCATGTTTACATGTAGTTGCATATATTCATATGTAAATTGTTCAAATTATTTTTCCATTTAAAATTTGTGTTTTTTTTAATAAGCTTTAGAGTCTTATTTTACTATCATGTTTATATTTTTATGTGATTTTCTTATAATGTTTTATATTATGATGGTAATTTTGCATACATCTTTTATTCCCAGTGTATTCACTTTCATTTTTAAAGTAGAAAACAAATTTATTATTAGATTTTGTTTTGCTATTTTTTCCAGTTGATGACTTTTTTCTTTTATTATCTTAACAGTATCTTTTGATGGGAAAAATAATGTTGATAAAGTCCAATATATGATTTTAATAGGTCATGTTGTTGATTTTGTATCTAAGAAATTCCTAAACCACAAATAATTTCTTCAGTTTTCTTCATCAACTATGTTACCAATAAATCTATGATATGCTGTGAGTTAAATTTTTATAGGGATCAAAGTTTCTGTTTTTGTTGTTGTTGTTTTTGCTTTCTTTGCATGTATGTATGAATAAAAGATTATTCCAGCACTATTGCTTCAAAAACTATCATTTCTCCATTCTGCCCATGCTACTGAACAGTATAACCCCAAATTGTTAAAATGGTAAATTTTATGCCTTGTATATTTTGTGCAAACTAAAAAAATCAAGCTGTAAGCTGGATGAAAAATCAGTTATCCAAATATATGTGGATCAGACTTCCTATTCCGTTTTACTTGTTTGTCTATCTATTTTTAGACTTCCTATTCCATTTTACTTATTTGTCTATCTATATTTTGATACCGCAATATTTTTTATAACTCTAGCTTTATAGCAAGTTGTACAGTCAGGTAATATTAGGCAACTATGTAGTTTTTCAAAATTATTTCGGCTATTCTAGATTTTTGCATTTCCACATGAATTGAAGACTTATTCTGACACTGTCTACAAAAAAAAAAAAAGACCACCCACCTAAGATTTTTAGCTGGAATTGCATTGAATTTGTAAATTTATTTGTAATAATTGACATCTATCAATACACAGTCTTCTGACCCATAGATAGAATTTGCAACTCTATTTATTTAGTTTTTCTTTATCTCCTCAATGTTTTGTAGTCTTGGTAGACAGGTATTTCACATTTCTTGTCAGATTTGTAAATATTTCATTTTATGCTATCATAAATCTTATTTTTTAATTTCCATTTCCCATTGTTTTTGCTAGCACATAGAAATACAATTGTTTTTGATAAATTGATCTTCTCGCCTGTGACCCTGATCAACCGACTTACTTCCTAGCTTAGACACTTCTTTTGTAGATCCCACACATTCTATAAAGACAATCATTTTTTCTGTGAATAAAGACAGTTTTAATTTCTTATTTCCAATCTGAATGTGTTTTATTTTATTTATTGAAATGACTAGAAACTTTAGGAAAATCTTTAACAGAACTGGTGAGGATAGATATCCTCATCTTGTTCTGGTCTTAGGGGAAAGTCATTCAGTCTTTCAAACATAGGTATGATATTAACTGCAGTATTTCATAGATATTTTTGAAATTGAGAAGATCCCTCTGTTTCAAACTTGCCAAGATATTTTTTTGAACAAGAATGGATATTAGATTTTGTAAAAGTCTTTTTCTGTGTCTATTTTGATAATCATATTTTTGTCCATTAACATAATAAATTACATGTTAGATTAATTCTGAATTCCTGAAATAAATACTATCTGGTCATGATAAATTATGGGTCATATATATTTTTGATTGGATTTATTAAATTTTGTCTAGAATTAAGACTTATGAGAGAGTTGAAATTTGTTTTTTTCTTATAAACTTATTGCTTGGTCTGGGTAGCATATAATGCTAGTTTCATAGAATTAGTTGTGTCATCAAATTATATTTTTAATATCAACAGAGTCTGTAGTGATGTCACCTCATTCATTTAAGGTATTGATAATTTATGTCTTTATTTATGTCTGTGTCAGTCTAGATTATCTTTTCTCTGTGATACATTGATCATCTATCTTCAACTTATATTTATTTTTCTCTATTTTTTTGTTCTGTTCTATTGATATCTGCCCTTATTTCCTTCTATTTACTTTTATTTTAATTTGTTCTTCTTAAGTTTCATAAAGTGAAAGCTGAGATCATTCATTGATTTGAGACTTTTCTGTTTTTTTCTAATATAGGTGTGTAGTACTATGAACATTCTCCTGCACACAGCTTTAGCATTATTTCAAAAATGATAAAATGTTTTCTTTTTATTTTAATTAAGTTAAAATTATTTATTATTTTTCAAATTTCTTCTTGGAACCATGTACTATTAGGAATTCTGTTATTTTATTTTCCAGTATTTGTTGGTTTCCCATATATTTTTCTATTTTTGACACCTAGATTAATTCCTTATGGTAAAAAAACCAAACTTTATATGACTTAGTATCCTTTGAATTTATTGAACCTTCTTTAATAGTGCACTATATAATCTATTTTAAGTATTTTCTGCATGTATTTGAAAATAATTTGAATTATATAGTTTTTAGATGGAATATTCTATACATTTCCATTAAATTAATTGGTTGATAGTGTTTTTCAGGTCTCTTTTATCCTTGCTGATTTTCTGTCTGCTGTTTTATTGATTATTGAAAGAAAGGTGTCAGAATCTTTGAAGATAATTGTGGATTTTTTAAATACCTCCTCCAAATTTTAACAATTTTTACTTAATTTATTTTGAAGTTCTGTTATTAGACATTCGATTGAACATGATAGTTGGATAGATAGACAGATAGATGATAGATATTCTCATTTATTTAGTCTTTGTATTACTTTGTATAGATTAATATAGTCATCTATTATAATATTCTATTTCTATGAAGAACTGACTTGTGTCAACAGGCTGCTAACAAGTTTTGTCAGCTTTAAAATACCCAAAAATGTTTTTACATCATTTTTTGAAATTTATGTTTTTTTTTTCTTTTTTGGCATCTTCAAAATTTTTCTTTACTTTTCTTTTTTTTACTGGTTTTAAACAATTTAAGATATGCCTTAGTGCAGGCTACTTCAAGTCTTCCTTTTTTTCTTCCTTGGGACTCATTGAGATTTTTGGGTATGTTGGCATGCTTTTATAAAATTTAGAATACTTTGGGTTATTATTTGTATTATTTTTTTCTTATTACCTGTCTTTTTTGGGAGGGAAAGGTTGGGGGGTCAGTGATCTAATTATATACCAGGGGTACCATAAAAATGTATTCACATCTTAAGCAATATTAAGAGATGTCTGCCACAATCAGAAGTGTCTGGACACTTTGAGCACCTCTTGTAATTGCAGAAGTCAAACATGACTTGTATTCATCTTTTGCTATCAGTATATATTGAGTATTACAATATTAATATTTTTTTCCTTTCTTTAATGTACATACTTTTTTTGGCACTCTCCATATAAATAAAGCCACTTAAAAGTGTTCCACAGATCACTCTTGTTCATTGTTATATGTTCCAGCTTACTAATCATTTTTTCTGTATAATTTGCCCTTAATTCCACCCAGGATCTTTTTCATTTCAGTCATTGCATTCATCATCTGTTGAATTTTTATTTGGATCTCTTTTATTTACTTTATGACTCTGATAAACTTTTTGTACACATTGAACACAGTTATTACAATTGGTTTAACATTTTCGCTGGCAATTCTAAAATCTGTGTCAAATCATGGTCAATAATGTTTGTCTCCTTCTATTTTTTCCTAGTATAATTTAACTGGATGTCCAGCATTATAAATTTTAGCTGGTTGGATGTTGAATATTTTATATTCTTAAAAATATTTTTTAACTTTGCTCTGGGATGCACTTAATTTACTTTGAAATAGTTTGATATTTGTAGGCTTAATACTTTTATTATTTGTTAGGCACATCTGGAGAAGTGTAGGATCTTCTGGGTGTTTTATCCAATGCCTCATGAACTATACATTTTTTTCCCAATCTCTAATGGGAATGATGTCACTACTCATAGATGTGGTTGAACACTGGACATTGTTCCTGCTAATTTTTTCAGCTGATTTTTACGATAGTTCCAAATATTTTCCTCATGGTGTTGCAGTCACTAGTACTCTGCTGAGTACTTGAGGGGAACCCCCTATAGGCCTCTAGCTTTCTCTCTCAGTATGGACACTCCTCTCTAGAACTCTGTCTTGTGAATTCTGTCTTGATCTCTTTGGATTTTAGCTCCATCTCTTCCAGTGTCTACTGGACTCTGACTATTGACCTGCAGCCCCCAAATTCTCATAACTATAGGCTAGGGAAATTATATGAGTCATTTATATATTTCTTCTCTCTCAGTGATAACTCTCCTTTGCTACCTAATGTTCAATGTCTTAAAACTTTTTAAATTACGTTTAGTATTCTTTTTCTTATAACTTCAGAAAATAGGGCAAATCTGGCCCTGTTACTCCATTTTGGGCAGAAACAGACACCTAAAACTATTTGCACTGATATTGAAGCAACCCAGAAAAGTTTGGGTTAAGAGAAAAAAAAATATTTAAATTTCATAGAGAAAAAAACAGACTAAGTTGTGTATGACTTCTCTGGAATCATAAAGATGAGAAAGATAAAAGGATCCAGCATAATAATTTTTGGTGCAATAATTATTACTAATGGTATGACCTAATGCTTACCTTATGAAGTCTATACTTCCTTATCTTTCTCCTATGTTTCATATGCTGATAGTACACTGAAGAGTTATAAACATGAATAATAAGACTACACGGACACGGGTAAACAGATAGTTTGCTTTATCAAGTTTTGACAACAAATTAATGATGTGATTAAGATGAATAAATAGCTTATAAACTACTTAGCAGTGTTTATTATATATTTGGACTACATTGCTGATATCCTTTGTTTTCTCCCCAGAACTTAATTTCTACTCCTTTCACTCAGCTCAGTATTCAGGAAAGTTAACTTGTATTGAATGAATCAACTCTTCTGTTTTAGCCTCTGGTTTCTGGCTGGTTTGGGGGCAATGGAAGGAACCAGCAAATCAGAAAGGGAGAGGAGAGATGAGTGAGGGCTTTATCTCTAGCTTGCTTCTTACTTACATCACCACATGGTAACTGCTTTCTTTTTCCAAAGCACACACAGCCCCTCTCTGGTGCACTATCACAAAGATAGTATTGCCTTCTCTGTGTTTGCATAATGGCTCCCTTCACTTATCCCTTAAGCCCAGGTTTTTAATGGCTTCAGGTGGTAGCTGCTGGAACTTCACAGTCCCTTTTCATTTTTTCTTAATGTTGCTCACACATTTTTTTTTAATTGTCTTTCTCATTGAAAACTCTTCAATGACCCAATTTGCATGTCATCTGTTTTTTGAAGGTTCTTGACTAC
This sequence comes from Carlito syrichta, assembly GCF_000164805.1. Lineage (NCBI taxonomy): Eukaryota > Metazoa > Chordata > Mammalia > Primates > Tarsiidae > Carlito > Carlito syrichta. Next base: position 427,886 of record NW_007248390.1, read on the forward strand.
TACTCTTAAATAGTTGGGGTTTTTTTTTTTACAGCCCTTTGTTTGGCAGTTCTGAGATTATCAGTAAAATATATATTCAGAGAGAATTGGTAAATTAAAAGAATGTTGTTGTTTTTTTTTTTTTTGAGTTGGATTCTCACTCTGTCGCCCAGACTGGAGTGCAGTGGCCACTACCGGCCACCGCAGCCTCGACCTGCTGGGCTCCGGGGATCCTTCTGCTTCAGCCTTCCGTGTAGCCGGAATTACAAGCACGCGCTACCATGCCCGGCTAATTTTTTTTATTTATTGTAGAGATGAGGTCTCGCCTGCCCAGGCGGGTCTCGAACCCGCGGGCTCAGGCAATCACTCACCTCAGCCTCCCAAAGGCACGGGATTACCACCAAGCCCGGCAAAAGAATTTTTTTAAAATTTTGTACCAGTGTGAAATTCTGATGTTTACACTATACAGACATAAAATATTGGGAAAAGTGAGAAGTTACAGTGAAACTCTACATACTATTTTTTTTGAAACTTCTTGTATATTTAAAATAAAAAATTTAAGACAAAGAGTTTTTAAAGTAACGAAAGACTATATGCCATCTTTGCATATAAGATGACATTAAAAATTGCATGTTTAAAAGCAAACTAAATAAATCTGTAGCTGCTACTTGTTACTAACAGTTATTGCTATGATCTGAGGATTTTTGTTGCTCCAAAATTCACATGTTGAAATTCTAATTCCCCAAGGTGATGATATTAGAAGGTGGTTCCTTTTGGGAGTTAAATAGATCAGTGGCCTTATAAAAAGCCTCAGATCACTGCTTTACAGCTTCCACCATGTGAGAACTCACCTTGCAACACCCATCTATGAAGGATGAGTCCACACCACACTTCTAATCTATTGGCACCTTGATCTTGAACTTACCAGCCTTAAGAAGTGTGAGAAATAAACTTCTGTTGTTTATAAGCTACCAGTGTATGGCATTTTCAAATAGCATGCCAAAGGGACTAAGATGAACACACTTTTACCTTACTACAGATTATTTCGATAAGACCAATAGGAAATTCTAAAAGTTAATCAAACACTTTCCTAATGGCTAAGGCGTTTTAGTCATATGAAGAATGTGACAATGTATAGTTTCTCCTGTCTTTAATACATTCATGTATGGTCTTTATTCCCATTTTTAAAAAATGGCTCTACACTTTTATGTCTATGTATTATTGTGTAGTATCTATTCCCTACCATTCCTCAAGGATCCACTTATCAGCTACCTTCATTAAAGTTTCTGGACCAGAACATCATACATTTCCTATTTCAATGGATTCAGTTTAGGTTAGAATCATATGTAGTCAAAAAGAATCATCTGCTTTGCCCGGATGTTTTGCAGACACTGTAAGGTTATTGAGGGAAAATATTATACCTTTTACTTCTTTTGTAGAACAGCTCTGGGCTTCTGTTGAAGTGAATGCAATTCTATTTCTGAATGGAGTATATGCCTGTGCAGTTATAAAACCTGATTCTTATTTCAATTCTTCTGCTAAATAACTGTGTGATCTTGGGTAACTCATTTTCAGACATTTCTACAAAATGAACTCATTAAATCAGATTATCTCCAAGGTCCCTTTTAGTTCTGCAATGGTATAATTTTCACTGTAAATATTGGGCAGTAACAGAGAAGTAGAATTATATGGCATCCTCTGTATACTGAACTCCTTTCTTTGTCTGAAATTCTCCAAGAGTATTATTCATCAGTATACACTACGCTGAAAACCCATGGTTTTTATCTTGAATATTAGAAGTTTATTATGGACAAATAACCCCAACCTGGTAAGCTTATTTGAAACTCTGGAAACGACTAGTAACTGAAACTCTTGGGTTTGCAAAATTGGGCAGTAAATTATATGACAAGGGATTTTCTCGTGAGATTTTCTGTTTGCTGCTTCTGGCAGGTTGGAATTAGAGTGAGAGAAGCCAGTTTTGTGATACTTTGCTACTGCCACTCCCAGGTGGAGTCCAGAAGTGTAGATACAATGACAAAGGTGATGAAAACATAATAACAACAAAAATAAGATTTTAATCACATTTTATCAGCTCTCTAAAAGAGCTCCACGATCGCCTATATTTATTTGTATATTGCATTTGTAAAATGATCTTTCTCCTCAGGGAAAAGGAGGGCGTTATATCATTACCAGCTGAAAATGACTAGATCTGTACCAGTGTAGCAAAATAACATCCTAAATTCTAAGTGGAGGCAAAATGTAATATTAAAAGAAGATGTCATCAACTTCTTCATGTTAAAATTCTGGAATATTAGATATCAAAATAATCTGTAATGCTTTTTATCTTTATTTATGTCCATTAGTGTCAATTTTGACAAGTTTCTCCCAATTCAGTCTTTTCTAATTTCCCTCATCTAAACCCACTTGTAGCTCCATTTCAGGACTCATCTTGGTTCCCCAGCAATACAAATCAAAAGTAATCTCCTTCCCAGGGTGGGGCCTTGTGACCCAATGGTTATCAAAGGCCTTTCTTCAAATTCTTGTTTCTAGATGATGCCATAAATTTGTCTTAATCATGACAAAAGGCAAAGATGAGACTTTGGCACTAGTCCATACATATATCCAACAATGCATAAGAATAGGATACCCCACCCATTCACCTTCAGAACTGATGCCCAGCTCTGAGTCCTTTTGCCAACCCTTCTGGCCATGAGAAGATCTTCTCAACATGAACTGCCTTCAACTTTCTGTTCTAAACATCACTAGTACTAATCCCCTGCCTGCATACTCTGTGCACCTGGAAAACCTGTCCTGTCACTCAGTCTGTATCTAACCTGAAGTGTGGCTCAGCTGACAAATTCAACCTCCATTTCTTATCTTTACAGAGTGACAGGTTTTGTTCTAATACCTAATGAACACTACTTTTCTAGACTACTTTTTCTGTCTTGGCTCTCGTGTCTATTGTGTTTTGGGTCCAAGAAAGAAATTATAATTCCATCTATCATGCCCCTATTATGGTATATCTCTACCAAAACAAAACAAAACAAAAAACATTTCCCAGGGTGATAGTCATCTCAGTCTCTGCATTTGTGCAACCATAAATACATAATTTACATTATTAGTTACATATTTTTACTCTAGTTCATATGAGTATATTTTCCAATCAAAATCACAAACTCTTGAGAGCTGAGGTTACGTTTTCCATCATCTTTTCTATCATCTACTATGTCTAGTGTGCCATTAGTGCTCAGTAAAAAGTCCCAGTGTGACTTTTAGAAATGAAACATCTGAATGATTTAATGTAAGCTATAGATTTTGTTTAAAATGTATAGTACTGTGTATTTATCTTCAGTTCAGGTCAACAAATATTTATTGAGCAACTAGCACAGTGTCTTATACTTAGTAAACCTTCAATAAATATTTAGGCATAGAATATTAGCAACTTATCAGAACAATGAATAGAGCCCTAGCAGGAGAGGAGACATAAATAACTTCTAAAAAAATTTCTGGTTTGCTAATACCAGGTTTTTACATTTTGGTTTTAGAATGAATTACATTAAAATAGTGCATGATCTCACTTGAGAAGTTGATACAAGATTCTATTGCCAAAATAGTCACTTCATCGAATTTGCAATCATCACAGAAATTAGAGAGGAGGAACTCTAGTGCGATGAAGTTCACCTACGGTTTTCATTCCCTTGTACCCACTGATGGGGTATTTCTTGAATTTTCTTTAATAAAAGGTTGTAATCTACATCTACATCTGGGGGCATTTAATACAAATCCATGGTGGAGTGGATCTCAAGAAAAAGACAGTTATTTCATCATACAGAATGTGCACCAAAAAGCAAAATATGAAGGCTAATTGGAAGCTCTTAGAAAAGATATGCAGATATTAAATAAATACAATAAATGAGAATCTACATACCAGTCATTAGAGAATTTCAAAATAAAACTACAATAAGATACTACAAAATAACATATTCAATTAAAAAAAAAAGAAAACACAAAACAAAATAAAACAAACAATACCAAGTATGGAGCAAGAACACTACTTATAGAAATCTAAAATGATATAGTCAGTTTGAAAACTAGTATTTTAAAAAGTTATAATACGCTTACATTTGATCAGACAATCCTGCCCTAATATTTATCCAAACTAAATGACAACATATGTTCACATAGAAACACATCCATAAATGTTTATAGTTGCTGTATTGATCATTGCCAAGAATGGAAACTACATAACTGTCCTTCAACTGATTAATAAATAAATTAACTATAGTGAATTTCTTCCAATAGAATACTACTCATTCACAAAAAAAGAACAAACTACTGATACACCTAGCATCATGGATGAATCTCAAATGCACTATCCTAAAGTAAAGAAGCCAGACTCCAAGGGCTAAATGCTGTGTGTGACATCACTTATATGATATTGTGAAAAAGTCAAAATTATAGAAACATAATCAAGTGGGGTTAACTACCAAGACACAACATTAGAAAATCTTTGGAGCCGGGTTCAGTGGCTCAGCCTGTAATCCCGTGCCTTTGGGAGGCTGAGGTGAGTGCATTGCCTGAGCCCGAGGGTTCGAGACCCATCTGGGCAGCGAGACCTCATCTATACAATAAATAAAAAAATCAGCCGGGCATGGTAGCGCATGCCTGTAATTCCAGCTACTAGCCGGGCTCGGTGGCTCAGCCTGTAATCCCGCGCCTTGGGAGGCTGAGGTGAGTGGATTGCCTGAGCCCAAGGGTTCGAGACCCGGCTGGGCAACTTGGTGAGACCTCATCTCTACAATAAATCAAAAAATTAGCCAGGCGTGGTAGCGCGG
>NW_007248390.1:432719-447184 GCF_000164805.1 Carlito syrichta
CAGCAGAGCGGCCACTGCACTCCAGTCTGGGCGACAAAGTGAGACTCCAACTCAAAAAAAAAAAAATCTTTGGGTGGATATAAAACTGTTCACTGTTCAAACTGTGGTGGTGTTTTCATGACTGGATGTATTTGTGAAAACTGAAAATCTATGCTAAAAAGATTGGATTTTCCTATATGTATTTTTTTTAATATGAGGAGAACACTTTGAGTTCTATTAAATCAGATTGTGGGAATATGTGAGAGGAGTCTAATTGACTTGATTATGGTCTTTGGAACTGGAGTCAGGAAAGAACAAGCTCAAGCGCAGCCTCTGAAAACTAGTTACAAAGTCATGTTACTATATCAACCATTAAGAAGGAAGAATTGTTGTGCAGGAGGACGTTCTCTATTTTACGGGTCTAGAAAGTAACTACTTGGGAATAAAAAGCAGATCACATATGTTTTCCTTGTGGCAGGCATGGACTACGTAGTATTTCTGACTTGAAGAATACTCTTAGAATCTTTGAACTGAATTTTCTGTAGTGTTCCCTCCCTCCAGAAATATTCTTAAGCTAATGGATATAGAATGGCTGTCCCATTCTATTTTGATATATATCTATTAGATAATTCACTATGCTGCATTAATAATATTTTGTGGTTAGTATTATTATCCCCATTTTGCAGATAAGGAAACTGGGTCTCAGATGAATTTATTACCTATCCAAGGGACCTAAAATTTAGTTATCAAAAGGCTTACAGAAAATACAAGTTAATAAGATATAATATTCTTATTTTTAAAAATATGAATCATAGAAGTGTTATATACAATTAAGTATGAGCATATCATTTCTAATTTTTATTTTTTTAATGAAGAAGATGATGAAATTTAAATTACCCATAATCACATTACTGTAATGTTGATATTATTTTCTTCCTTCTTTATACACCTTGACTACTCTTCTGATAATCAATACATTTAAATAGTTTATTGTGTTGGAAACATTATTTTTATTTTGCTTTTGTTACTTACCAAGGAATCATAGGCACTTCTTTTTCATTTGAAGCAACTCAATTCACACCAATTGAGAGTTTACAATATTCTAGGCTCCAAGGATACAATAATAAAAGACAGAGCTCTTATCCACAAAGGGTTTATGGGTTAGTGAAAAAAAAAAAAAACAAACAGTGAAGTCATACGCATAATATAGTGGGAAGTGTGCTATGATAGATGAATTCTCGGTGGTACTATATAACCCAGAATAGTGCATAAATGCATTTAGGGATGTTTATATTTGTGTTGTACAGGAAGAAGCAGTTTGCAAAGGAGATTGAGGAGGTGTGGACACAGAGGTAGACAATAATGCAGATAATTTTATCTCTTATAATGTTTCATATAATTTGATCAATTTGAAGTAGTATAATGTGCTTAGCTATTTTTTATTGGACATTACTTATAACCAATTTTAACTGTTATAAATAATGTTATAATGTTTTTGTATATATAGCTTTTAGCTTATTTTGAATTATCCTTGTAGAATATAGTTCCAAGTATAAAATTACTGGAAAGGGTATGTGTGTATGTGTGTTTGTGTGTGTGTGTGTGTGTGTTTATTTATTTATTCCAACTTTGGTTATATAATAGCAAATTGCTTTTAAAAAAGCTTATGCCTATTTATAGTGTCATGAGAAATATATGAGTGTATCAGTTTTGCCAGTATCTCTCTAGCCTTGTATAATCTTAAACTTCTTTAAATTTTGTTAATATAATAGCTACAGAAAAATGGAAGTAATTTCTGAGAGGATGAAATAGTTTACCAAAAAAAAAAATGGATGAAGAAAGAAACAACACATTTAGGCCACAGTGATGCGTATGATATGACAGAAATGATCAAAATGAATCACTTTAATCATACAAATCATAAAATTTTAGAGCATAATTTTGTGATTTGAAACAAAAAGTCAGCTGTGAAAGAACGATGTTCTTTAATGGGGTTTCAGATTTATGCATTGGATCTTGACAAGATCCAGCCTTCAGGAAAAATTCTCCACTGGAGTATTTTATTTTCACAGATATTTATGGACATTATACAGCAACCTACTGCTGACCCGAGTCCCTGCTCTTCTATATTCATTTATCTCTTGGTAACATGGGCAGTTCTTTCAGATGAGCCATGGACCTAATGGGAGAACTTGGAATGAGATTTTTTTTTTTCCCTTTCTTAGAGTGAGTCCTACCAAGTCCTTAGTCACTTAGAAGTGTCATAGAGAAGGGACTCTGACAGGCAGCTCTGTCAATGTGATCAGAGAGTTTTAGATCAAGCCCAGGAACATTACTGTCAAAAATTACAACCTCAGCGTTGACATAAATGTTGACAGCACCATTTTCACTGATAGTGGTATCAGAGCAGATTATGATTCACAAAGGACTGTCCAACAAACAATGATTTAGATGAAATGCTCCCAACTAAGTAAAGAGAGAGAAAAAGGAGAAGCAAAATATGAGGACTGCAGGTTACAAAATTTTATCAAGACAGCATCACACCATGGGAATATACATCTTTCCTTCCTGGTAATAAGGGTTTGTCTGCAAGTTCATATAAAGAGAATACATGAAAATGGAAATTTAGACTCTCCTCTGAGTCTAGCCTACTACCTTATTCAGCACACAGGGTTCTGAGAAATAGTTTGAAAGAGTGATGATGGTATATAATTACAGAACAAACAATTGACAGTTCCTGTGTACTAGCAAAATGTTTCTGAAAGCAAAATGACATTTTGTAAAAAGAGGCACATAGAGACATGATGCATATTCTTTTAACACGTACAAAGTTACTATTCCTTTACCAAAGACCATCTCAACTTTCCCCAGTACTTTTGCTTAACCCCAGTTAAGCAACTTGGATTAACACACACCTTTGATATTATGATGCTCAAAGATATCCTACTAAGCAAGACTATCTGTCTTCATTTTCAGAACTGCTTCCATGTATTGTTTTGATGCCATTTAAGTTATAAATAACTTTTTTACCTCCCGCCCCACCCCCCGCAGCACTGAGCAAAGATTTAGGCATGTAGGTGGCAGGGGATACATTGAAATATGTAAATTGAGATGAATTGAATCATTTTGTGGAAACCAGGAAATATTTCTGAATTATCCAAGTACAGTCATGCGTCACCTAACAACGGGGATATATCCTCAGAAAAATGTGTTGTCAGGCGATGTCATCATTGTGCAAACATCTTAGAATGTACTAACATAAACCTAGCTGGTATAGCCTATTTCACACATAGGCCACATTGCATAGCCTATTTCTTCTAGGCTATAATCCTATACAGCATACTGAAGGCAATTGTAACACAATGGTAAATATTTGTGAATCTAAACATATCAAAACATAGAAAAGATATGGTAAAAATATGCCATCAAAGGTTTAAAAAATGGCACAACAGTATATGGCATTTACAATGAATGTAGTTTGCTGGCCTGAAAGTCGCTCTGGGTAAGTCACTGAGTGAATGTGAAGTCCTAGGACATTACTGTACACCACTGTGGAATTTATGAACACTGTTCAGTTATGCTGCACTAAATTTATGAAAAGTTTGTCTTCAATAAATCAACCATAGCTTACTATAACTTTTTTCTTTATAAACTTTCATTTTTAAAAAAGGTTTTGACTCATGTTATAACAAAGCTTAAACACATTGTATAGGTGTACAAAAATACACACACATTGTAAAGGTGTACAAAAATATTTTCTTTCTCTATATCCTTGTTCTATGGGCTTTTTATATTTTAAAATATTTCATTGTTTAGACTTTTCTGTTAAAAACTAGACATAAGCACACATACTAACTTAGGCTTATATAAGGTCAAGACATCAATATCACTGTCTTCCACCTCCACATCTTGTCTCGCTAGTTCTTCATGGACAGTAGTACACATGGAACTGTCATTTCCTATGCCAACAATGCCTTCTTCGAGAACACTTCCTGAAGGACCTGCCTGAGGTTGTTTTACAGTTTCCTCTTTTTTTATAAGTAGAGTGTACATTAAAATAATAACAAGTATAGTATATTATATACATAAACCAGTAACATAGTTGTTTATTATTATTACCAAGTATTAAATATTTGTATGTGCTAGACTGACAGTGTCATAGGTTTGTTTACAATAGCATCATCATTTTAACAATGAGTTTCTCTAAGACCTTATTGACTACAACAGCACTAACTAGATTATAGAATTTTTTTCAGCTTCATTATAATCTTGTGGGACCACTGTCCGGTATGTGGTTTGTCCCTGATCAAAATGTTATGCAACACATGACTGTATCTTCTGCAAATATGTTTTCTATTCTATTTCCTTTCAAAAGAAAATCACTTCAACTAAATATTTTGTATAAAACAAATTATTTGAATGATTATTGAATTATTCTTAAATTATACCTCTCAGCCCTTTGGGCAAATTGTCTAAAGAGCAAAATGAAGTTAAATCGATCTAAATCTAAATAATGTATGTGATCAACATATTTGTCCCTCTTTATGGCTGCATAATATTCCATTGTGTATATATACCACATTTTCTTTATCCAGTCCAGCTTTGATGGGCAACATGGTTGGTTCCATGCTTTTGCTGTTGTGAATAGAGCTGTAACAAACATACGTGTGCAGGTATCTTTTTTGTAGAATGATTTGAGTTTCTCCAGGTATATTCCCAATAGGGTAATCACTAAGTCATATGGAAGGTCAATTTCTAGTTCTTTCAGAAATCAACCACTCTGTATTCTAAAGAGGTGGCACCAGTGATCTATCACAGAAACAAAGAACAGAGTACCATATGTTCTCACTTATAAGTGAACCTTAAACAATTGTAATACTATAAGAAAGTGTTTGGCAGTAGTGGGAAACTATCAGGGAAGTGGGGTGGAATTGGCAGTTGAGAGAGACTGCTAGGGGAAGGAGAGGCATATCTCATCAACAAGGGTACCTGCATAATCAATGTTTGTATACCTAACCCTGAACTGTACCCCACATCTTTATAATAAAAAAAATAATAATGCGTCTAGGATCAGTTTAAATCACAGTGCTAACTTTTGCTTCTAAATGCTATCGTGAGGACCACTTTGCTTTTACCTCATAGTAGTGCCTTATGCTGTATTACAATAATCTATATAGGTGCTTTTATGATTCTTTGATATTAAACTTTTGAGCAAAGGAAATGCATTTTGGACGTCATTATGTTTTTCTACATCTGAGTATAAGAAGTACATAATACATATTTTAGCAATTAATGTATGAATGGATTAATATATCAGTGCTACTCCCTTAAATTCTTTGGGAAGCAAGATGAATATAAATAGACAGGAATAAAATAAATAAAATAAAATGTGAGTTGAAGAAATAGGCCATTAAAGAAGACAGGTTTGACATGAATATTATTTACAAGATTTTTACTTGTAATAATCACAAAGTCAAATATTGTGTAAAATATTTTTATGCATTTCTAGAAAAAAAAGCCATGGTAAATAATGACCTTACATCCTGTAACAAATGGAAAATATTTTTGAGGAGTAAAAACTTCCTCTTAACTTATTTCTCAAACTTTATAAATAGTCACCCTCTAAATTACTTGATCTCCTTTTACAAAAGGGTTGGTATAAATGATCTTTCTCAACTAAGAATATTTCTGAATTTCTTTCTTTTTTTTTTTTTGAGTTGGAGTCTCACTCGGTCACCCAGATTGGAGTGCAGTGGCTGCTCCTGGCCACTGCAGCCTCAATCAGCTGGGCTCTGGCAATCCTTCTACCTCAGCCTTCCAAGTAGCCAGAATTATAGGCATGCGCTACCACACCCAGCTAATTTTTTAATTTATTATAGAGATGAGGTCTCGCTGCCCAGGCGGGTCTCAAACCCACGGGCTCAGGCAATCCACTCACCTCAGCCTCCCAAAGGCGCGGGATTACAGGCTGAGCCACCGAGCCTGGCCTATTTCTGAATTTCTTTCTAGATTTGTCCATCTGGGAAAATTTACTACTTTTTTTCCCAAATCTCAAATGAATTATGTTATAAATTCCATGCCGTGTATTACATTTATTTTCTTTTAAAAATGTTTTCCTATTTTTCTAAAAAAAATAAAATGTAGCTACTAGAAAAAAATATAAAAGTGCAGAAGAATTTAGTGGAATAAATTTAAAAGAACCAAAACTCTATTAGCCAAGGTAATAACTGCCAATATAGTGATACAATTCTAGTCATTTTTCAATTTGTAAAATATTTTTTGAAAATATATCTTAGGGATGACTTCTGGCAAGATGACGAAAGGGTAGCCTGGTCTATGAAACCTTCTGCAAAGGAGAGCACAAAGGGTCTCTGGCTCTCTCCCCGGGGGCTGTGGATCCCAACGTCAGCAGCCTGCTCCTCACATGGAGCTCGGCCGTCACCACCGCTGGGGCCTCGCAATGGCAGACACTGAGCAGCCAGCGGCACTGCCACAGCCTCCATGACAGCCATAGCACATTGCGCCACCCATGCCTGAGGAGATCTACGACTTCAGTCCTTGAAGCCCCTGCAGGCAAGATCTGCTGGTATCGCTGCCATCTCTGCTGCCACGGAGACGTCCTGCCTCCGTGGGTCTCCTCCAGTGTGCCCTGAGGCAGGCTCCCATCTCCAGTCTCTGCAGACTCCTGTCCAGCTCCACCCACTCTGGGACGAGCAGATGAGATAGCACCACCTGCTGGCGATTCAAGGTAACAACACTGAAACGGGAGAAACAAGCTTGACAAACAGACACAGGCCAGATTTCAGTGGTGAACTGAGGGTGATCTGAACTGTCCTTCACAGCAGGCCAGGGGCAACTGATCCTAATGGCAAACTAATTTACAAGCTTGAAAAGACAGCTAGAAATCAGAGCTGAAAGGACATTGGACTTAAACGAAAAGTATCGGAGTGTGCTCGGTTGGTTCTGTTAGTTTAATGACTTAATTCTATTCCTACTGTTTTGTTCCTTTTTTCTTTTTTTTTTCTTTTCCTCTTTCTTTTCTTCTCTTTTCTCCTCTCTGTAAACCATGTCTTTGTATAGAGAAACAACACACCAATAAGGTGGTTGGTTAGCGTGTATATTAGCATCATCGTATGTTTATTTTTTTTTGTATGGGAGTTGGTTAGTCTGTAGCTGTGGTCTATTGTTTTTCTCTGTTTCAGTTTAGGTCTCTCTCTCTCCATTTGTTGGTACACTCATCTGATTCCCCCCTTACTCCTCTCTCTCTCCACCCTCCTCTTCCCCCCACTGTTCACTCCATTCTCTTCCTTCTGCTAACCACATTTTATTTCAGAGAGTAAACCTACAGCCCCACTGAACAGACAGATTCCAAGGCAGTGGGAAGTGAGTTTTAGATTATCCATACACCAGTCGGCGAATACCAGGACCTGCAGATAGATTTTTGAATCATAGCTCCCCCCTTAAGTAAATCTCAAAACTGCAAAAAGGACCACCCCCAACCTACAGTGCAACTCCAGAATTGAACAAAGTAAGAGGGCATACATAAAAAATAAGGGATTGAACAAACAGAAGTAAAAGCAATCCCTCTACCCCTGAAAAAAAGAATTAAAGAAGACGGTGACGTGGGGGAGAGGAAAAAGTAGGGAGAGGGAAAAAAGCTGCACAAATGAAGAAACACCAAAATAAGAATATAGGTCTCACACAGACCCCTGGGAGATCAGACACTGAGGAAACAGATTCCAGAACACAAACAATGAAGAGCCCCCAGAATGACTGATCACATGCAACAAACCCAGACATCAAGGCATTGATAGAGAGAATTAAAAAAATTGAGGAGAGACAAGAGGAAAATAGGAAGGAGCTGATGTCAGAAATAACAACAGTAAAGAATACTGTGATGGAAATAAATAACAAACTAATAAGCATGGAAAGCAGAATTAGCCAAGTAGAAGAAAGAATCTCAGAGCTCGAAGACCAAAACACAGAACTAGCCCAAACTGTCAAAAGCATAGAAAAGAAGCTCTAAAAGACAGAACAAAACCTTCAAGAGATGAATGATCACTTCAAGAGACCGAACCTAAGAGTAATTGGCCTTCCTGAGGCAGAGAGAGAAACAGAGGCCACACTGGAACAAACATATCATGAAATCATTCAAGAAAACTTCCCTCATCTCATCAAGGATGAAAAAATTCAAACACAAGAGATTCAGAGAACCCCTGTAAGACAACAAATGAGAAGACCAACTCCCAGACATATAATAATTTGCCTAAACAAAGTAGGTATAAAAGAAAAAACCTAAAGGCTGCAAGAGAAAAAGGTCAGACTACATACCAGGGAAGACCAACTAGAATAGCAGCAGAGAGACAGGAACAAGATGGTGATGGCATAGGTGGACTTGTGAGATTCTCCGAACGTGAGTTCCCAAAAAGACTCTTACTTTTCTTCCCCCGTTCCCCCAGCCCACCACCAGCTGTGCTGGTCTGAGGCCCAGGGACCTTTTGTCCCACACAAGGGCTGGATATTGCGGCTCCCTGCTACTGCTTTTCCACCACGTGCATGGGAGTCTCGGGTCCCAGCTCTCTCCCTGGCTACATCGTTTCCTGCCCGGCACCCAGCACCAAGCCGCCGGTCACTCAGGGAGGCTCTGGGCGCCCTCCCCTCAGAGACACCAGTCCCATTCCTGGCTGAAGTACGCTGTGGGGGGCCCAGGGCCACTCTTGCCACTCACTGCCTCCCCTTTGGACCTTTGGAGCTCTGGAGCTCTGGGCCCACCCTGACTGAGGCACTCAGAGCATGACCCCAAGCTGGAGGACCCAGACAAGCAGAGAGAAACAGATCTGCAAAAACTGCCTTGGCCATTCTCCAGGCAGAGACTTCCATTGCCCCACCCACCTATCAACAAACCCTACCTCAGTTCCTAAGGTAACATCATAAAACAGGAGACAAAGCCCCATCCCTATGCTGAATCAGACAAAAGCAATCCCCAAGCAGTCGACTAAAAAAAAAAAAAAAAAAGTGCGAGTAAATCTAGTTGCCTGAAACGAAAAACAAAGGGGAGAGGCCGGAGATCAGAGCTGAAGTGACTTTAGTCTGATCACTTATTTTGACTTATGATTTTATCATTTTGACTGTTTTGATCGTGTTTGTTGTTTGCCTTCTGACTTACGCTGTTTCTTGATTTTATTGGTCTGTCTCTGTGTAGCTATCAGTATTTTTTAGGGAATCTTTTTTATGTGTCTTTTTTCACTTCTTTCCGGCCTTGTGTCTCTTTCTCACCTGATAGTTGGTATGTATGTCTGTTTTCCCTCTTGCTCTTCTTTCTTTCTAACTTCCTATTGACCCTCCCTTCCTCCATTATTTTCCTCTTTTATATCCCCCTTCTTAATCTAGGGACCAAGACTACATACAGCTGAAAGGACAGATTGTAAGGCAGAGGGAAATAGGTTAGAGTGTGCTCATACACCTGTTCATGGATGCTAGAATCAGCGTATACATTCTTAACCACAGCTTCCCTCTCAATTGAACCTCAAAATTGCAAAAACTACAGACTGCAGCCTACACTCCAACCTCAAAAGTGAACAAAGCCAGAAGACCCTCAAAAGGAAGAACAGGATATTGCAGAAGAGAAATAAAAGCAACCTCACCTTCCTTCACAAACAGAATTAAAGAAGAGGAGGGAAAGGGGGAGAGAGAAAAATCTACACAAATGAAGAAAAACCAAAAGAAGAGTATGGGTCTCTCCCAGACCCCTGGGAGGGCAGACACTGAGAAAACTGACTTCAGAATGCAAACAATGAAGAGCCCCAGAATGAAGGGTCTCAAACTACAAACCTAGATATCCAGACATTAATGGAGAGATTAAAAAGAATTGAAGAGACACAAGAAGAAACTAGGAAGGAGCTGATATCTGAGATAACAGTAATAAAGAATACTTGGTCACAGGCTTCTGGGTCATGATCTTAGGATTTATTGAAGGTGTAAATTGTAGAATATAGTTTTAGAAGACAGCCATTTTGTTGAAAGAATGCTGCTGGGTTACTTACAGGTAGCCCACTGTGAACTTTGGACTGGGCCACATTCCAAACATTCTGGGATGGGCCACTTGCATTTGTAAAGTAAATACTGAAGTTTCTATAGAATTGTTTAACTTGGCATAAATCAATCGGCTTAGGATGAAAAAGGTTATAGAATATGTCAGTCACAGATTAGGTTTTCTTTTGTTATGGGATTTTAAGATTATCATATTAAAAGGGTTTAAAGGCAATCATTGATTAAGTTTTCATGGATTAAGGTTTCTGGTGGGTGGGGAATGCCACTCCCACATCTGACTTTGTGTATAAAAGACCCGTTGTAATTCCTAATAACACACATCGCTTCGGAACTAGACTGGAGTCCAGTCTCTCTCTCTCTCTCTCTCTCTCTTTCTTCTTCCCCCCAATTGCCAATGCTGTCTCCACCTTTGGGGTACCCTGAACCCAGCTGGAGCTGGTCTCCGGCAGACAACAAATGAGAAGACCAACTCCTAGACACATAGTAATTCGTCTAAACAAAGTAGGCATACAAGAAAAAATCCTAAAGGCAGCAAGAGAAAAAGGCCAGATCACCTACCATGGAAGACCAATTAGAATAACAGCAGATTTATCTACAGAAACCATGCAGGCTAGGAGAGCTTGGAGTCCTATCTTCAAAGTCCTAAAAGATAAACAATTTCAACCAAGAATAACCCACCCGCCCAAGCTAAGCTTCATCAGGGAGGGAGAATTAAAATCTTTCCCAGATATCCAATCCCTAAGAACTTATGCTCCACCAAACCACCTCTACATGAAACACTTAAGAAAGTACTAAACACAGAAGAAAAAGAAAAAAGAACAACGTTCTTCACAACAGTACAGGGAAAAATATAAAATATACATGAACCAACCCCAAAACCAAAAGAAAGACAAAAAAAACTGAGTGAAAGAACAACAACTCTATAAGAACTCTATGATAGGGACGAACTCTCACATTTCAATAATTAACCTAAATGTGAATGGACTAAACGCATCACTGAAAAGACATAGAATGGCAAAATGAATAAAATATCACCAGGCAACAATATACTGCCTTCAAGAGACCCATCTCACTAGAAAGGACGTACACAAACTAAGAGGATGGGAAACAAATTTTCAGGTGAATGGAACACAAAAGAAAATAGGAGTCACGATCCTAATTTCACACAAAATACCATTTAAGCTATCAAAAATTTAAAAAGATACAGAGGGTCACTGCATAATGATAAAAGCTTCAATCCATCAACAGGAAATATCCATCCAAACATATATGCACCAAACATAGGAGTACCAACTTTCACAAAGCAGCTCCTAATAAACTAAAAAAAGATGTCGACTCCAATACCATCATAGCTGGGGACTTTAATACCCCATTAATGACCCTAGGTAGATCATCAGGACAAAAAAATCAGCAACTAGATCTGAAACCTCAATGTGACTCTTGATCAAATGGACTTAATTGATACCTACAGAACCCTCCATCCAAAGACCACAGAATACACATTCTACTCATCACTGCATGGAACATACTCTAAGATCGACTACATACTTGACCATAAACCAAGTATAAGCAATTTAAAAGGACTGAAATTTTACCATGCACCTTCTCAAACCACAGTGGAATAAAAATAATTATTAACATCAACAAGTTCCGCCCAAAACCCACAAAGACATGGAAACTAAATAGCATGATGCTAAACAACTCCTGGGTCAATGATGAAATCAAAACAGAGATTAAAAGATACCGGGAAACAAATGAAAATGAAGAAACATCTTACCAAAATCTCTGGGACACCATGAAAGCTGTAGTAAGAGGGGAATTTATATCCCTATAAACGCACATGAAGAAAATGGAAGGATCACAAATTAACAGCCTAAGAAGCCACCTAAAAAGGCTGGACAAGCAAGACCACAAAAACCCTAATTTCAGCAGAAGAATCCAGATCACCAAAATAAAAGCCCAAATCCAGGACATAGAAGACAAAAAGTTAATACAAAAATTCAATGAAACAAAAATCTGGTTCTTCGAAAAGATAAACAAGATCAATGGTCCCCAAGCTAGACTGACCAAGAAAAAGAGAGAAAAAGCCCAAATAAGCACAATCAGAAACACAAAAGATGAAGTCACATCTGATCCTGAAGAAATACAAAAGATCATTAAAGACTACTATGTACACTTGTATGGAAACAAATTCGAAAATCTTTCGAAAATGCAGGACTTTCTGTCATCGCAAAACCTGCCTATGTTGAAACAAGAAGAAATTGAGACCCTAAATAGGCCAATAACAATCAAGGAAATTGACTACGTAATAAGAAAACTACCTACAAGAAAAAGCCCTGGACCAGATGGCTTTCCAGCAGAATTATACAAGACATTTAAGGAGGAGCTTATACCAATCTTACTGAAGGTATTCCAGGTGATTGAGAAAGATGGAACTCTCCCCAAATCATTTTTCGAAGCTAACATCACATTGATATCCAAGCCAAGTAAAGACCCAACAAAGAAAGAGAACTACAGGCCAATATCTTTGGTGAACATAGATGCTAAAACTCTCAACAAGATCCTAGCAAACCGGATTCAACAACACATCTCAAAAATCATCCATCATGACCAAGTGGGCTTCATCCCTGGGATGCAAGGCTGGTTCAACATTCATAAAACCATAAATGCAATTAAATACATCAACAGATGTCAAAACAAAAACCACATGATTATATCATTAGATACAGAAAAAGTTTTTGATAAAATCCAGCACCCCTTCTTGATAAAAACCATTGAACGGCTAGGCATACGGGGAACATACCTCAAAATAGTAAAAGTCATCTATGAGAAACCCACAGCCAGCATACTCCTAAATGGACAAAAACTGGAACCATTTCCACTGGAAACTGGAACAAGACAAGGATGTCCACTCTCACCCCTCCTGTTCAATATAGTATTGGAAGTCCTGGCTAGAGCAATCAGAGGAGAAGGCAATCAGGGGTATCCAAATAGGAAATGAGGAAGTCAAGCTATCTGTCTTTGCAGATGACATGATGGTGTATCTTGAAAACACAAGAGAATCTGTCAAATATCTCCTTACACTGAAAAAGGACTTTGGCAAAGTCTCAGGATATAAAATAAATGTGCAAAATACAATCGCTTTTCTTTACACCAATAATAAAGAAACAGAAACCCAAATAAAATGCACAATTCCATTTACAATAGCCAGAAAAAAAATGAAATACCTTGGCATCTTCCTAACCAGAAACGTGAAAGACCTTTACAATGCAAACTACAAAATTCTGCTCAAAGAAATCAAAGATGACACAAACAAGTGGAAAAAATATCCCATGCTCATGGATTGGAAGAATCAACACTGTGATGATATCCATCTTACCTAAGACAATCTACAGATTTAATGCAATACCCATCAAATTACCAGCAATGTTCTTCTCAGACCTAGAAAAAACAACACAGAAATTCATATGTAAACACAAATGACCAAGAATAGCCAGAACAATCCTCAGCAAAAAAACAAAGCAGGTGGTATCACATTATCAGACTTCAAACTTTACTATAAAGCTGCAATAATCAAAACAGCTTGGTATTGGTACAGGAACAGGCATATAGACCAATGGAATAGAATTGAGATTCCAGAAGCAAAACCTCAATTTCTCAAACAACTCATCTTCGACAAAGCCTCCACCACCTACCACTGGGGAGAGGAGAACCTATACAGTAAATGGTACTGGGAAAACTGGCTGGCCACATGCAGAAGACTCAAACAAGACCCCTATTTATCCCCATATACAAAAATTAACTCTAAATGGATCAGAGACCTAAATGTAAAACCTCAAACCATTGAGAACCTTAGAAAATGAAGGACATACCCTCATGGAAATTGGTACTGGCATCCAATTCCTGAACAAAACCTGAAACCCACAGGCCATAAGAGATAAGATAGACAAGTGGGACCTCATTAAACTGACAAGCTTCTGCAAAGCCAAAGAAACCATCAAGAGAGCAGGGAGACAGCCTACAGACTGGGAAAAAGTATTTGCCAACTCCAGGTCTAACAAAGGCTTAACATCTTGGATCTACAAGGAACTCAAACGTGCTGAAAAGAAAAAAACAAACAACCCCATTATAAAATGGGCAAAAGATATGAAGAGACACTTCTCAAAGGAAGATATCTGAGCAGCCAACAGACACATGAAAAAATGTTCAACATCACTAGTCATCAGGGAGATGCAAATCAAAACCACACTGAGATACCACCTAACTCCAGTCAGATTGGCAATTATCAATAACTCAAAAAATAACAGTTGCTGGAGAGGGTGTGGTGAAAAGGGAACACTTCTACACTCTTGGTGTTAGTGCAAACTAGTGCAACCTCTGTGGAAAACAGTGTGGCGATTCCTAAAAGCTCTAAATATCAACCTCCCATATGACCG
>NW_007248390.1:447261-483087 GCF_000164805.1 Carlito syrichta
GATGGAATACTATACAGCCATAAAAAAGAACAAAATCATGAATTTCGCAGCAACCTGAATGGAACTAGAGTCTATAATACTGAGTGACCTCTCACAGAAGCAAAGATCTGAATATCACATGTTCTAACTCATATAGTGGACCTTGAACATCCAACGTAATACTATAAGAAAATGACTAACAGTGATGGGAAACTATGGGGGGAGGGGAAGGGAGATGGGATTAACGGTAGTAAATATCTGTCTGGGAATGGGGAGACACCTCTTATCAACAAGGGTGCCTGAACGAAGCATATTTGTATACTTAACCCTTAACTATACCCCACAATATCATAATAAAAAATATTGATTAAAAAAAGAAAATATATCTTAGAATACTTGCAAAATAGTACATAGTAAAAATAATATCTCACTTAAGGTTACTTAAGATATTTAATTAGTCATTGCAAGTTTATGCTACTTTGAGTTAAATTATACCTCATATTTGGCCCTACTGAACATTTTAACGTAACTATGCCTCAAAGGCCTGATTCTGTGGATTTACTTTGAGAACACAGGGGAAGAAAGAGTGGACTGAGAGAGGTAGGGTAGGCTCTATTATTATCATAGCAAATACTGAACCGTATGTGTTAAGCCCTTCTCTGAGTGATGGCCATTCATCCTCACAGATCCTTAATGTTAGATACTATTTCCAAATCCATATTATAGCTGAAAGAAAACTTTTATTTTTATTTTGTTTTATTTATTTATTTATTTTTGAGTTGGCATCTCTCTTCATCACCCAGACTGGAGTACAGTGGCACGCTCATGGCCACCCCAGCATTGACCTGCTGGCCTCAGGTCATCCTTCTGCTTCAGCCTTCCAAGTAGCTGGAACTACCTTTGCATGCTACCATGGCAGGCTAATTTTGTTGATTTATTGTAGAGATGAGGTCTTACCAAGTTGCCCAGGCTGTTCTCGAACTCATGGATTCAGGCAATTCCCTCACCTCAGTCTCCCAAAGTGCTGGGATTACAGGCTTGAGCCACCATGTCCGGCCTGAAAAAAACTTTTAAAAAAGACTTAAGAAATTTTTTTCCAAAGTTAGATAATAATATAAAATAACGTAGGGAGTCTGGCTATATACACAAATATTTTCTTCCAGAGACAAATACCTGTTTATGATCATTTGACTCAAGTATTTCTGCTGATTATTGCAGCCTCCTTGGACTCCAATTAAGTTCAGAAAACCAGAAAAAAAATGACAAGAAATAAAAAAAAAAGTTACAAGGGACTGGAGTTATCATGATAATTTGGTGTGGTAGATCGAATTTTGGAAATTCTGGCAATTAAAAAGTAATCTCTCCTGTTGTGTTCCGTGGTTAGAGGTGATGATTTAAGCAGATCCCCATGGTCCAGGGATCACAGCGAACCACTGTCATCAATTCACTTTAAGACTAAAAAATAACACCACTTTTCTTGTGACTTTACACATGATTATGGTGGTTTCACTTGGAAGTGTGTCATCCTGGCAAAATAAATCATTGAGCTTATGTGAGTATGAAGAGGTACCTAGATATGCTGGGGTCTGAAGTGATAAAGATGATCTGACTTTAACAACCTTCCATTCTAGACTTTTAAAAAGACTCAATCTGAATTGAACTTTTCTCAAACAGAAGCTCTTTAACACTTAGTCCTGGTCCTGCAGTGTGTAATAAGGAATACACCTTCCTCCCCTCATGTTTGCCCTACTCAAGTCCTGTTTCTCAAAATGTACTTCCTGTATGTTCTTAATCTTTCCCTATTCACTCACTCTTTATTTGGGAAAGGAACAAACTGCTTCCACCCAGTTCCACACTCCACACTGGTTAATGTATTTATCCAGGCATACAAGGAATGCCTTGGTAACCCCAAGAAGAGGAAGATATATGTGTGCCTGCAAAATGCAACTTTGGTCTTAGTAATTAAATTCCTGAGTGCCGCTGCAGTTGAATTCTTCAGCCAAAGAGGTTTCTCTGGGCAGTGGAGAGGGTTAAAGGGAGAGATTGAGTTACATGGAAATTTGGCCGCTGCAGGTGTAGATATTAATTGGGGGATCAGGTGCTCATAAAGCATGTGCACAGAGAGTGAGGAAATCTACTGGCTCATAGAATAGAGCCACAGGAAGGCCACACTTAGGAACCCAAATAAAGGCCCCTTTAAACTCCCCTTCTCGGAAGCTGGAAGCTTTGTTCCAGCTCAGTTGTACCTAACGAGGTTATAAATAATTCTGTCCTGGCCATTCCAGAATGGCTAGCCAGTCATCGTCATCTAAAATTCTTTTCTTTTATATGTATTTTATTGTTATTGGTATTCTAAACTATATCATTAACAATAATATGTCATCCTTATTACTGTTATCATCATTATTAGTTTCTAAGAAACTCAGTGTAATAAATTCTGAAGGGGAGAACTATGTCATAGATACAAGTAGCTGAGGAATAGATTTCAGCATTTTTTATAAAGTGAAAAATATAATGAGACAGAATAAAGATGTGGGAGAGAAGGTATAAGGGAATCCAAAGGACTAGCTAAATACTACATATGTCCATTTATAAAATGGATTGGGGTTCAACTCTTTTACACAAAATCACTTTCTCATTCTACAAGAGTTTGACTTCTTTTAATATAAAAGTTTAAAAGTTACACACTAAAGTGAACAGGCATCAGCCAAATAATTGGTGATTTTTCTGTTAATAATTTTTCTCTCTGAGCATCAGTTAATGTTCATGTCCCTACAAGAGCAATTTGACAAAATTATTTTACCACCTATTGAGAAGATTAAACATAACCTGGCTATAAAACCAACAAACTGGACTAGCAGTATTTAGAGCCATGAGATAATCACATGTATTCTTTCTTTATAGTCTCTTTCTTCTTTCTTTTCTGTTTCTTAAATAATATAAAAACTCTGAAGCTAATGTAAAATAAAATTGAGAAAGGAATCATGTTTGAAGCAGTTTTTGCTTTTCCTATATTTTCATTCACACATTTATCGAACATTTATTTCAAACATTATTGTTTAACTTTCACAACCACCACAGAGGTATCTATGAGGGTCCAAATTTAAAATAAAGTAACTGAGAATCAGAGGATGCATCCATTGCTATTTAAGCTGGCAAATATCATTAGTTACCAGTAATGTAAAGTAAGAAAATTTTGCAGCCACAGTAGAACCCAGGGGTTGTAATTTCAAGATGGGCATTTTTTGAACTATCCATTCAGTATGTGTCCCTATGTTTTATAATGACTTTTTGTATCATCTCCACCCTCATGTTGAAAGAATTCTAGCTCTAGGCAATTATATGCTATTTCCTATTTTCCCTTTCACATTTTTTAAATGAAAAGTTTTCATATTCAGCAATAGAACATTTACAGAAAAAATGCACTAAATAAAATATTCATCAGTAAATTTCCTCATTGTGACTGTAGCTTGAATAACTCTGATTACTAATGTAATTGAGCATCTTTGGCCATTTTGTTAAGGTTTTGTGAAATACATGTTTAATTATCTTGCCTATTTTTCTTTTGGTTGATTTTCCTTATTGATGTGTAGGAGTACATTATATATTCAGATATAAGCCCTTTGTGGTTAGTTCAATTCAAATAATCTCTTTTTCCACTTTGTGATTTCCTTTTTGTTCTCTTAATAGTGTCTTCTGACAAAAAATATCTGCTGATTTAGCCCAATATATAATTTTTTTTGGCTTCTCCTTTTTTTTGGTCCTGTTTATTTTTATTTTAAGGATGTGTGGTACAACTCAAGATTAGGTAGATAAGTGGCCTTCATACAGGTAACGTTTGGACCTCCCTTTGTTCCCCTCTTCATCCTTTGCAGGATACCTTCATTGATGTTATGTGCCCCTCCCCCCAGGCAGTGCCCTGCTACTGTCAGATACTTTCTTACAGTATTATGATAAATGTTCAGATTCTGCTTATAAGAGAGAACATGTGGTACTCAGTGCTTTGTTTCTGTGCGAGATCACTGAATATGACAGACTCTAAACTCATCCAAGTTGCTGTGAAGTCTGTAATTTTGTCCTTCCTTATGGCTGTATAATATTCCTTTCCTATAGCAATGCCTTGGAGATTTTTCTCCAATATTATCTTCAAAGAGATTTATTTTTTGTATTTTTCAGTAAAAAAATAAATAAATAAATAAATAAAATAAACAACAACATGGAACTTGTTTTTTAATATGACAAAAGTAAATATCATATCAATCAGTTTTCCTGTGGAATTATTGTAATTCCCTATTATTCCAAAGTGTCTTTTTCCTAACTCAGGTGTTAGCTAATTGTAAGTCCATGAGCTCTCTGTTCTATTTCTCTCTATTCATCTACTACTGTGCTTATGCCATTTAGTATTAATTAGTGTAGCCTTATAATAATTATTGATATTTTGAATAGCTTGTTTCCTTTAATATTCTTCTTTAAGAGTATCTCCATAATTTTTGCTCCTTTGCACTTCCATATATATTTTGGAACTGTATATAACATGCATTTCATTTATTAAAACAGACACAGAAAAAAATTCTTGGGATTTTTATTGGGATTTAAGTTTTTTGAAACTTTTATATTCACTTTATTTCCTTTAAAAAAGAGGGTTTGTTCTGTAGTTGCTGGTTAAAGTGCACTAAATATCAAATATACTAATTATGTTCTTCAAAACTTTTGTCTTTCAATAATTTGACTTTAGTTGCTCTATTAATAACTGCATGAAATGATATCTAATTCTAGGTCTATAATTTTGTGCTTCTTACTTTTGAGGCTGTATTATTTGCTATAAATTTGCAATTGTTGATATTTTCTTCTAGTGTGTTTGGGTATTCCTAATTATGTGTCAGTCTATTTACAAAAGTATTTAGAAAAATAACTTGAGACTTATTAGGAATATGTCATTTTCTTCTAGAGAAAACATTTACTTGCTTCTGTCAGGTACATGGTATACCAGCTCCCTGGAATAATTTGAATACAGATTCCTGAATTGACATAATTGGAAACTGCAGACAGCAGTTGCTGCTCAGAAAAAGTAAAGCAAAACGGATACATAAACAATTGGATAACTTGCTATCATAACAAAAATAAAATTTTAGCATGCTAATTTGTTAATTTAAAAGGTAAATTTACTTTATCAAATCATAGAAATTCATCTG
Organism: Carlito syrichta; assembly: GCF_000164805.1. NCBI lineage: Eukaryota > Metazoa > Chordata > Mammalia > Primates > Tarsiidae > Carlito > Carlito syrichta. The sequence goes on from NW_007248390.1 coordinate 452,433, forward strand.
ATAATCAGCATTCAGAAGCAAATAATATTTGGAAAATTCTGGCAATTAGGAATCTCAGATGATAAATATTAGTTTCAGGTCTTTACATTCTAAAAGGAAGAGAAGAAGTTAACAAACCTGGATTTAAACCACAGTTAGCTTATCTATAGTTTATTTTTATTTTTGAATATGACTAGGCAAAACACAGATGGGGTTTGAGAAAAAGAATGAATAAACAATAGAAAAATAGTCCTGAAAGACAATAAATTTATAAAGAAAATTAAGAGAACATAAAATAATGAAAAATATATACTTTTTAAGAATTCTGAAATAGACTTCAGAATATATGTCATCCTATTACTAAAAAGAAAGAAAGTAAAAACAGGGTGTATGGAAAATGAACAGAGAACAATAAAAAACTCTTAGGAGTAAAAATATAATTGTTTAATTTCAAAGAAAAGTATAATAAAATGCTAGAGATAATACTGAAAATTATTCTCAAAAATTTAAAAAGAAGACATAGAGCTACAAAATATGATTGAAAAGGTAAAACAAAAGCACTTAAGATAATTCTACAGGAATTATAGAAAGAAAGAAGACAGAAAGCATAGTAAAATATGAAGGAACTAATAGAAAGGGCTTTCCAGAACTGGTTATCAGTAGTCAATTAGAATGGGTTCTCAATAGCTCAAAACAATGAATAGGAAAATAATCACTAGCTAAATATGTCACTATATGATAAAATTTAGAATAGCAAGGGCTATAAAAGGAAAATCTAAGTTGATTTCACTGCATAGAAGCAGGCAACATTTAATGGAGTGAAAATAATTCTGTCATTAATTTTTTATCAGCAAAATAAGCCCCAGAAAATAATAGAGTAATAATTTTAAAGTACAGAATGAAATTATTTTCAAATTTTATTTTCTATATGGAGAGACACCAACTTCAAGAGCAGGACAAAGACATGTCAAATAAGCCAGAATTTACAAAATTTACTCTTCTTGCATTATTTCTTAATTACTCACTGGTGCATGATCTACAGTAAAATCTCAAGAGCCAGCCTACAAAGAGGTATCTCATGTAAATGAGATAAGAAACAGGAGATTTGACTATGGAAGTAAATGAAAGGAAACCCCAGGAAGACATCTCTGTAGTAGTCTTCACATTCAACCAGATTTTTACAAATGGATAGAAGACTGTAGGAGGAAAGTTTCTGAGAATAAGAAAACCCCAAATGATAAAAGTTTTGGGGAAATAAAGCAAATAGTACAAGAAAAAGAAAGTAATTAGAAATTTCAGGGAAAAAAATTGCTGAACAAAAAATAATATGCTTAACAAAACCTGATATTGACAACTGAAACTGTGCTTATGTAGTCACAGCTAAGTAAAATAAATGTATTGATTTTTAACTTATGGAGTCATCCTTTTTTTTAAAACAGTGTTTCTAAGTCCTGGCTTCACAATATAATCTCTGTGGAGTTTTGAAGAGTAACACTACTTAAATTCCCCCAGGTCTATTAAATCAGACAAACCTCTAGAGACTCAATCTGGCCATTACAATTTTCATCACTCTCATGTGATTGTGATGTGCAGTTTGATTTGAAAAATATTGCTCTATTCCAAATATAAAATATTTAATTATGATTACAAAAAACAAAAAAAGTGTTATCAATGACAGGTGTAGGAAGGTAGAAGTGTGAGTGAAGACAGAGGGAAGCTTGAGATGATGATGTTCTCAGCTTTAAAAATGTAGCATTCAAATATATGATCTGTTGTTACTAGAACAAAAAGTAATATTTCCTAATCCTACAGTGATGACCAATTAAGGATCAAAAAAAATTGGAGGATGAAGAAGAAACTGTGAATATAAAACTAATCACCACCATTCACAAGTCAATTAGTGGGTAGTGTCTAAGCCTCATATGTCAGGAAATAGAGGTTTGAGCATACAACTTAAAGGAATGGAGGTAACTTACAGAAAAGACCGTTAACTATGTTAAGGGTGCCTCCTTCTAGAAGCAACTCTTTTGGTAGCAAGGTTGGAGCAGAACCCTGTGGCCTTCTTTCACAATGTAACATCATGCTTTGTTTTTAAGTTATCCCATTGAAACTTTCAGATACATATATCTGAAATATTGAAAGTAAACTGTCCTAGAAAGGAACATGAAGAGGGCTTCTGGTGTGCTAATAATGGTCTGTATCCGGGGAAGTGGTTATCTAGGTGTGTTCATTTGTGAAAAATAAATATGAGACACACATGGGTGATATGTGCACTTTATATATGTTTATTTTACTTAAATAAAAATTTCAAACTAAATAAAATTAAATAAAATATGGTCTGAACATTGTACTAGGTGTCTGCCTTATTAAACCAGTAAACTATTTTGAACTGAATGCTTAATGGATGATGACTTCAGGTGAGAAAATTCTATACACATAAAATAATTTCTAAAACCAAAAAAATATACAAAACAATAAAATTATTATTTTTAAGAGTATTGTGGGCCGTGTGTGCAATTAGAGAGTAAAGATATACATTATATTAGGGTGGATTCTTAAGGAGAGAAGAATTTATCACAGTGTTGAAGTATCTATACATGAAGAGAAGGGCAATGGCATTTCTATGAACAAAAAGAAAGATATGGGTGTTTGACTAAATATTGCATGAACATGGGTATAATTTTCTGCTATAAAGGGAACCACGTCATGGAGAAGAGCTCGTGGTGTTAGGAAGTCAGGTAGGATAAGATTATGTTGCACCCTGATTGTGATGGTCATGATTTTGAAGCTAAGAAGTTTGAACTTTGTTATGTAAGCAATGGTGACCTACTGACAAGTTGAGGATAGGATAATATGAGGCAATTGGCATTTCAGGACTATCAGATAAAAGGTCATATGTCACAGGAAACAAAGTGGGGAGGAAACTTGCAGGAATGGAGTTATCTCCCTGGATCCTCTTTCTAGAATGTCTATTTCATCACCCACCAGTCATTAAATGTGGAAACTAGATTGCTAGCTGGCATATACACATGTCTGAGAGCACAGATTATAACTAAACATGATGTGTAGGATAGCTATTACTATTTCAGCTCTCAGATAATATTATTAGAAAAACAAAGTCCTTTTGATTAGAAATTTAGGTATTTGAATTATGAAAAGACTGCAAAGGTTCCTTAACATTGGGGTAGTAAAAACTGAATTGGTCTGGTATGAACATATGAAACATTAGAAATGAAAATGATGTAAAGTCAATGATTAAATAAGTATCTTAACAAGCCACTGCTTTATAAATACAAATATCATGAAGTTGCTCAAAAGTTGGAGAACAATAAAGTCAAACAAGTTTTTCTGAAATTGGTCATTTTTTCTTGGTGAGTCTAAAGTTTAAAAAATGACCTAATTTCAAACGGAATAAAATGTAAATATATGACAATAGCTTTTGTCAGTTATGATTTACTGAAAAATATTATAAATATTTATTTCCAAAACATGTTAAAGATACCATTAACCCTACTTTGTCCATGAGGAAACTGAGGCCTATAAAATTTAAAGAATTTACCCAAGTTTTTACAACTAAAAATGGCACAGCTGGGATTGCATTCCAAGAGCACTTAACTTAAAAGCTTGTAGTGTTAACCACTGACAAAGAAAAGCTTCATGCTTGTGCAACATATTTATGACATTGGGTGTGAGGTAAAGACACAACCATAAGTGAGGAGACATTTGTTCTCCCTCAAGAAATTTGCAGTATCTATTTGAAGACAAGGCATTAACAGTGTGTAATGACAGTACAATGTGATATGTATTATGAGGTAAAGCAGATGCTGACAGAGGCCCACAAGCTGAAAATACTTCCCAACACAAGAGAGGAGTACTCAATTGAAAAAGTACCACTGGAGTTCTTACTTGAAGATAGGAACTTTCAAAGGAGAAAAATTCAAAATCAAAGAAGGTAGATTTGATGATTGATTGGAGTACATACTACAAAAAGAAAAATGTCAGGAAATAAACCTCAGAGAAGAGAGAAAGGCCAGATCAATCAATGTCTACAGTGCCAGATGGGATTCTGGGCTGTGTCCTGGATACCATGGAGTGAGATGGGGAAAAGAATAGTGCTTTTGGATTAAGTGAATGATTGAGACTGATCTGAAGACTCTTTTATTTATTACCTTATATAATTATTAACACAATACTATTACAAAGCAAAATATATGCAACCTCTATGATTCTCTAGCTTAATAAACCAAAGCAGAAAAGAGGAAAGTGCCACACCCAAGTTTACATAGTACAATCAAGGAATCCAATGAGAAGGAGAGAAGGAGGCATTTCATTCAACTTAGTCAAATGAAAACATATGTGTATGGAAAACAGCAATTTGGAAGGTGCAAGGTCACTGGAATTTGAAGTTCAGTTGTTCTCTATTTATGTGACTTGAAATAGAATGTAATCTCTCTTACCATCAGTGTTTCTCTCTCTTGAAATAATGATACTTTCCATATATTCCTCAAAGATTATTTGGACCATTAAATGAAATATTTAATGTATATTCATGTAGAAAATTTCCAGACACAAAAGTTTGAGGTTTTGAAAATACAAATAATCAATCTATACACTAAAGATGTATTTATTGGTACATGTCTGATAGTAAGTCTAGGGGATTATATCAATTTTACATATAACATTGTGTTAGTTGTCATTTTCTTTTCCCAGGACAACAAAGAAACATGATTAGAGTAACACATTGGTTTGTTGAGAGGCAGTCCTCCATGAGTCAGTCATGTTTCCACACATTTTATGAGCAGAGGTGCCATCTGCTTTTTGTCCAGACTATCTTTTCAAGGATGTTTCTATTGTAAACAGTCTTAGAAAATGGAGGTGGCATCTCCCTCTCAAGCACAGGACATGTTTTCTTAGACTTGGAAGATCGAATGTCTCTTTTTGAGCAAAACTGCCCAGTACAATAAATGCATACTTATGCCTGTTATAAAAGGTTTGGGTTCCATAAGCTCCATTTCTCTACTGTAATTTAACATACTGCATATATAGGTGTGACTGATCTCTCTTTGTGATGTCTTGTGACCTGGGGAATGGGTAACCAGCATAAGAAAATGCTGATATTCTGACTACTGCCATGAAAAATAATTTTTTTCTCTTGATCCAAGACTATAATGTCTCTTGCCAATATTTATATAACAGTGACAGACAAAATTTTTAGGTTATATACAGGGTAAAGTGTGTTTACCCTGGCACAGATCTTGATATGGATAAACTCAAGACAACCACATTCAAACAGGATCTGTAGACAAATATGGCCTCTACTAATGCAGGATAGTGTTATCTGGTTTAATGAAAAAACTCAGTTAGGAAAAAAATACCTTCATAGAAACAGGACTCAGAATTATGACAATAGTTTCTCTGGAAGATCACACTATAATAGCACAACTCATTATTTTCCTGCTTTCCCACTGTTGACACTTTATTATTATAATACTCCAAGAGAGAAGAGTCCATTTCCTTTCTCCCTGTTATGAAAATACTAACAAATTAATGAGGGGATCTATTATTATTATCTATTATTCTAAATCCCATCTATTATTATTATCTATTATTCTAAATCCCATCTAGGATGCTTATATTTTCCAGATTCTTTCATCTATTTATGGCTCCTAACTATCAAACTAATGGTCACTTCTTATTCCTCAACCCTTGTTAGCACTCTGTGACACATTATTTGAGTGCCAATTCCTTCATTTTGGTTTTCTTCTTCCATTTTTCTTCCCCTGACCCTAGCCTTTACTTTCTGCTGATCACTTTCTCTGCATCAGTACCTCCTGCTTTTACACAATAACCCATATTCTTCAGAATTAAACTGTTTGTTGTTCTAGAGTATTGTGCCTTTGAGATTCTCATTTCTTATTTTACCCACTCTTATCTGTGCTTAGGACATCAACAATCCTATCTATATCTATATTTATATGTCTATGTCTACACATCTATCTACCTACCTACCTACCTACCTATTCTAGGCTCCATATCTCGTTTTCTAAATGAGAAAAGTGTATGCACTTTGAAGTCATAAAACCTTGCCACTCACTTCATATGTTGCACTAATATTTTAGGTAATTAGAAAACAAGTTTAAGTCCTTGAAAAATATACCTAGCCCATTAAAGAGTGATGCCTATTCTATCCTTTCTACCCATAACTTTCATCTATAGTGGAAAAATATTATTTTCTCTCCATCCCTATTTCCCTGTCTTAGTGAAAGACACTACTATTTACCAAATTTCTCAGATAGAAACCTAAGACCCACATTAACCTTCTCTGTTTTGCTTACTCCCTCATCTAGTGGCTACCAATTTTAATGATATTACTTTAGAAATATATCTGGTACTTAAATACCACTGCCCAATTGTCTTCAACTATCTTAATGTTAGGTATTCTTTATGTGTCACCCTTATCTCCGAGCCTCCAGTCTCTTTCCATTCAATCCATGTTTCACAAAACCAGGAGTTTTGACCTAACCTGACAAGTCCCTGTGTTTTCAGGGTATGTTAACACATCCACTGCAAAATGTACAAGGTGCCTTAGAATTACTTTCAGCTTTCATTGCAGCTGGGTCTCACACCTTAATATATATCCCTCCCGCCTGATAAAAATCACACTTGTGTTTCTGGAGAGTATTAAACAGTGTGGAAGAAAGAGATAAGACTAATAGTGCCTGTAAAGGTTGGAGACATAGAAGAGAAGCTACCTGTTAGGAGCTAGGCCATTGAAGAGACAACAACTTCCACAGTCACTGTGACACAGGGAAGAAATATTCCAACCTCATGCTCCTCCTGCCCAATGGTCTTCTGCTAACACCATCTATTGACTGAATTTAACCCATTCCTAGACAAGATAGTCCAGAAGATAATCACTGGGTCAGCCTCCAAGGACAATGAGCAGGTCATAAGATGGAGGTGAAGAGGAAGATGGTAGCAGAGAATAACTAGCATGCTGTTGTTGTTATTGCTGCTTCTGCTATAGTTTTGCTTTTGTTTCTCCTATTATTACTATTTTCATTTATTCTCTTTATTCAAAAGCTGGAATGAATTATTCCATTAAAAAAAAAACAAAGGACCTGAACTTTTTTTAAAAAGAGACATACTGATGGACAAGTATATTTAAAAAATGTTCAACATCATTAATCATCAAGAAAATGCAAGTCAAAAGTACAATGAGATATTGTCACATCCCAATTAAAATAGCTATTATCAAAAAGTCAAAAATAACAAATACTTGTGTGGATGTGGAAAATGGGAATTCTTGTACACTGTTGGGAGGAATGTAAATCAGTAAAACTATTATGGAGGCTTCCCAAAATTTAAAAATAAAACTACCATATGATCCAGCAATCTCACTACTAGGTATTTGTCCAAAGGAAATAAAATCAGTGTATTTAAGAAATATTTACACTTTCATATTTACTGCAACAATAGCCAAGATATGGAATCAACCTAAGTTCATCAATAGACAAATGGGTAAAGAAAAGGTGGTATGCATATACACAGTAGAATACTATTTAGCCATTTAAAAACTGTAATACTGCTATTTGCAACAACATGAACAAACCTGGGGGACATTATGCTGAGTAAAGTAAGCCAGGTGCAGAAAGGCAAATACTGCATAACTTCACTCATGATCTCTGAAGAAATTGATCCATAGAAGCACAGAGCAGAACTGTGGTTACAAGAGGCTGAGGAGTAGGGACCGAAAGGAAAAAGAAAAGATTGGTCAATGGGTACAAAATTGCATTAGATAGAAGGAATAAGTTCTGGTGTCCTACTGCACAGTAGAGCCACTATAATTAACAACATTTATTGTATATTTAAAAACAGCTAAAAGAGAAGATTTTTAATAACCTTATCAAAAAAATGAAAAATGTATGTGGTAATAGCTATGCTTTTAATATTCTAATTTAATTTTTATACAATATACACAAGTATCAAAACACCACACTGTACCCCATAATTTGCAAAATTTTTTTGTGTCAAATTTTAAAAAATTAAAATTATTGCAGCTCGTTTAAATTTCTAGATAATTGAACTCTGGTTATTTGGAGGTACATTGTTTGAACTGACTACATATTGTTTTATATGCACTTAGAAAATAATTTAGACCATGTTTCTCCCTGTTCTTCATTTCTTTGTTTCTCCATCCTCACCTTCTCTTTTCTTATTTGTTCATCAGAGAATTTTGAAATTCAGAAGAGCTGATTCAGAAGAAAAAATTCTCATAATTAAAAACTGTCTGAATATTCAAATATGCCTCTTAGGTAGAAGTGGAACAGACAATTTTTTTAGCTTTTTTATAATCAAAGAACTTCAGCAGCAACCCAAGTAAGACTTTCTGGTCTTGTCTAATCAAAGTATACATAAGAAAGGAAAATGATATAAAGCTTCTTTTTCTCCCACAGTGATTTTTATTCTAGGTCATCATATTTCTCTTACATACCATTTTATACTTAAAACATTTCTGTCAAATCAACTTCCAAAATTAGAACAGACAATGTCCTAGAACAACCTCAAGAGGTACAATTTTTCACAAGTTGGTGTCTTTAATTTATTTAATTTCCATTTCTAATTAATGGAATCCATCATGGTGATTCACGTGCTTTACTCTTTTGGCCCATCTTATCTACTTTTCTTGTTGCTCTATGACATTTATTAAGGAAGACATAAACAAAATCAGAGGTGGCAGCAGAAAGGGGATAATGAATGGTATAAAATCATATTTTTAAGGAGAGGCCTAGAACCATTCTGTTCTCATCCAATAAACGTGACTACAATGATGACATCTTTAATAGGGACACCGGTCTTTGTCCTTTAACTGAAATATTACAGAAATTCTCTCACTTGTGCCTTATTTTTGTTTAATATAGGTCTCTACATACATTTTTTCACTTTAGAATTTCCATTGTCATTCATCTACATTTCCTCTTGTCTCCCATATAGGATTAATTTTGCAGAATTGCATATATGGCACATGTCTCCATAGGGAAAATGATGCCCAAGAAGAAGCAATCAACATGTTAAAATAGATTATCTCTGAGACACAAAGCAGTCCTGCGTAAGTCAGCATAGCTCCCATAAAATTCAGGACTGACTCAGCACACATGGGCAGCCATTAGTTCTCCAAAGCATCATTCTATTTTCTTTATGACTTAGCAGCCAGATTTTAGGAAGTCCATAATCAGAGGAATCAAACTGGCTTCTTAATTACTGAGATCACAAAAAGTATTGATGGCCCCATTAGGAATAAATGAAGCCTTGACATATAAACTCATGCAACTGGGCTATTTGATTCTGAGGTTTCCTTTTCTGAATTTGATATCTAAAACAAAAGGTAGTATTCTTATGATGTTTGTACAATTCTAACTTGTCCTCTAGAAACGCATAGATGATCTTAGATTTAAGGGGAAAATATGACTGTCATTATTTTGAACCCTTTCTCAAATGTCAGATCATATTAATAGAATCCAAAATAGATATGACAACAAAAATCCTTTTGTCAGTATGCCCTTCATTTTAGGAAACTTCATACTGTATGTTCATATGTATAAAAAGAAGTTTTATAATTATAAAACAATTTAAATTAATGCTTGAATATATCAGCATTTATCCTTTCATTATTTTTCAATCTCTGACTCAGGATTAATCCAAAACTCACCTTCTCCACTAGACTTCATAGTCTTTCAAAATCACTGAAATATTTGAATTCACATAACTAATCCCTGCCCTTACCACTCACTTATTTAGAAATAAAATATAATGCCATCTTGACCTAATTTTTCTTTGTAAAACATAAACTTTATTTCCTTGGTTGCATTTTAAGCTTGCCAAAACTAGTGACTCTTGTAAAGAATTCCCCTTGTTCTGTGCGGGCACTCAATAAATTTTATTTTCCAAAGCATTTCATTTGTCTAGCTTATGTTTTATAGCATGGACATCTGGGGTTTTGACCAGGAATTGATTGCCTATTCCAATTTCCATAAGGGTGTCTCCTGTGCTTTCTAAGATTCTTATAGTTTAAGGTTTTACATTTACGTCTTCCATCCATTTTTAGTTGATTTTTATGTATGGTAATAAATGGGGGTTGTTTTTCATTCTTCTGCATGTGGTCAGCCAGTTTTCCCAGCATCATTTACTGAAAAGATTCTCTTCTCCCCAGTGGTTTTTGGTGGAGACTTTGTCACAGATGAATTGGTTGAGAAATTAAATTTTGCTTCTGAAATCTCTATCCTGTTCCATTGGTCTATAATCCTGTTCTTGTACCAATACCAGACTGTTTTGATTATTGTAGCTTTATAATAGTTTCACATCTGGGAGTGTGATATCTTCGACTTTGTTTCTTTTGCTGAGGATAGTTTTTGTTTCCATATGAACTTCTGTCTTGTTGTTTCCAGGTCTGAGAAGAATGATGATGGAATTTAATGGGTATTGTGTTGAATCTATAGTTTCCCTTTTGTAGGATGGACATTTTAACAATGTTGATTCTTCCAATCCATGAACATGAAATATTTTTCCATTTAATAGACAAGTGGGACCTCATCAAACTGAAAAACTTCTGCAAAGCAAAATGAACCATCAAAAGAGTGGGGAGATAGCTCACAGAATGGGGAAAAAAAATATTTGCCAACTGTATATCTGACAAAGGCCTACTAACATCCAGGATCTAAAAGGAAATCATATGTGCCAAATGGAAAAAAACCAAAACAAAAACAAATAACCTCATTAATAAATGGGCAAAAGACATGAATAGACACTTCTCAAAAGAAGATATAAGAACAACCAACAGACATATGAAAACATGCTCAGCCTCACTAATCACCAGGGAACTGCAAATCAAAACCACATTGAGATACTACCTAACTCCAGTAAGAATGGCCATCATTAATAAAACAAAAACCACCAGATGCTGTTGAGGATGCGGAGAAAAGGGAACACTTCTACACTATTGATGGGAGTGCAAACTAATTCAAACTCTTTGGAAAACAGTGTGGTGATTTCTAAAATAGCTAGAAATTGACCTTCCAAATGACTCAAGAATCTCCCTTCTGGGAATATACCCAGAGAAACTCAAATCATTCTACAAAAAAGATACCTGTACACACTTGTTTACTGCAGCACTATTCCCAGTAGTAAGAACATGGAATCAAACATGCTACCCATAGAAACTGGACTGGATTTTTAAAAATGTAGTACATATACACAATGGGATATTACATAGCCATAACAGACAAAATTATGGACTTTGCAGCAACTTGGATGGATTTGGAGTCTATCATATTTAGTGATCTATCACAGAAACAAACTGAGTACGTGTTCTCATAAATGGACCCTGAACACCTATCATAATACTATAGCAAAGAGATTGGCAGTAGTGAGACACCACTGGGGGGGAGGGGGCAAACAACATCCAAACAGGTACCTGATCATAATCCAGGTGAAGGGAAGTCCAGTGGGAGGTCCAAACTTCACCTGAAACTAAACCACTTATGTACACAATCCTGACTCCACAACTTTAAAATAAAAATAAATAAATAAACTGTGAGACCTTTCAGGTAAGTTGCCTAAAAAGAAATGAACAACCAAAAACATTTCTTTCAGCTGAATATTGACAAAATGAATAAAACAATTAGTCACATATTTGCAAAAGAGCAACCACCTGTTTAAGTTTATATAAAATAACGTTGTAATATCATGTTGATAAACTGTGATATATTAAACTTTGACTTGAAGAAAGACTGCTTTATTGTAAATTTTTCCTTGTAATATTATAATTACTGGTTTAATTTATTTATTTTTGTCTATGACTCATTCTTTTAAAAGTTTTGTTGCCTGCTATCTTTGTCTTCTAGGAGCTCAAAATTATATAATCTTTTTTCAATTATGTTAAAGGAATTCTTTCTTCAACACATTCTTACTCGGATGTCAACCAGGCAAAACATGAAAATAAACCTCTTCTGCTTGATGAAGAAGTTAGTCTCAAGAGCCCTATTTGGCTTCCCAGTTTCCTCTAAAACCTGTGAGTGTAATATTACCACAATTTGAAAATTGCTGCTTTGTGTCAAGCAAGGACTACTCATATTGGTTACCTGAAAATTGCCTTTTGAAAGAAGGGGCTTCTGGTCTGGGCTTTATAGTCCCTATGCTTGCCTATTATGTTCTGACACAGAGTCATCACTCCATCAGTTTTTTGACTGACTTGATTCAACTCTTTCTCCCCTGCTCCATCACTCCTTTTTTTCTACTTCTTATCTTTTAACTGTCCATCTTTAAGCCTTTATCCCATCTTTCCACCACTCCCCACAGTACACATGCCTGAGAGTTAGCATACATAGAGTTACAAGTGAACAAGTGCAGAGAAACTCATTATAGCTACTCACCAAACAATCAGCTGTATCCCTGTGCCTGTGATATGATTTAGCTGTTTGCAAAGGAAGCCAAAACTACTTAAGCACATTGCTTTGCAATCTGGTCATTTCAGTTGCTTTAACCACAGAGTCATATCAACCTCTGGAAACCCACTGCTAGGTCATCTGTCTACAATTGCCAATTTTGTAATCCGTACCAGCAGCAAAAGCTGAAAATGGCCATAATCACAACATACTGGAAAACAAAAGTACTCTGGGTACTAAAAGAGCTAGCTGAAATTTCAAAACAAAACAAAAGCTGAGAAAACCAGTATGTTGTTTATAGTCACAATTCAGAGTAAGTTTTCACTGAATTGGCAGCTTCAGTATTATAGTGATAAAAAAAAGAAAATACAATAACACAACCACCACCACCACCAACAAAAAACACCGCCATTTAACTGAAATGGCCAATAAATAATATATTAGGAATATCTCAATTTATCATCACTAAGACGTTTTTATTCATTTACTTAAAAGTTAGTTTCTTACTTTAGTTAACATATGATATTGAATATATTTAAACTTCCTTTTTTTTAGATTGAATGGCATTATTATAAACCAAATCAAGCAAACCAATCAAAATAAGTCTTGAAACTTCCAGTAATGACAGAAAAACAAACACATGAACACTCCTGCAGATAACAATTATAAAAATAATGATAGAATATATTATAGAGATTATTAAAGTCACTGAAAAGTATTTAAGTAGAGAATAAGTAAAAACAGTCAACTCTCAGAAAACTGAAAAGTTTATTATGTCTTTCCAGCTTAAGAATTTTGTCCATCTCCCTGATTGGCTTTGGTAGTATTTGGAAACTTTAAGGAGTAACAATTTATTAATTACTATAGTATTTTTACATCTGTCCCCCATTTTTTTGACTACTTATTTTTTTCTAAGATGTGGAGCTTAATTTCTCTTATCTTAAGTATGGGCTATACTTAGTGATTTATTTACTACAAATTGAATATAGAAAGAAAAAATAAGAATAGCTCTACAGTGGAGAAAGCGTATAGACATCACTTAAACTAAGTCACAAAGTTAGCATCACCATCTATCAATCATGATGATACCCTGTGCCTATTGATATGATGTGACAAGGAGGCCATTTCAACTCTATGATATTCTTCCAAAAAATCCATAACCCCAGTCAATAAAAATAAAACATCAGACAAACCAAAATTGTGAAACACTCAACAAAATACTTGACCAACAGTCCTCAAAAGTGTCAAGGTCATACAAAAAAAAAAAAAAAAAAAGGAAAGGTAAACTGTCACAGATTGAAGGAGACATTGTGAAGCCATAACAGCTAAATATAATTTGAGATTTTTGTTTCAAACCTGGAACAGGAAGAGATCAGTATAGAAAAACTGGAGAAATCCAAATAAAGTCTTCAGTAAATTAATAGTATCATACCAATGTTAAGTTGTTATGGTTTATTGTTATATGATGGTTATGTTAACATTAGAAGAGGCTGGGTAAAATGTAAAGCTCTGTACTATTTTGGCAATTCTTCTGTGTGTCTAAAATTTCAAAATTAAAAGTGAAAAATGCACTGTGAATTTGCCAAAAGCCAGTGCTATCACTAATTTTTGCAACTGTAGGTAACCAGAACAGAGTTCATTACTTCTGCCTCCATGTCTGCAGGGGGAGCTGATGCTGTATCCAGTATATGAAAGTCTCACAATGGATGGTTGACTTGACATTAGATGGGATTTTTATGACTTCTCAGATAGGCGAATGCCTTGATCAGTATCAGAAAAGAACAAGATTTACAAGTTGACAAAATAATAGAGAAAAGCATGACTACTTTCTGATAAGCCAAAATACTACCAAACCAGAGTAAAAAAGAATATGGAAAGGACAGTTTAGATTAACTTGACCAAAAAGGATGTTCCAAATCAAAATGGCAGAATTCCTCCTTTGTGCCCTGGCTGTTGTGCTCTGTCATTCTCATCTTTATTTCACAGAGACCTAGGCTATTTTCCATGAATTCTAGGAGGCCTCCAGCTTGGCTTGGCTGAAAGAGTAAAGGTATCTGCATTTGAAGTGATGGTCACTAAAAAAGCAAACCTTTGGAATGCAGGTTGTCTCTGTCTAACATAAGTTAATAGAAAGATAAACTATTAATACGATAATACAACAATCAAATGAACATAGCCATTTTTAGAAATTACCTATAAATGTATTAGCGTAAGACAATATACTTTAAAAACAATAGAGTCTTAAAGGCAGAAGTAGGAAAATAACAATATGCATTTAAAGAAAATTCATAATTTGATATTTGTTGAAAAAACAAAAGGAAATCCTAAAAGTTTGATATAATCATGAAGGCAGCTAAGCCTCAAATATCTTATAGATATTTCTGTATTATAGGATATAAGGAAGAGATAAAATATAGTCAAGTCTAGCTGACTTATTTGGGAGGTAAAAATTGATGGTTCTGATTTCCCTTAGATCTTGCAATCAGTAAATTATGGAGCAAATTCTATGGTCTCGGTTTCACAATTTAGAGCATATCCCATAATTTTAGCCTAGTTTCCGCATTAAAGAACAGTAAAAAGGTATTCCTAATGAACACAACAAAGTACCCTTTGAACTATTCTCATTGTATATTTTTGGAATGGAAATAGCTTTTTTTTTGTTGAGTTGGAGTCTCACTCTGTCGCCCAGACTGGAGTGCAGTGGCCGCTCCCGGCCACCGCAGGCTCGACCTGCTGGGCTCCGCAATCCTTCCGCCTCAGGCTTCCAAGTAGCTGGAACTACAGGTGTGCTACCAAGCCCGGCTGATTTTTTAATTTATTGTAGAGATGAAGTCTTGCTGCCCAGGCGGGTCTCGAACCCGCAGGCTCAGGTAATCCACTCACCTCAGCCTCCCAAAGGCGCGGGATTACAGGCTGAGCAACCGATCCCAGCTTGAAAATAGCTATTTTTACAGTTTTCAAAGTGTTTGTTCTTTTAAACCAACATTCTACCTTACAAACATTTTTGCAGAATGTTATATTCAAGACAAAGTATAGGTCAATCCTTGCTTAAATTAGCACACTGTCTTAGTAAGAGAAGTCTAAACTATTAAACTTTTATTTATTTTTTTATTTTTTTAGTTTGAATCTCCCTCTACCGCCCAGGCTGGAGAGCAGTGGCATGCTTACGACCAACCCAGCGCCGACCTGCTGGGCTCTGGCGATCCTTCCGCCTCAGCCTTCCAAGTAGCTGGAACTACAAGCATGCGCTACCACGCCCGGCTAATTTTTTGATTTATTGTAGAGATGAAGTCTTGCCAAGTTGCCCAGGTGGGTCTCGAACCCGTGGGCTCAGGCAATCCACTCACCTCAGCCTCCTGAAGCATGGGATTACAGACTGAGCCACCGAACCCGGCTTAAACTTTTATTTTTTTAATAAGAAGAAAAAAAAGAGCAAAGAAAAAAGGAGAAAAGGAAATGAAAAAAAGTGGAAGAAAAGGTGAAAGTGAAAAAGGGAAATAGAGGAAGGAAGGAAAGAGACACAGAGTGGAGGTAGTCTGGGATACGTTGGGACCACAATAAATGCCATAACTATATATTAGCTGCTTTCTTATTTCATTTTTATCTGTAATTCAATAATGCCCAGATCAGAAAGAAAGATACACTTTCAAGTCATAAAATCCTACCCCCCAAAGAAGAAGAGATAATGAAAATGAATTAAAATCCCCAGATAGTCACTATGCTTTCATACAGTCTTAATAAATACAGTGTTCAATATGTAGTTTACGTGATGATTCCTATTTGAAAGATGAAGAAACTGAGAGATGAAATTCCTGGATTTAAAGTGATAGAAATTGTTAAGATCTCCATTTGACATATTTCCTGTAATAACTATAGATTATATTGCTAGAATTTAAATAATGTTGAGATCCTTAAAGATTCAGGCTGTTTCTTTTTACAATTATTTTTGTGTTGCATATTTAAGGTGTGCTACATGATGTTTTGAGATATATATATATGTATCGTAAAATGATTACTATAAGTAAACAAATTAATACGTCCACCACTTTGCATCTTTACCTCCTTGTGGTATGTATGGTAAAAGCATCTAAAGTCTGTTCTCTTAGAAAATTATCAATATACAATATATGTCCTTCCGCAGTGCATTTGATCTCTAGACTTATTTATCCTCTACAACTGCAAGTTTGAACATTTTAACCTACATCTTCCTATTTCCTCATAGTCCCTTTTCTTATGACCACTGTTCACACTCTGTTTCTTTGTATTCCACTTTTTTTCAGTTTTCATATATGTGAGATCATGCAGTATTTTTCTTTCTGTATCTGGCTTATTTTACCTACAATAATGTTTCCCGTGTTCATTCATGTTGTTGCAAATGACAGCCTACCTATTTTTAAGATGGAATGATAGTTTATCATATGTATATACTACATTGTATTAGTCCGTTCATCTTGGCTACTGCGAAGAATGGTGCAATGAAGACAGAAGTGAAGATACCGCCAGGCTCGGTGGCTCAGCCTGTAATCCTGCACCTTTGGGAGGCTGAGGTGAGTGGATTGCCTGAGCCCGCGGGTTCGAGACCCGCCTGGGCAGCGAGACCTCATCTCCATAATAAATCAAAAAATCAGCTGGGCGTGGTAGCGCATGCCTGTAATTCCGGCTACTTGGAAGGCTGAGGTGGAAGGATCGCCGGAGCCCAGCAGGTCGAGGTTGCGGTGGCCGGGAGCGGCCACTGCACTCCAGTCTGGGTGACAGAGTGAGACTCCAATTCGAAAAAAAAAAAAAAAAAAGATACCTCTCGGAGCTACTGATTTCATTTCCTTTGGGTATATACCCAGAAGAGGAATTGCTGGATGGTGTGGTAGTTCTATTTGTAGCTTTTTGAGGTACTTCCATTGCTATGATGGTTGTTACAATGTATAGTCCCGCCAATAGTGTACAAAGCTTCCTGTTTCTCCACACCTTGGCAAATACTTATTTTCTGTTGACCTGATAATATCTATCCTACCATGTGTGAGGTGACATCACACTGTGATTTCAATTTGCATTTCCAAGATGATTTGTGATGTTGAGCACTTTTACATATACCTATTGGCCATTTATGTTTTCTTTGAAGAAATTTACATGCAGGTTCCTTACCTATTTTTGAATTGGATTATTTGTGTGTGTTATTTTATTCAGTTGTGTGAGTTCTTATATACTTTAAATATTAACCCCTTATCCAATCTATGGCTTATCATTTTTTTCTTCCAATCCATAGGGTTCCTTTTTATTTTGATCACTGTCTTCTTTGTTATTGCAGAACCTTTTTCATTTTATGTAATAACACTTGTTTATTTTTGTTTCAGTTTTTGTTGCCTTAACTTTTGGTGTAATATCCAACAATTTTTTTCTAAGGCCAATACAAGATTTTTTATCCTATGTTTTCTTAGGAGTTTTATGGTCTTAGGTCTTACATTTAAGACTACACATTTAAGTTGATTTTTTTGTGTATAGTGTGAATTATGAGTTTGATTTCTTTTTATTTGCATGTGGATATACAGTTTTTCCAACACTCTCTTATTGAAGAGACTATTTTCTGTCCACTGTGTTTTCTTGGTTATCTTGTCAAAAGTTAATTGACCACATGTGTTTGGGTTTAGCTATTGAGCTCTCTATTCTTTTCCGTTTGTCTGTGTTTGTTTTTGTGCCAAGGGCATACTGTTTTAATTATGATAGCCTTATAATATAATTTGAATCTAGGTAGCTTGTTACCCCAAACTTTGTTTTTCTTTCTAAGTATTGTGTTGCTGTTCAATTTTGTGGTGCCATGTAAATTTTAGAGGCTTTTTTTTTCTATTTCTGTGAAAAATGACATGAAATTTTGGTAAGAGTTTCATAGATTGTGTTTATAGCTTTGGGAGGTAAGGGTATTTTAGCAATATTAATTTTTTCAGTCCATGAACACAGGATATCTTCTAATTTATTTGTGTCTTCTTCAATTTCTCCCATCAATGTTTTATAGTCTTTCTTGTCAGATTTTTCACCTCCTTGGTTACATTTATTCCTAAGTGTTTTATTCTTTTGATGCTATCATAAATTTAATTACCTTCAGGATTTCTTTTTGAGATAAATTATCATTGATTTGAAGAAATCCAACTGATATTTGTGTATTAATTTGTATGTCCATCCTATAAATTCATTTATTAGTTCTAACAGTTTTGTTGTGAAATTTTTAGTTTTTCTCCATACAAAATCATGTTATCTGCAAAGTGGGATAACATTACTTCCTTCCTTGTTGAATGCCTTTTATTTCTTTTTCTTGTTTGATTGCTCTTGCAAATATTTCCAGTAGTTTGTTAAATAGAAATGGCATAGTCAATATCTTTGTCTTGTACTACATCTTAGAAACAAAAGCTTACAGTTTCTCCCAAATGATTATTAGTTAAGTGATTTTCATATATGACCTTTATTTTGTTGAGAAAAATTTTTAAACCTATTTTGTTGAAAGTTTCTAATTATGAAAAATTTTTTAACTTTGTCAAATGATTTTTCTGCAACTATTGAGATTATCATCTTTTTATCTTTTATTCTGTTAATTGACATGGCAAATTAATTGATTTGTGTATGTTAAATCAATCTTGAGTTCCAGCAATAAATCTCACCTGGTCATGGTATGTAATCCTTTTGATGTGTAATTGAATCTCTTTTGTTATTTTATCAATTATATTTGCATCTATGTTTATCACAAATATTGGCCTATAGTTTTCTTATGGTATCTTTGTCTGACTTTGATATCAGCGATATGTTGGTCTTATAAAATGAGTTAGAAAGTATTTCCTCAGCTTTTATTTTTTTCAAAGAGGTTTGGAGAATAGTTGGTATTAACTCTTTTTTGAAAGTTTGGTAGAATTTAGCCATGAAGTCATTTGAACTTGGGATTTTCTTTATTAGAAATGTTTTTACTGGCAGGATTTCTATTTTTTTTGATTCAGTCTTAGTAGTTTATTTCTGCAAATGTATCTATTTCCTATAAGTTATACAACTAGTTGGCATAGAATTGTTCATAATGGTCTTTTCTGATTCCTTTTATTTCTTAGCAATACTTTGTAATGTCTCTTCTCTCATTTCTGATTTTATTTATCTTTTTATTGGTAATTTAGTCTAGCTAAAAGTTGATTGATTTCTGTTAACTTTTTTCAAAACACCTAAACGTTTTCTATAATTTCTTTTTTATTTTCTACTTGATTTTCTTCTGTTCTGAGCATTGTTTTTCCTTCTTTCTGCTACCCGTGGATTTAGTTTTAGTTTTTGTTTTTCCAACTCCTTGAGGTGCAATATTATGTAGGGTTTTTTTAAGTGCAGGTATTTCTCCCTATAAACTTCCCTTTTAATACTGCTTCTGTGGCTTCCTATAAACTTTAATGTACTGTCTTTGTTTTCATTTATCTAAATTTTTTTTAAATTTCCTTTCAATTTTCTTTTTAACCCAGTTATTGTTCAAGAATGTGTTATGTGGTTTCCACATATTGTGAACTTTTAGACTTGTACTGTGCCCTAACATGTGATCTATTCTTGAGAATGTTGTGGGTGCACAAAAGAAGAATGTATTCTCTGTTACTAGTGGTTGCAAAGTTCTAGGTATGTCTGTTAAGATCATTTCGACTAAAGTGTTGCCCAAGCCTGCAGTCTCTTTACTGATTTTCATTCTGGATGTTCTATTATTGGAAGTGGTATTTTGAAATATCCTATTAATATTGTATTGCTGTCAGTTTCTCTTTTCATTTCTGTCAATAGTTGCTTTATATAATTAGATGTTCTGTACATATTTACAATTGTTAATATTTAGGTATATATATATATTTACAATTGTTACATCTTCCTGTTGAATTAACCCTTATACCATTAGTAATAACCTTCTTTTGTCTCTAGAGATAGTTTTATAACTTAAAGTATGCTTTGTCTCATGTAAGTATAGCCATCTTACTACCTTTTTACTATGGAACTAGTAACCTAAGGGTTGCTTTTTGTTTGCAAAATGTCTTCAAAATAAAATTAACATATTTTGGAATTGATATTGAACTACTAGTAATTAAATGCTCATTGATTATAATTACCTATGATTTGTAGTCCAATTAACTATGTGAAACATTCCCAAAATGATTATACTTATATATATTCCCTAGCAATTACAATTAAATTATAATTTTTGCTACTACCCCTCTGTCTCTACCACCTTCAGAGAGCCTGACAGTAGACGTGGTGGAGTAAGAACTTTCATTAAAGTGTGCTGTTTGGTCACTGCATGGCCTTTGCCTATATACATTGTGTACCTATACCTGAATCTCTCTCTATTTCCCACATCTTTGTCTGCTTAGATATACTACCAAATCCATGATTTGTAGGGAAAAGAACACATAAATTTTCTGCTCATCTAGGTACATGATTGAGATTCTGTAACAATACACAGAATAACAAAGGAAAAGCATCCAAACATTTAATGAATGTTTTTATATTACATGGTACCCTCAATAAGGAAATAACCTCAAAAATGGGTAATCCTGGGTATTTTTATACTAGATTTATGAAAAGAAGATATTAATAGAGACATTTGAGAGGACACAAAGTTTGACTGAATGTAAGCAGGGAGAAACTTAGAAATCTAGTTTGTTTAGATGCATCTGTCTGTGCCCCTGTGATCCTTTTATCTTGGTATAAAAAAAGCACTTCTCACATGACTTAGAGTAAGAACAAAAAATTCTTCCTAGATTTTTATAAATTGTTTCATGGCAAAAAAGCAGGAGAATGTCAAAGAGATTTTTCTGCTTCCTCCATTTTCTCAGATTTCTTAAGCTTAAAATATTCAGTATGTCAAGATGCCATATTTTGGAGTAGCATGTCCTGAGGTTCATTACCTTAGTATTCCAACCCAAAGGAAGTTCTACTTCCTCAGAACCTCTTACTGCGCTTAAAATATGTACAGTCTTACATATCATTTAGCATTTTATTATAGCAAATCTTGCATTAAAATACTATACAGTTATATAGTGTTCCTTGATATCCATGTGGAATTAGTTCCAGAACTTCCTCCAAGTAACAAAATCTATGAGTGCTCAAGTATTTTTATATAATATAGCATAGCATTTGCATATAACCTATGCAAATCTTCACATATACTTTGTCATCTTAGATTACCTGAAGTATCTAAAACATCCTATGTCATGTAAGTATATATTAGAATATATTGTTTAGAGAATAATGACAAGAGACAGAGTTTATACATGTTTAGTGCAGACTTTTTTTCAAATATTTTTGATCTGTGGTTGGTTGAATCCATGGATGCAGAATCCATGGATAACAAGGGCTAACAGTACACACATTGCCAACCATGTGAGATAAGGCTGATTAACTTTTATTCTATGCGAAATATTTTAAGAAATATTTGCAATACTTAAAAATGAACTCTATTGTCATTACCTGCCATCAAGGCATACAGTAATAACAAAGAGGTGTTTAACCTTTCAAATAAGCATAAACATAATTATTGAAAGTGACAGTGGTGGAAATGGGGACCGTGAGAATAAACTGTAATTTTCTTCTTGGCAATAAAATTGTACATGCTTTTTTAAAAGCAATTATAAGGCAATTTTTATAACAAACATTCAGTCTGTGTAAATTTTTGCTGCTTAACAAATAAAAGCCACTGTTCATTTCCCTGATACAATGGGCAAGGAACTAACTCCTCCCCTAAGCTACACCACATCATTAATGCCATACATCAGCCTCTAGAGAGTCATTTTCCATTTAATCTTACTAACTCTCCCTTACAATTTGTTCCCATATTTCCCTTTTGAACAGATATTTTATATTGCTTGAGCTCAACACAAAAAGTTAAATTGGGTATAGGAAATGTTCATTTTTTTAAATGAAAGTATTTTGCTTAGAAGGGTAATTTAAAAAGGGTTCCGGTGGATTCAGTGAAAGTATATGCTTTGATATGTTGAAAGAAATATGCTTCACAAATAAGATGAGACATTTCTGAAAAAATGTAAATGACCTCATACTGATATATGTTGCATTGAGTATATCTTCGGATGGTTTTAAAAAGAATTTTGGCATGGAAATACAGATCTAAAAGGTAGAGAACCAAAGCATCACACAAATACAATCTAATAATTCGTGACTGAAAAATGTGGAAATCATGTGAAACAGCATATCATGTCTCGAAGTAAAAACATATACTTTCATTACTTTATATTTCCTATAGGGAAAAAATAACAAAAGCCAATACATATTCTGCCACTCCCCACTCAAGTAGTCATGAAAGCTATAACACCAAACTTTTGGGGGTGTTCTTTTGAAGTTAATCTTCACCTCTTTCTCCAGCTATACACAACACTTATTTTATTTCTTTTTATGTGAATTAGTTTTTCTAGATACTTTATGAAAATAAAATGATATAATACGTGTTCTTCTGCTGCTGGCTTCTTTCATTCAGTTTATTAATTTTGAGGTTTATCTGTGTTGTATTATATGCCAATAGTTTGTTCTTTATTAAGTGCAAATTATATCAATTGTATAAATATAACACATTTTTTAAAGTCATGTTTGATGTACATTTATTGGTTGTAATTCTGAGCTAGTATGAATAACACTCCCACTAATATTTTTTGTGGTCATATTTAACTTGTCTTGAGTGTACTTCAGGTTAGACTCCCAACTTTGGATTTGCTGCATGAAACTGTACATTTTTTATGTCTAATGTTTAAGACTGCCAATGCATTTTCCATGGTGGCTACCCCATTTAATATTTGCATTTAACCTCCTTTAACTATCAATGTATGATGGTGAGAGCTTCTTTAGCAACTATAGTTGGATGTGTGATAATATCTCATTGTGGTTTTAATTTGTTTTTCCATAAATACTAAGGATATGTACATACATTAAGGTACTTAATAGTCATTCTTATAACTTCTTTGCTGAAGTGGTGATGCAAATCTTTGCTCATTTTTATTCATGATTTTGTCTTATTACTTATAAAAATTTTTAAAAACTTTTACATATTTTGGATATAAGTCCTTTATCAGATATGTAATTTCAAATACTTTCTATCTGTAGCTTACCTTTTTGTTTTCTTAGTGGTGTATTCTAAATTGTCTATTCTTTTTTGGATTGTACTTTTGTTATTGTACTTAAGCTCTCTTTGTCAAATTTAAGTTTCTGAAGATGTGATCCTTTGTGTTCTTTCAGACATTTTATAGTTCTTACTCTTAGCCTATGCCTGTGATTCATTTTGAATTAATTTTTTATGCATAGTGTGAAGTAAGAGTTTAAATTTATAGTTTTCATTAGGGTTATACAATTTTCTAAGCATTTTTGTTGAAAAGATTTTTCTGGGGGCGGAGCTTAAGACAGGTTGGACTGTGAGAGTTCCCACAAAGGAACAGGCAGAGATCAGGATGGCCCCATCCAGCTCCACCCACCCTCCAACTTGGGACCTAAGGCAATCTCACCAAACTGGGAGAGACAGAAGCCCCTCCCCTATGCTGGACTGGACACAGACAGGTCAGATCTGAGTGGCAGACTTGATAGGCAACACATCGTCTGAGTCCAGATCTGATCCACCCCCCTTCGAAAGCAGGCCTGAGGCATCTGACCCAATTTGTGAGCAACCCTATCTGCCTTCTCTGTGAGCAGAGGGGAGAGACTAAAGATCAGAGCTGAAAGGACATTGGACTTAAATGAATGACCTCAAAGTGAGTTTGGTTCCTTGTTTTTATTTTTTTTATCAATTTTTTGTCTATATGTTTTGCTCATTTTTATTTGTTTTTTGTTTTAGTTTTTTTTCTTTCTGTTTTTGATAACGTTTTCATACTTGCTTTGTTTCTGTTATTTTACTGATTTTTTCTCTCTAATCTTTAGAGTTCCTGTTTGTGAATGGGAAGAGTAGAATCAATAGACAGATTTTTGTTGGACCGTGTTTGTATGATTATCTGTATGTTTTAGTTTTTTTAAACCAAGAATAACCTACCCAGCTAAACTAAAACTCATCAGTGAGGGAGAATTAAAATCGTTCCCAGACATTCAATCCCTAAGAACTTATGCTGCCTCAAGACCAGTTCTACAAGAAACACTTAAGAAAATATTAAACACAGAAGAAAGGGAAAAAAGAATGACAATGTTCTTTATAAGAGTGCAGGAAAAAGATTGAAAGCACACATGAATAAACCCAAAATTCAAAGGAAAGACAACAAACAAATAGGAACAACAACAACTCTGTAAGAACCACATGACAGGGATAAACTCTCACATTTCAATAATTAACCTGAATGTGAATGGACTAAATGCACCACTGAAAAGGCATAGAATGGCAAAATGGATAAAACATCATAAGACAACAATATACTGTCTCCCAAAGACTCATCTCAACAGAAAAGGCACTCACAGACTCAAAGTAAGAGAATGGGAAGCAAAATTTCAGAACAGAACACAAAAGAAAGCAGGAGTTGCGATCCTAAAATAAGACAAAATACCCTTTAAGCTATCAAAAATTTAAAAAGATACAGAAGGTCACTATATAATGATAAAAGGTTCAATCCATCAACAAGAAATATCCATCTTAAATATATATTCACCCAATATGGGAGCACCAACTTTCATCAAGTAGCTTCCAGGCAAACTTAAAAAGATATTGACTCTAACATGATCATAGCCTGGGACTTTAATATCCCACTCACAACCCTAGATAGATCATCGATACAAAATATCAGCAAGGAGATCTGGAACTTCAATGTAACTCTTGACCAAATGAACTTAATTGATACCTACAGAACACTCCACCCAACGACCACAGAAAATACATACTACTCATCACCACATGGAATGTACTCTAAGATCACCACATCTTTGACCATAAATCAAGCATAAACAAATTTCATAAAATTGGAATTCTGCCATGCACCTTCTCAGACCACAGTGAAATAAAAATAAATATCAACACCAACAAAGTTCCCTCAAAACCCACAAAGAAATGGACACTAAACAACATGATGCTAAGCAACTCCTGGATCAACATGGAAATCAAAACAGAGATTAAAAAATACCTGGAATAAATGAAAATTAAGAAACATCTTACCAAATCCTCTGGGATGCCATGAAATCAGCAGGAAGAAAAGAATTCATATCTCTACAAACACACATGAAGAAAATGGAAAGATCACAAGTTAATAGCTTAACAAGTCACCTAAGGGAGCTGGAAAAGCAAGACCAACAAAACTCTAACTTCAGCAGAAGAATCCAGATCACCAAAATTAAAGCCCAAATCCAGGACATAGAAGACCAAAAGATTATACAAAAAATTCAATGAGACAATAAGCTGGTTCTATGAAAGAATAAACAAGATTGATGGTCCCCTAGCTAAACTGACCAAGAAAAAGAGAGAAAAAGCCCAAATAAACACAATCAGTAACACAAGAGATTAAGTCACAACTGACCCTGAAGAAATACAAAAGATAATCAGAGACTACTATGTACACTTGTATGGAAACAAACTTGAAAACCTAAAGGAAATCGAGGACTTTTTGACATCTTACAGATAGCCTAGGTTGAAACAAGAAGAAATCGAGACCCTAAATAAACCAGTAACTATCCAGGAAATTGACTATGTCATAAGAAAACTACCTATATAAAAAAGCCCTGGACCAGATGGCATTCCAGCAGAATTCTACAAAACATACAAGGAGGAACTGATACCAATTCTATAGAAAGTATTCCAGGCGATTAAGAGAGATGGAACTCCCCCCAAATCATTTTATGAAACTAACATCACATTGATACCCAAGTCAGGTAAATTCCAACAAAGAAGAGAAACTATAGGCCAATATCCTTGATGAACAAAGATACTAAACTTCTCAACAAGATCCTAGCAAATCGCATTCAACAACACATATCAAAAATCATCCACCATGACCAAGTAGGCTTCATCCCTGGAATGCAAGGCTGGTTCAACATTCATAAATGTAATTAAATACATCAACGGACATCAAAATTAAAACCACATGATTATATCATTAGATGCAGTAAAAGCTTTTGATAAAATTCAGCACCCCTTCTTGATAAAAACCCTCCAACATCTAGGCATAGATGGGACATAACTCAACATAGTAGGCGACATCTATGAAAAACCCACAGCCAGCATACTGCTAAACAGACAAATAGGAACCATTTCCCCTGAAAACTGGAACAAGACAAGGATGCCCACTCTCGCATCTCCTGTTCAACATAGTTTTGGAAGTCCTAGCTAGAGCAAACAGAGAAGAGAAGATGATCAGGGGTTTCCAAATAGGAAAAGTGGAAATCAAGCTATTCCTCTTTGCAGATGACATGATTCTATACCTCAAAAGCCCAAGAGAATCTGTCAAAAAAAAATCTCCTTGCACTAATAAAGGACTTTGGCAAAGTTTCAGGGTATAAAATAAATGTGTCAAAGACAATCACATTTCTATGCAACAAAAATAAAGAAACAGAAAGCCTAATAAAAGGACTAATCTATTCACAATAGCCACAAAAAAAACAAAAGAGAAATACCTTGACATCTTCCTAGCCATAGACATGAAAGACCATTGCAATGAAAACTATAAAACACTGCTCAAAGAAATCAAAGATGACACAAACAAGTGGAAAATATTCCATGCTCATGGATTGGAAGAATCAACATTGTTAAGATGTCCATTCTACCTAAGGCAATCTACAGATTTAATGCAATACCCATCCAATTACCAGCAACATTCTTCTCAGACCTAGAAACAACAATACAGGAATTCATATGGAAACATAAATGAACGAATAGCTAAAACAATCCTCAGCAAAAAAAAATAAAAATAAAAAAGCAGGAAGTATCACACTCCCAGACTTTAAACTTTATTATAAATCTACAATGCTACAATAATCAAAACTGCCTGGTATTGGTACAAGAACAGGCATATAGACCAATGGAATAGAATCGAGATTTCAGAAGCAAAACCTCAATTATTCAACCAACTCGTCTTTGACAAAGCCTCCACCACCAACCACTGGGGGAAAAAGAACCTATTCAGTAAATGGTGCAGGGAAAACTGGCTGACCAGATGCAGAAGATTGAAACAGGACCCCTACTTACCCCATACACAAAAATGGATCAGAAACCTAAACGTAAAACCTCAAACTTAAGAACCCTTGAAAATTCAGAAGACACTCTTATGGAAATTGGACTGGCAACAAATTCCTGATCAAAACCCCAAGTACCCATGCCATAAGAGATAACATAGACAAGTGGGACCTTACCAAACTGACAAGCTTCTGCAAAGCCAAAGAAATCATCAAGAGAGCAGGGAGACAGCCCACATACTGGGAAAAAATATTTGCCAACTGTAGGTCGGACAAAGGCCTAATATCTAGGATCACAAGGAACTTAAACATGCTGAAAAGAAAAAAACAAACAGCCCATTACAAAGTTGGCAAAAGATATGAATAGACAGTTCTCAAAAAAAGACATAAGAGCAGCCAACAGATACATGAAAAAATGTTCAGTCTCGCTAGTCATCAATGAAATGCAAATTAAAACTATACTGAGATACCACCTCACTTCAATCAGAATGGCCATCATCAATAACTAAAAAAATAACAGATGCTGGCGAAGAATACTTCTACACTGGTAGTGGCACTGTAAACTAGTACAGCCTCTGTGGAAAACAGTTTGGCGATTCCTAAAAGATCTAAAAATTGACCTTTTGTTTAACCCCACTATCCCCCTACTGGAATTATACCCGGAGGAATTCAAATCACTCTATGAAAAAGATACCTGCACGTGTATGTTTATTGCAGCATTGTTCACAATATCAAAAATGTGGAACGAACCGTGCTGCCCATTGAAAGAGAACTGTATTTAAAAAATATGGTACATATACATGATGGGATATTACACAACCATAAAGACAGACAAAATGATGAACTTCACAGCAACTTAGGTGGGCTTAGAGTCTATAATACTGAGTGATCTATCACAGAAACAAAGAACTGAGTATCACATGTTCTCACTCATAAGTGGACCTTGAACAATTATCATACTACTGTGAGAAAAGGATTAGCAGTAGTGGGAATTTGCTGGGGGTGGTGGGGGAGCACACCTCATCAACAAGGGTACCTGCACAATATGACACTGCAATACCTTCACTGGGAATATACCCAGAAGAACTCATATCACTCTATAAAAAAGATACCTGCACACATATGTTTATTGCAGCATTGTTCACAACAGCAAGAACATGGAACCAAGTGTGCTGTCCATCAAAAGAGGACTGAATAAAAAAAAGTGTGACACAGATACACAGTGGAATATTACACAACCATAAAGAAGAACAAAATCATGAACTTCGTAGCAACCTGGATGAACTTAGAGTCTATAATACTGAATGATCTTTCACAGAAACAAAAAACTAAGTATCACATGTTCTCACTCATAAGTGAACCTTGAACAACTATCATGACACTATAAGAAAAGGATTTACAATAGCAGCAAACTGCAGGGGTATGGGAGGGGAGCAAGGAAGAGAGATTGGCAGTAGTGGGAAACTGCCTGGAGAAGCGGAGACACACCTTATCAACAAGGGTAGCTGCACAATGAATATTTGTATACCTAACCCTGAATTGTACCACACAGTTTTAAAATTAAAAAAAAAAACCAACCTTCTGTTTCCCATTGAATTGTTTTAGAGCCTTTGTCAAAAATTAATTGACCCTCTAGTATAAAGCTTTATTTCTGGTACCACATTTCTGTGTTATTGATTTATACTTTATGCCAATATCACACTGCCTTGATTACTCTGTATCGATGGCAGGTTTTGAAAACAAATTATGTATCTTTTTCACTTACTATTTTTCAAAATACTTTTGGACATTCTATGTTCTTTGGTTTTCCACATAAATTGTAGGACTAGTTGTCAATTTTTGCATTTTAAATAGACACTGTTTTGAATCTATAATCATTTTGATGAAAATTGCTATCTTTACAAAATTCTATCTTCCAATCCATAAAATACTTCTCAATTTCTTTTGATCATTTTATTTTACTTAATAAAGTGTGTAGCTGCAGTGTATAAATCTTGATCTTGCACTTCTATTAAATTTATTATGTTTTACAGTCTTAATTTTGTTTTATTTTTATTATTGTTTGCAGAGGCACTTTGATTTTTATATTGATATATTTTTGTAATGATATCTACTTTGTCTCTAGGTTTATGTAGAAATGTGTGTATTTTAAAAATTTTTTAAATATTTTAAGAATTTCTAGATTTCTTTCTATTTTTTTGTTGTTACAAAATGTACTTTTATAATGGCAATACTCCTAAATGCATTAAGATTTGGATTTTGGTTTAGAATGTGGTCTCTGACTTGGGAGACTGTTCCATGTATGATTTAAAAAAAATATGTACTATTCAATCACTGAATACAGTGCTTTATTTATCTTATTTTCATTGATTAATTTTATATGTTGTTCAAAACTTCCAGAATCTTGATGATTTTCTGTCTATATGTTCTATCAATCTTTGAAAGTAGGCTATTTAAATATCTATTATTGTTGAATGGCATATTTTCTCTTTAAAATTATGATTTTTAAGCTGGGCTCGGTGGCTCAGACTGTAATCCCGCGCCTTTGGTGAGTGGATTGCCTGAGTCCGCGGGTTCGAGACCCGCCTGGGCAACTTGGCAAGCCCTCATCTCTACAATAAATCAAAAAATTAGCTGGGTGTGGTAGCGCACGGCTGTAGTTCCAGCTACTTGGAAGGCTGAGGTGGAAGGATCGCGGGAGCCCAGCAGGTGAGGCTGCGGTGGCGGGGAGTGGCCACTGCACTCCAGTCTGGGCGACAAAGTGAGACTCCGACTCAAAAAAAAAAAAAAAAAATTATGATTTTTAAATTTTACTTATTTTCAGGCTTGGTTGTTAGGTGTGATATGTGTGCATTTATAATTTTATATTTTTTCAAAATATCAATCCCGTATTTATTATCACTAAATTCTATCATGCTTTAACTTATCATTGGAATGTTTAATTCATTTACAGTTAATGTAATAGTCGATATAGTTGGATTAATCAACTTTTTTGTTGGTAAATCATTTTTGTCCCTCTCCTTTTAGTTCCTCTCTCTTTTTAGTGTCTTCTGTTTTTTTTTTTTTTTCTTTTTTTTGAGTTGGAGTCTCACTCTGTCACCCAGACTGGAGTG
>NW_007248390.1:483107-730887 GCF_000164805.1 Carlito syrichta
CCTCAGCCTTCCAAGTAGCTGGGACTGCAGGCACCGCGCTACCACGCCCGGCTAATTTTTTATGTTATTGTAGAGATGAGGTCTCGCCAAGTTGCCCAGGCGGGTCTCGGGGCTCAGGCAATCCACTCACCTCAGCCGCCCAGAGTGCTGTGATTACAGGCTAAGCCACGGAGCCCGGCTTGTTTTTAATAAATATGTATTTCTATCTAATTTTTAACTCACCCATGGATTACTTTCCAATTTTTTTTTTTTTTTTGAGTTGGAGTCTCACTCTGTCGCCCAGACTGGAGTGCAGTGGCCGCTCTCGGCCACCGCAGCCTCGACCTGCTGGGCTCCGGCGATCCTTCTGCCTCAGCCTTCCAAGTAGCCGGAATTACAGGCCCGCGCTACCACGCCCGGCTGATTTTTTGATTTATTGTAGAGATGTGGGCTCGCTGCCCAGGCGGGTCTCGAACCCGCAGGCTCAGGCAATCCACTCACCTCAGCCTCCCAAAGGCGCGGGATTACAGGCTGATCCACTGAGCCCGGTTAACTTTCCAATTCTTTAGTTTCCTTTCAGCGGATGCTCTAGGAATTATGACCCTAACCCTAACCCTAACCCTAACTAACCATGGTCTACTTCAGAATAATATAAAATTAGTTCTGATAAAATATGGAAGTATTACTTTATTATAGAACTATATTCTTCTCCTATTTGTGATATCATCTGATATATATTACATCTATGGATAAGTAATTTTGTAAAAGAAATGAGAAAACTACATCTATAAACTATTTTATATTAACCTACATATTTATGATTTCTCCTGTGAATTTGGTTTATTGCCTTTTGTCGTTTTCTTTCATTCAAAGAACTTACTTATGGAAGACCTACTAACAATGCATATCTGCAATTTTCTTTACTTTTTATTTAAAATATAACTTTATTGGATATACAATTCTTGTTTGATTATTTTATTATTGGTTTGCTATGCCATCCAACTGCCTTCTGGATTCTGCTTCTTTCAGATGTGAAATCATGAGTTAGTCATATTGCTTCAATCCTTTATGAGATGTTGCTTGTTTGCTTGATTTTGTCTTTTCGTCTTTAAGGTTTTCGCTGTCAATGACTTTCAGCGGTTTGACTATGACATACTGTCAGAGATCTGTTTGTGTTTATTCTACTTAAATTCACCTGAGCTTCTCGAGTGTGTATGTTAAAGTGTTTTCATCACATTTGGAAAGGCTTATGCCATTAATTCTTAAAATGCATTTTCTGCCTTTCTCCCCTCTCAACTTTTTTCTGGGATTTCTATTATACATAGGTTAGTAAATTTGGCATGCTCCCAAAGATCTCTGAGGCTCTGTTCAATATTTTTTAAAATTTTTTTCTTCTTTAAGTGCACTTAATCTTTCTTCTACTATCTCAAATCTGCTGCTGTGTCCCTCTAGTACATTTTTCATTTTTTTGTAATTTTCAGTTGCAACATTTTTTTATTCTTTTAAAAATAATTTGTATATCATTTAAAGTATCTATTTGTTTTTCTATTTCCTTCAATTAACAAATGATTGCCATTAGTTTCGTTTGTTTGGGTTTTTTTTAATGTTTGTAATAAGTGTTTGGTGTCCTTGATTTCTACCTCCAATGTCTGGAAACATTTAGAAATAATTTTTGTTAACTACCTTTATCTCTTAAAGATGTCACACTTCCTATATCTTTGCATGTCTTATTTATTTTTATTGAAAATTGAACATTTTAGATAATATATTGTGGCAACTATGAATTCTTGTTTACATTAATAAAGTGTGTTGTTGCTGAGTTGCCTGGTTGTTGCTTATTTGTTTCTTTTTTGTTTTGTCTTGTAACCTCCTCTTATCTATCCTAAATCTGTGAGATGTTTTCTGCACAGTGTATGACCAGTGACATCTTTGCTAACTTTAACAGTTATTTATATTTTTTTTATCTTACTTTCTTAGGGCTATCCTGTTGAAACAACTTAAGGCAGTAAGTATTTTGTGCTCTGCTATTGCAACTGTGTATGGGAACAGGAATACATAAACATTCAGAGCTTTTTAAAGTCTGTCCCAACATCTGAAAGCCTCTTAATGTATCCCCTATTCAATGCATGTAGCTTCAGCATACCATGAGTATGTGACTACTTTGGTTCCTCTCTGGTTTCCCTTGCAAATCATACATTATCTTTACCAGAAATAGACTTATTCTAAACGTGACAGCAACCACTAGATAAAAAATTTTGGTCTTCTCCACTTGCCTGCAGACGAGATCATAATTTCCACTGAAAATATCATCAGGCCTGGGTGTTACCCACTGATCCAAACTGAGTGATGCAATTGTTGATTTTCCTACTCTTTCCTGCCCCAGAAAAATATTCATACTAAACTTGGGAAAATATGAGTAGTGGTAAGAGCTTCTCTGGGCAAGAATATCACAGACTTCCATTGTTTCACTATAATTTCAGTTGTCCATTAAGTATAGATATGCTTTTGATGGATGCCTTTATTTAAGTTTCAAGTGCTAAAATTTTGTCCAAATTCTGTACTCTTTGATAGTAAATACAACCACAGAGGGAAGTAAATGACTAGATTAATTTCTTAATGAATTTGATCACTTTTATTCTCTCCACGAGAGAAGGATTCATGTCACGTTGGTAAATACTTGCCCAGCACTCAAAATAATATGCTAACTATACCAGGCTTTAAATAATTGTATGTTCAATGAAGTTATTTTGTAAAGAACGAACTCTCTTTGACTTCTCCTTCACATGAATGGATCTCTAAAATCTAAACTGTCCTTATTCTTGTTTAGAGCCTATAGGCCTGTTTCTACTTGCTACCCATGGAAGGCCAAACCCCGCTGAGGGGTATGTGAGTATCAGCTGCTGTCTTTAACAACAGCCTTCAAACAATAGCTAAGAGCAGATTGGAGCCCAGAGCTCTTTAAATGCATGAAGAGTGGAGGAGAAAGTGTCAATTGCTATTAGAAATTACAATCCTCATCACTCATAAGCTTTAAAATTATGTCTAAAAGCATTATGGCTTCAAATGCTAGCAGAGTTTTAATGTTCTTCCAAATTCTTTGATATCAATGATGATGATAAAAGAGCAAAGTGAAAACCACAGAGAAGAAAAGGAAAGGATAAAAAGAATTCACTGTACTTTTCAGCTATACCAACTACTTTTTTCTTCAAATGATTCTTGCCACAACGATATAATAAATATATCTTTCTCGATAACATTTTCTTGGAAATCAATTCTGCAAATAAACACAGAATGCCAGTGAGGTAACATATTGTTCCCCTAACTTAATGACTTTAGGATTAGAAGGAAAGAGCATTACTGTAAAAATAGAAAAAAACACCTCAGTTTCTCTTGCTGTACTCTTACAACACAGAACAGTTTTGAAATCACAGATATGTTGGGGTTTTCCTTCCTACACAAAGCAGTTCTGTAGATGATTCTCTAGGAGACATCCACTGGGTGTCCTCTAATTCAGTTCAGGTCCTTCACTATCTACCCAAAGATATTGCATCAAATCCCACAGGATCAGCGCTCAGTCCTGCAAGACCACCACTTCAGATGCCAGTCAAAACATAGACTGTGATTTGTGCTTCTGACCAGTCAGCTATGCCAGATTTCTCGTGCTCCACTTTGGGCTCAAATACATTTCTAGAGCAGTTCACAAACTCAAGGAAACACTTTACTTAAATGTACCCATTTATTTGTTAAAAATATTTAAAAGGATACAGGTGAACCGCCAGATAGAAGAGACGCATACAACCATACAGTGAGGTATCAAACAAGGAGCATGGGGCTTTCATGCCCCTTTCTACCTGTCACCCTTCAGGAACCTCCACATGTCCAGCTATCTGGAAACCTCATAAATCAGTACTATGGGGGTTTTATGGAATTGCTATTAGTTAGGTATGATTGATTAAATCATTGTTTTTTTTCAATTCAACCTTCTGCCCTTTGCTCCAGAGTGGGGCTCTAACTTCCAACACTGTAAAATAGGGCTCCTTCCCAGGCAATCAGTCCCCGCCCAGAGGCTATCCAGGGACTAGTAGCCACCAGACATCTCATTAACATCCAAAAGACACTCTCATAACTCTGGAGATTCTAAGAATTTTAGGAGGTCTGTGTCAGAAGATGGAGAAACTTTTTCCACTGCCCAAAACAGTTTTTGAACTCCCCAATTTTGATGCCTCTTAGTGCTTTTGCCATTTTTGTTTTACCTCTTCTACATCAGCAAAACATTTTCTTTGAATTTTCTCATTCCGGAAACTAAAAACAGTTGTTCTGGGGCAAGATCTGGTTGGATGGGGCACAGGGGTCATGCTGTTTTTGACAGAAAACCACAGAGCACTCTGCGTTGTGTGGGCACGTGTGTTGTCATGATGGAAGAATTAGTCACGTGTTTGTCACAGCTCGGGACGTTTCTGACATTTCTTTGGCAGATCGTCCCTCACAACAATGCTAGTTGGTACATTGATGCCCATGGGTTCCTAGAACACTTACCTATTGGGAGAAGCCTGTACTACAAAGGATTTGCCCTCCAAGGAGATAATTCTGGGTTATTTGGGGTCTCCCCCCATATATCTATTTCACAATATCATAACTACAAAGTATCATACAGTTGGTTTTATTTATATAATTCCATCCATCTTTAAATAGTGCTAGAATATTTCATGAAAAGGAAAATGGAGATTCCAGTAGGTCAAATGATTAAACACAATGGTATAACTTGTAAATAATTGATCTGTGACTAATAATTTAGAACTTCTGAATCCAAATCCTCATTTATTTTTCATTATATTACAGTTTCCCTACTTCCAGGTAGTCACTCTTCACACGGCAATATAGCTATGGCTGGCAGGTGAAGATGACTTCAGGAGCTCTAAGGACAAAAACAATTGATTTCCTGTCACTGAGTCTAGGAAAGCCGAGATAGCCTGACACACCATTCCTCAATATTGTATAATATGATTGTAAAATAGAAATAGGAAACAGATAATTGACTGGAAAAGAAGAAAGCAAAGGCTGGTAAATAGTCCCTGAAGTAAAGCATTTGGGTACAAATACATACCAACTGGAGAGTTCAGGAAGGTAATAATGAGAAAAAAATTTTAAGATTCCCCTCCACCTTGCTGAAACTGGGGGAGGTTCTGCATATTGCCATCGATGTATTTTTTGTTTGTTTGTTTGTTTGTTTATTTTTGAGAACAGAGAATATGTGTGAGGACAGTCATTAGGTCATGTGGACCAAAGATTTCCACAGGTGGCAGAGTAGCCTAATTATTTTGGCTCACAAAAATGACTGCCACCCTGGGACATCCTGAGTGGAAGGCCTTCTTACAAACTCATTTCTCTCAAACAAGGTGACAACACATATAAAATCAGGAACTCATTTTCGTCACACCACAGCAAGCCCTAAGAGTTTGCCAAGTTTCTAAAATCCAGTGCATGTGTTTGTGTATTTGATTACTTTTTCTAATTATTATTTTTTTGTTTATAATGTCTACAAGATGCTTATAATACTCACATTCCCCACCTAAATCAGCCTGCTCGAAATTCCTAGGATGAATTTGATGAGAAAATGGGATGTTTGTAAGATTCTCATTCCGAACTCTCTGTTCCAGCACTGGGGGGACAGAGATCACACCAGCAATTTTATATGAATATTCCAAAAGGAAAGAAAGACTGAGGGCATTCAGATATCTTTGCCCCTCATGTTCTTTTTTTTTTTGCCCTTGGCATTGGCCTTAATGAAAGTGAGGAAAGGCTTTTTTATTTCTCTTATTGCCTTGCTACTGAAGAGCAATCAACCTATGGAACTTGGAGCAGAGCTTGTGTACCCAACATGAAATGAACTAAAATCTACTTTTAGAATCGTTTCCTCTATGATGCTGTTTCTGACTTCAATGGTCTAAAAATAAAGCTTTTCTTTTGAATATGACTCATTTGGAGGCAATGTTCTAAAGACATATGAATGTGAAGGCCATTGAATAATTTAATGGGACTGAGCAAAGCAAATAGAGCAGTTCAAGTCCTTGCCAGTGGAGTAGAGAAAAACTGAACACAAGAAGCTTAATCTGCACAAGTAAACTGTTCTACTCAAACACGTACAGAAAGAATCAGACGATTAGCCAGCGGCTGCTTTTTATATATAGCAAACAAACCCAATTACATGGGGAGGAATATTCAAGCACTGCATAAAAAGTTATCAGAGGGCCTGCAGAGATTCCCCCTGGAGCTTCCAAGCACAGATTCAGTAGCCAGTAATTTCTACTTTCCTAGATAATGTGCAAGGACCATGGTGCTGATTAGCCCTTAAATCACACTCTCCCAGGAAAAGTAAAGCCTTTAATTTCGTTAACGGGCAAAGATGTGTCCCTGCTTTTTTTCTTTTTCACCTTCAACACTTCCCTGGCAGTTTAAAGACATGGTGTGAGAATGCATGTCTGTGTGTCTGTCTGAGTAAGAAACAGGATTGAAGGTTTTGTTCCTCTGAGATCTATACTAAGATTCTTTATTAAATTAGCAAGAAAAGTCTCCCATTAAAGCCAAATTGGAAGCAGTAGTTGAGTGTAAGTGATGGGAAGAACTGTGTGGGTTTTTTTTTTTTTAAGAATCATCCATAACTAATATTTCAAACCCAGCTGATATTTAAGTTTTCTGCTGTCTAGATGGCAAAGAGGACAGAGGAAGAGAGAGGGGAAATGAAATTAGTTGTTTATATGTCTACACTCAACAAATTGATGGGGAGCCCTTTGAATGAAGGTTCATGCCTTGGTCGTCCTTGTAAAACCAAAATATATTATGATGTCCAGTGTCTACTGGGTATTTGGTGCAAATATATATTTAGTGTTCACAATTTAGGAAGAAGTGCGCAAGCTATAAAAGTAAAGAAATAAATTAAAAGGAGATATATTAAAATTTTTGACTACTTAAAATTAAAACTGTGCACATAAGAATTGTATATGAAATCGATAATGAAGAGAAAGCTAAAGAAACAATTGCATCAAATAAGACAAAGGTTTTATCATTTTAATATCTAAAGGTTCCATACAAATCCTTAACACCTCAGTAACATAAACAAACAATTCACAGAAGAAATAAACATAAAATATATTTATGCTCACCATTAATAAAGTGTCATTTTCATTTTTCAGGCTGAAGTTGCCTTCAACTGACATATATTAAGTTGATACAACATCAACCAACATACCAAAAATGAATGCATGAACAAATGCAAGGAAAAAGTGTGACATTATCCTATATTTAGCAAAGAAAATAACTATGGGCATTGAATATGGTATATTATCATTAAACAATGTCAACTATCATATATTAATACAATAAATTATTTCTATTTTTCACTTGAGTCTAAATTATCAGTAAATCTCCCTGGGGATAAAACCCTTTTTCATGAACAAAGAATGAAATCCTCTCTTTTTCTCTGCCCTCTCTCGCATATACATATACATACACAGACACACACACACACACACACATATGTATATATTTATATATATAGAATGACTTCATATACTCATTTGCTTTTCTTCTTTCACACTGAACATGGTCCAGTTACCTACATCTACACAGAGCATTACTGAGCATTCGGCTCAGGGATAATAATAGAGTGAAAGCATATATCAAACCAACCCTCCAGAGTTTTCATGGTCTACTTCTTTGCTGGAAGCAAAGATGGATAAAAGTATTTACCTCTTAAATGTTTACCTAATACTGTATGAAGCAGTGACCTTAAGTGGTCTTTACAGCTCATAGACCACACACACAAAATTATGAATGAGCAATTTTTATTCCCTTGAAACTAATGGTTCTGGCACACTCTCCTACTCTTCTAGAGGACTGCAAGCAATATTCTCTGATGAAATTACTATAATTCACAGATGGTAGTGCCCAAGTTTCTGAATTTAGGCTAAGGTGGGAGATATAAAGGAATAAATAGCAAACAAAACTGTTAGAGCTTTATTAGAGAAGGTTGATAACAGTTAACTTGAGTTTCTGAACTTGACCTTGAGTAATCAATCAACTAGCAAATATTCACCCAGAGCTTCCCATGTGTCAGGGTCTAAACTCAAACTCCTTCAAGTGCCATGCAGGTAAAGTCAATAAGCCAGAGATCTGTGCTAAATTATTGGTGAGTATCCCATCTACAGAAAGCAGCAGCCATTCAACTGTGTTATAAAGAAAACAAAAATACCCCTCATGAAAGGATATGGGTCCAGTGATGCCACAACTTCTGATTTTGAGAGCAATCAGAAATTGAAACCATATATAAAATGTTCATAAAAATAAAATTTGAAAACAAAATCAGTTTAAAATATCTGCAGACCAAATAAGTCACATATCCTGATGGAATTCAGCTCTTAGGTTGTCATTTCCAAATTTGGGGTAAGGTATTGTGGTAGATATTGTGGGAAGACAAAAAAGTTCTCAATGGAGATGAAAGAGGTTCACATAGAAAGATATCATGAAATATATAAAACCATTTCTCTCCTTTCCTTCCTTCCTTCCTACCTTCCTTCCTTCCCTCTTTCCTTTCTGTCAATATGTCAGTGACAGGATTCACACAGGTAGGATAGGCCTCTACAAGATGAAGAAGTAGCTTTGGGCAATTGTGGCACTTGCCAGTGAGGGTTGGAAGGGTGTGGATGATAGGAGCCAATTTTCTCAGTGCTGAAATAGAGAACTGCAAATATGGAAAAAGGGACACTTAGAACAAATACGGGATATTGAATTAAAATTGGAGGCATTGGTATAAAGTCATGTATTTTAATATATATGCTTATTCATTTAAATATAGATACATGTAGATAGATATGGAAATATAGATATGAAGTGCATTTGTGTGTATGTTTTACACATATTTTCTAGCCCTCTCTTTGAGAAGACTGGAAACAGTGACATCTAGTACAGATTTTTGTTTTCATATACTAATTTTGCTAAAAGAAGCATAGGTAGGGAAGGGAAGTAAATTAATAATTCATTTTCAGAGACAGAATGCAAAAACAAAAAAAAATTGCAAAGAATAATGATGGTATTTTAAGAATAAAGAAGAATCTATCCTGAAAGAATTTCTATTGACCAAATTTGGAGCAATGAATTTGGGAATTTTATCTGATTTTTATCCTAACTTGTGGATAAAATGGAAACCCACAAGATCACACTGATAAAGGGATAAATAAGAAAAGGAAGAAAGGAAACCATCAAGCAACAGAGGGAGGGAAGGAAGGAAGAAAGTTGGGAAGAAAGAAATGAACTAACAAAGGAAGAAAAGAAGGTGAGAGGAAAAGAATAAAGGAAGGTAGGTGAGTGGGATGGAGGAAGGAAGAGAGGGAGGGAGGAAAGTGAATAGAAGGGAGGGAGGGAAAGAAGAAAAGAAGGAAGAAAGGTAAGTGGGAGAGAGGGAAGGAAGGAAGGAAGGAGGGAAAGAAGAAGGGAAGGAAGGAAGGGGGAAGGAAACAAGGAAGGAAACAAGGAAGGTTAGTGGGAAGGAAGGTTAGTGGGAAAGAGGAGGGAGCAAGGGAGGGAGGGAAGGAGGGCGGGAAAGAGGGAGGAAAAAAGGGAAGGAGGGAAAGAGGGAGACAGGGAAGAAAGAAAGCTCTTCCTCACAATAGAGTAACATCTAATAAATGAGGAACTGACAGAATTAGAAAATCGCCATTTTGTAACTATCATAGAAATAATTCAGCACAGCAACATAGGTAGATATTAAGATTGTACAAGCAAAAGTACAGGGGTGTCAAAAAATGTATACACATTTTAAGAGATGTTCGTTGTAATCTGAAGGGTTTGGATCCTGATGGTAACCACTCTGAACACCCCTTGCAATTACAGAAGTCGAATGCCACTTATATTCATCTTATTTACAGTTTTTTCTTTACTCTCTGAGATTTTGCACATGTTGATATTTACTACTTCTTGTGGGCAAGCCAGGACCAAGATTCTCTTCCCAAATTAAGCTTCACATTAAAAAAAAAAGAAACAGAAAATACCTAAAGCAAAGGAATTAACATTAATTTCACCAGATACCTTCCTCTCGTTCCATTAGGCTAGATCAAGTTTTTCTTCTACATATACAGACAGCACTCCTTTTATTGTGTTATATTCATTCATTTCTTTCTTTCATTAAACTGCCTTTTAAAGGTTTTGTCATTCTTCTGACTGTATCAGGGATAAAACTCCTATTCAGTATGAATTTGACTTGAGCACTTAATATCTATATTTCATCATATATATTCAATTATGTATTATTTTTAGAGCAATTTTAGGTTCACAGCAACATTTAACAGAACATACAGAGTTATTACGTATCCTTTCCTTCCACATATACAGTCTCTCTTACTACCAACAACCCCTACCAAAGTGGCATATTTGTTACAATAGGCAACATTGATGTCAATATCAAAGTTCATAGTTTATATTAGGGCTCACTATGTGCTGTACATTCTACCTATTTTGACAATGTATAAAGACATGTATTCACTATTATAGTAGCCTCCTGCTATAATACTACTACCCTGCCCTAAAAATCTTCTGTGCTCCACCTATTCATCCCTTCCTACCTTCTTTCTTTTTAAAAGTGTGGCTTAGGAGCAAGCTGTCCACAGAGCTAGCGGCCATCACAAGGTCCAAGTTGCGGTTTGGACAGAGCTGACCCCTTGGACTGAGAACTTGTCACTATGACAAATGGCCCTTATTCCACACCAGTGTCTAGAT
Organism: Carlito syrichta; assembly: GCF_000164805.1. Classification (NCBI taxonomy): domain Eukaryota; kingdom Metazoa; phylum Chordata; class Mammalia; order Primates; family Tarsiidae; genus Carlito; species Carlito syrichta. The sequence goes on from NW_007248390.1 coordinate 493,854, forward strand.
GATGGTTAGCATAATATTTTAAGAACAATTTGGAAAAAAAATTCTCATCTATATGAATGACTTTTATGTATGCTTAGAGTCGGATAATTCACTGAACCCTTCAATAAAAATGAAAACCTTTCCATTCTGACGAAACAAAAAGCACACACGAAATGATACAATTTCTAGGTTTCCATAAAATGCTGACTTTCTCCATGGGGCCACTGCAGCCTCCCTGATATCACTTTCTCTGATATCGTACAACACTTGAGTCAATAACAGCTTAGCATGCAGATTTTAGTCATCACCTATTTCATATATTCCACATATCCTTCACCAGGTGTGCTCTCCCAATTCACTCTCATGTTTGTTCTGAAAAACTCCGACTAACTTTTAAGTGTCAATTTAGAATGCTATCTCTATACTTGTGTCTGTACCTAATTCCCAATGATTCTATGTACTTCTCAACTTAGTCCATATTCTGTAACAATAATTAGGAAATAGTAACAGGTGCTTTTGTCTCTATCCTTTGCCTGATTGTGAACACATCAAAGGTATGAACTTCTCATTCACCCTTGCATCCACAGGTGGTCAGCAATTTCCTAACATATACACAACATTTCAAAAGCATGTGTCAAATCCAATTACTCTAAAAAATCTTATTTATACGTATCCAATGATATGTTACCTTCTTTTAGGTTATCAATTGTATGCACTGGTAGCAACTTTATTGAGATATTTATACACCATAAAATTCATTATTTTAAAATACATATTTGACGTTTTTAGTTCATTTACAGAGTTCTATAATCACCAACTCTTTTTAGCACAATTTCTACCCACCAAAACAAAAACAAAAACAAAACTCTCTACACGTTAGCAGCTACTCTTCATTGTCTCTCCCTTCAAACCCTCAAAATTAATGTCTACCTGGGGTCTCTAAGAATTGCATATTTTGAACTGGTCATAGAACTAGAATCACTTAAAAATGTGTCATCTTTGGTCTAACTGTTTTCACTAAGCATAATGTTTTCAGGGTTCCTCCATTATATAGCATGTATCAGTACTTTATTCTTTTATAAGGACAATTGATACAATTTAATGTCAGAAAGCACACTTTCTATAATCTCAATATTTAAAAGTATAGTGGAACTTATTTTGAGACCTAGAATATGGTTTGCCCTAAACAATAGTCCATATGCACTTGAGAAAAATGCATATTTAGATGTTCTTGGGTAGGATATTCTACAGACAGATGTTTGTTAGTTCTAGCTAGTTAATAGTGTTTATAAATCTTATATTTCCATGTTGTTCTTCTTTCCTATCCGTTATTAAAAGTATTTATTGATGTCTCCAACTATTATTATTGTCTATTTATCCCTTCAATTTTTGTTTGCTTATTTGTTTAATGTATTGTAGTGCTTATTGTTAGGTACATATATGTTTACAAGTATTATGTCTCTCTGATGAATAGGTACTTTTATAATTACAAAATGTCCTCATTTTGTGTTTAGTAATAAGTTTTGTCCTAAAGTTTACTTTGTCTGCTATTAGTATCACTTTTCTGATTAACCTTTAGTTACTGTTTATATGTTATATCTTTTTACATTGTTTAAATTGTTCTTTAAATCAAACAGGAGAATAAAAATAAAATAGTAATAAGTATGCAAAAAGAGTTACAACATATTCTAGCTATTTATGTAGCTAGAATTACTGGTGTCATTTATTTCTTCTTCTGGAATTGAGTTATTGTATAATGTCCTGAGTCACTCTATAGTGTCATGTCACCCAGATGTGAGCATTCACCCCCAAATGTCCAAGTGCCATGTGATGGTCTCATCTATTTGTTCTTATAGTCCTCTCAAGTCATTTGTTTAGAAACTGATTCCATATATTAGGGCACCACTCATTTATTTATTTGTGTCTGTGTGAGATCCCTGAATACAATTTCTAGTTCCCTCTCCACAGACACAGCCGAGATTCTGTTATGCAGAAACCATATGCCTTATATATTAAAATGTCCAATACCAACCATGACATAAATTTACATATCTGAATATATGTACACACATAATATTTTTAAAATTATCTATTACATTAAAGCTTCAAATAGGACTCTATTTGTCTGCCTGAGCCAGTGTAATTTGACTTCCTTGCCAGAGTTTTAACTTATTTCAAAAATGACTACCTATTTTCTTACCTTCTCATGTGAATTTCTATCAACCATTCAGGAAATTCCAACTTGTACATACAGTGACATTCTCACCACCATAATTTTTGTCCTTTATACAGTAGTAGATTCCCAAAGATTAGAGTTATCTATGATGTGACAGATAAATTTCTGGAGAATAAACAGCTAGATCTTGGAAACCATATTCTTCATAATAGTTAAGAATTGTGTGTACGGGTATGAGGGTTATTCTTCAACATTGTATAATCTGTCAGGCCATTTATAAGCTCTCCAAGTCTAATCATTTTTTACTATTGAGTGCAGGCCTGCTAGTTTATTGTACTAAATATTTCATGGCTGAGTTTAATGTTTGGTCCAAAACACAAATATCTATAATCAGAGTAATAAAAATCAAACCTTAAAAGAGGAGGAAAATATTTTTTCAACAAAATCATAATCTGGTGGTCCTCACCTGGGAGCCCTAGAATTATACAAAATGTATTCAGATAAAATATTTTATTCCCCCTTTTCTGGAGTGCATCTTTGTTGGTCCACGACAAATGAAAAGTTTTCATTACCGCTATATATCTATTAATATCCATTGCCTTGCTTAGATTATATTCAAAACCAAATGCCTTTGTTTTAGATTCCATTTAGGTTTAATCTTCTAGCTATACTTATAGTATCTTATGTTCATCTAGCATAGATCAGGACACATAGTAGTTGACCTGTAATTACACATGACATATCACATTGATTTAAAGGGATGTCATAAGAATGTGATTTTCCTTATTTGTTAAATTTATTCCTCCTGAATTTCCTTTAGATCTTATTCATAAGATAAAAAATCTTGGAAAATGTGTTTTTTTTAAATAAACCTTCTCTTTTTTGTTTTATTTTGTGCCGTTTCCTTTTCCTTTATTGTTTTGACTCCTTACCTTGATTTTTCACTTTTTTAGAAAATGCTTTTCCATTCCAATGTTAAATAAATGATACTTTACAAATATTTTCGTATGTAGTATTTTAACTATTTTCCAGTATTTATTATTATTTTTGCCATTAATACCTTTATTATAATAATAATCATTACTATAATTATTATTTAAAAGTGTGAACTACCAAGAAAGAATTTCTCTGAAACAAACCTGTTGAAGTCTGATCCCTGAAAATATAATTTTTGAGGCTTCTGGTATCACTCAAATCACAATGACAAGATTTTCACCAGATTCACTTTTACATCGGTCATGCCCTATTATAGTCAAACATTGCTGCTAAATCTATCTTGCTTGGAAAATAGGTAAAAACTATTTTGGCAAATAGTTTATCCAAAATTTTCAGTAAAGAATGTGCCAGGTAACGAAGGACTCAGAGCAAACTCATCTATAAGCCAAACATATCTCCCTGCAACTATTTTATTTGAGGGTTGTGACAAGAATCCTTTAATAAATGAAAATCTACAGCATATTTTTAAAATATTTTTTTCTCTCTGCCTCTTCCTGCTCTTCTTTGATCTTCTTTGCTTCTCATGTTTCCACAAATTTTCCTTCTTTCAACCTTTGAAAACAGTAATGAATACTTATGAGAGAGAACTTAGACTTGCTAGGCTAACTCAAGACTTCATTTTCAGGAAATTAGCTAAGAGGACACAAGTCTGGTGAGCTCTTGGGTGAATGCTGGGTTGGATTTGTGTAAGGAGTTCTGGAATTGTGATCATAGAATAGAGACTTTTATCCGTGAATGTCATTTTCCAGGAAATGAGGGCTGAAACACCTGTGTAGTGATTTGGCTTATTTCGTTAACCTTTTTACGACTCTAGTTATTCACCAAGAAGTCAGAGGCTGTGATGCTTATGTCCCTGCTAATGGGATAATATATTATCTTTTTAAGATAAATGAGAATATTCACTAGTTGAGAAATAATAAATTAAGCAGATGTATAGAAGATAGATATGTGCCGTGAATAGCAATTAAGTTAAAATTGTAGTTCATGAGTACAATTTGATATGTTATTTATATATTATATATATATATTATATTTTAGAAATTTGGAGACTTAAAATTATAATAATCATACTAGGCTTGTTATATTTTATAATAATAGCTCACATTTATTGAACATTCAATTTATGACAAGTATTGTTCTGTTATATGTGTATATATATAGTGTATATATAAATTAATACTCAATGTATTAAGTTAAATACTATTATTTTTACCATATGTAGCCGAAGAAACACAAACTCTTTGATTTAGTAATTTGTTCAATGTCACACATCAAAGAACCCAATGAGCTAGAATTCAAAACAATGTGATTTTACAGCCAGTTTTAAGGATACCTAGGATTTGTTTTAAACAAGTAAGGTAAGACATGCAGATCTAGAAATGACTGTCATGAAGGAAGATATTTACTTCTGGCTTTCTAGAAATTGGAGCCACTGCACGTCATGGAGGGCAGACATACAGGGAAGCACCAGGGTCAGTCAGGGGTCAGATGGACAAGAGGAAATATGAGCAAGAGGTTTTAGTGTGGCTTATTCAGAAGGGAATAGGAGAAGCAGGGTCAAATGGCTTAGGTTTGGCTAGTTTGAATAATTTCAGCAGGCTATGGAGCATAGGGACTATACTTAGTTCCTTGGTACGGGCCCTGGAGGAATTAGGTCAGGAACCCACGGTGTGAGAACTCTACAGAGTAGGTAGTAGAGTGCGGGTTCTGGACTGGTTAGTTTGTATTTGAAAAGCACACTCATTGATAGTTGAAACTGACTAGCCCTGGGAAAGGTAGTCACTTCAGGGTCAGCAAGACCCTGCATGTGAAAGCACCAGAATAGAGAAAGTAAAAGAAAAGCTTGATAAATTTCTCCTGTCCAGTTTCCACTGTGCTGTAATCTTTTCTTATCAAAACTTACTTTGTCTTATTCTTAATTGTTTATTTGGTCTTTTGAATAAGTATTTTCAGTGGAAAACTTGTTATGAGTCATTTAAGTCTTCCTGACTAGGTCTTTACAGGTAGAAAACCTTAAACATACAGAATGCGTAAAGAGCAAACACAAATGAAAGCAACACACATTGAAGCTACATACAAATTTTCACATGTGTGTGTTTATTGTTAATAGGATTGTATAACCATTATTTTGATTGTGAAGAATGCAAAGATCATAGCAGACAGGATCATTTTTCTTCCTCAAGTCAGCTAGTATCAATATGATAACCAATTATAATAATCAATGTCATTTGTAATATCAACTAAAACTTTAATCTTATCCCTCGCTAGCTAGTAGTCATAATTACTCAAAAGGACATTCCTATACTAGTCAGAATATTGGACTTGATCCGTGGTTTTCCTAAAAGTTTGCAGAAAATATTTTTTTCAAAATATCTTATGCATTAATTTATTATATAAAACATATAAAATCAAAATTATTCTTTCTTGCTTTTGAAAACTAAGGAAAAACTTGGCCTGCCACCTCTATCTATTTTGTCTGTTCCTGGGAGGGGCTAGGAGTGACAGTCCTGAGAAGTTGTGGGTTAGGACAATCCCTGAGAAACACAAACTGTAAATCACCAGAATAGATCTCTAATATCTCACCGTACCATCTCTTCCATGATCCTCATGAACCTAACTTCTTGGTGTCAGTGGTGTCCAGTCACTAAGAAACAACAAGTGGGCATGGTATCAGAGGAAAAGCTAGAGTTGGAAAAGCTCGGGAGAGCATCCAGATTAGTAGTTTTAATGGCCTCAACACTGTCTTAGCTTTGTCATATTAGACCAGCTTATCTTCCTAATTTATATCTCAGTGCCCTAGATCTTGCACAAAACTAATTGTAACTAGCCCTTTGGTCTATGATACACAGAGAGACATAATTAAATTTTGAACTATCTTTGATCTCCTTTGGTGTTTATAAAGATAATAGGTAAGAAGTTATTCTAAAAAAAAATACTTAAAATTATAGATATAACCAAAATGTCTAATATAAATGTGTAAATAGTCAACCTCAAATGGTGAAAATGTACAGCTATACCTACTAAGATAGTTATTATGTACACTAAGTTGTTCCACAAGAGTCTCATTTTGGTAATTCTTACTGTTGTCAGTTAACATCCACTGAATCTCTATATATTTATGAAACCAAATATGCGGGCATTCTTTCCTTCAGTATTTTACCATGACAACAGTGATATTCGTGTCAGAATCTTAACTATAGTTTGAAGTGTCTTTGCAAATTTCTATGCATTTAGCGTCAGTGAAAATATAATGAGCCATATGGGACACAGTGCATTTCAAATATTAACTGTCAACTATTCCTCACCAAAGAATTAGGAAATATTTAGCCAAAGTGGACGTGGTCCAATGGATTTTCTTCTTCTTTTGTCCTAGTTGATTATCAGTGGTTGATGCTCCCTTGGGATTTCTATGTTGGCCAAGGATAGAAAGATCACTTAGCAAAACAATTGTAGAGAATTGTCAGTCATTTCCGTTTACAATTCCCTCGTTCATTGTTTACATAGTGCATGGCCAACTTATATTTCTCTAGCTTCACCAACCACAGTGAACTGTGAAATGCTTACATTTAAAACCGGGTTTTCCTTGATATTTCAGTTGCAAACGAACAAAAAAATTGCTTATTTTGTGGAAACAACTCTCTGCTCTCCATCTCCTCTGACAAAAAATATAGAACTTCCTCTGCATTGCTGAACAACTCTGGTCATCATCTCTGGGTTGTCTTGTTTTTCTCTAACAATTTCTCTAGATGTTTTGATCAATAGTCAATCTATAACGTTTTTTGCTTTTTCTGTTCTTCTATTTGTCTCTCTCTTCTCATCCCTTCATTCCTGTGATATATGACACATTATTTAAATTTAGAACAGATTATAAAAATTCCTCACCTTTTAAAGAGTGTTTTGTTCCCCTGCCCTCCAGGTTGAAAAAGATATCCCATCTAGCAAAAGTAATTTAATTATATGATATGCTCTTTATATTGCTCTCAATCTCCTCCTGTCTATTACAGACTGGGATTTGCTGTTTAACTCTTCTGTGTCTCTTAACACATAGGCCACCCTTTCTCATTTCATTTTATTTCATTGATATTAACACTAGTTTTTTCAGAAATTTCTCCCTTCAAGGGGGAAAAAATTAAGGTACAGAGCAGTTGTCAATATTTTAAAGTATTTTATATTGTCCAATATTAACTTCACCAGATTTTTTAGCACTGTATTAACTCACTCAAAGGTTTACTCTGCATAGGGATTTTGGTAGTTGGATCAATACCACTCACCATTTAAAGTAGTATTTCAAACAGGAAAAAAAGAGTAATCTAGATAATTATTAGAAGAAGAAGATGTGTATGGCAGACAAAAAATAAAAAAGGAAAAATTAATGTCCTTAAATAAAGGGAAGTAGAGAAGACAGGGAAAATGAACAAAGGTGAAGGTTGAGTTATTCAGTCTTGGTAGACTGCAGAGTTTTAGCTCTTGAAGCCAAGGCTGTCTCTGAGGAAAGGGCTATGACTGAAGATGATTATTTTCCTGCTGGACAGTGGCAGAGCTTTGAAATAAGCAATAAGGCCACATAGTTTGTCTGATTTCTAGTAGTTTTGTTAGAAGATGTTGGAAGAAGGAAAATCTTGTAAGGGGCCACTCAGGGACTTGGCAAGGCAGTAATTCAAGGGATATCACAGAAGCATGATGTGGATCTGAATTACAGATTTTACTGTAGAAACTAAAAAGATACAATGGATTTTTGTATAGGTGTTTGTTTCAAGCTTCCCTTGTTTGTAAAAACCACAGGGAGGGAAACGAACCCATTTCAAGAAGCTGATTAAGACCCTCATGCCATCAAGTTTGGCTAACCAACGATTTGTCCTTTTTAATGGCCATTTTAATGGCGTCCCTTTAGTTTATTAGGGAACACTACACATTATGTTTGCATGGTTATTTAAGTGCTTCTTCCCTAAACACAGAATGTTTTATATCCTTAGCCTCCATAGGGGTTGCTGCCAGGTAGTATTCTTTTTCATAAGTCATTTAAAATATACCATGTATCATTTTATGACAACTTTACAAGGGTTTTCAAGGTAACCATAGTTATCCTCTGAAGACATAACTAATGATTTCACTTTCTAATCCTCAAATTTCTGTGGATTCATACTATAATTAAACCTATAAAACTTATAAGATTTGTAATGAAAGTAACCCTAGTGTTCTAGGAAAAAAAATCCAAATGTCAGGATAGAGTTGGTGGGACATTACAATACGGGTTTGTTACAGTTCCTCAAATATTCTTGCAAGATGCCAGTTGCATAGAATTCATAAAATTATAAATTATCATTAGATGGTCAAGGTGAAGATAGGTGATCAGGAAGTAGTAGCTTGTTCCTTGGAGATGAGTAGTGGCTCAACTCTCTATCAGTGTGTCTACAATGCAAAGAAAGACCATGAAACATGAACACCTCTGAGAGTCCACTTAGCTCTTCAATTACTAACCAGTTTTCTCAAGAAAAATTCCATATGACTGATACATAATAGCATGTAGAATTTACTAAGCTCTATACTAGGCAACAAGGAATGCACAAGCAGTTTACAATTAAAAATATAATTTTAACTGGATTGAATATATTTAATCAGGGAAAGTAGAAAATAAGGAAAATATATTATGTCATATTAAGTTGAATAAGATTGACAAGAAAAGGTATAGGATGAACAAATTGAACATGAGTTTTAGCTGCAAATGAGCTAAATTTTAAAAAATTATCTTGGTTGTATCAATTTTCCTTTGCTCACTTATTAAAAAGTTTAAAAATATAATCATAAAGAAGGACAAAATTATAAACTTTGCAACAACTTGGATGGATTTAGAGTCTGTAATATTCAGTGATCTATCACAGAAACAAAGAACTGAGTGCCATATGTTCTCACTCATAAACGGACCCTGAACATTTATCATAATACTACAAGAAAGAGATTGGCAGTGGTAGGAAACTGCCAGAGGAGGTGGGAGGGGGAGGGCACACTTCATCAATAAAGGTACCTGATCTCAAGCCAGGTTAAGTAGGGACCAAAGTAAGGCCTAAACTTTATCTATACAATGAACACTTATATACCTAACCCTGAATTGTACTCTACATCTTTAAAATTAAAAAATAAATAAATAAATAGAAACAAAATATTGGAGGAATTTATACAAAAGCATATAATTTTTTTCAGTTCCATATTATTTCACTTTGTACTCTACTTAAAATTATTAATGGAATAGCATGGATATATAAACACTTATTACCTGCTTAATACTAGGTTTCTTGAGAACACGGATCAGAACTCTAACTATAATGGAATAGCTTAGTTGCTGACTCTAAAACAGGATATATAAAATCACTCCAGTTTATTTTAAAAAATGAATATTTCATGTGACATCATATACTTGATCCAAGTATACAAAGTTGATTTTAACTTATTTACAATACACTCACACAATTTGATGGTAAATGGTGGTAAAAACGTGTATGTTTGAATTTCCTTCTTTTTCCCATAGTATAACAGCATCCAATAGCTTTAAGATCATTTTCTTGAGAAGAGAAACCAGTGAAGGAACTCTGTTGACTAAGTTAAAAATAAACCATATGTCATCTGATGGGCCATCCTGAAGAGTTTGGATGGATTGTCAAGAAGAGTCAAAGACTTTCAACAGTGCTTTGAAAAATCAGATAGCAATGTAAAATAGGTAAAACAAGGTATTTTCTGGCAGAACTGAAAGGGGACAACAGATATCCTGATAGTAGTGCATTCCTTTTTTGCTTTTTTTGAGTTGGTGTCTCACTCTGTCACCCAGACTGGAGTGCAATGGCCGCTCCCGGCCACCGCAGCCTCCACCAGTTGGGCTCCGGCGATCCTTCAACCTCAGCCTTCCAAGTAGCTGGAACTACAGGTGCGCGCTACCACACCTGGTTAATTTTTTGACTTATTGTAGAGATGAGGTCTCACCAAGTTGCCCATGCGGGTCTCGAACCCGCGGGCTCAGTCAATTCACTCACCACAGCCTCCCAAGGCGCGAGATTACAGGCTGAGCCACCGAGCCGGCTAGTAGAGCATTCTTATTACTGTATGAGGTAAAACCATTTGCACACAGTTTCTAAAGCAATCGGAGATTACTCATATCTCTAAGATTATCTAAGAGCTTCTCCATAAATACAAACAGGAATGCACTAAAGAAGCACAATGAGCTTTAGAATAACATTCTACTTTCAAATAAAAAAAATTTTTTTTTTCTCAACCACAGTTTAAGTACTGATGTTAGGGCCTACATTATTCACAAGTAAATAATTCCTCCCATAATATATAATCTGAGAAATATTGAGAAGTCTGAAAAAGGCATCTCTATCTTTAGTCACAATGACTAAAAGTCTGCCTTTAGAGAGTAATTATTTCAAATTATTGATTTATAGTAAGAAATACCAATTAGATTCTACATTTCTGGAGGGTTACATACCACATTTTATCAGCTATGAACATTTTAGTGATGGTGGAGTGAGTTAAAGAAGATTCATTCATCATATGTATTTCTTGCTCTGATAGCAAGTTTACCACAATGTCCTGAGCAGAGTCATAGAATAAAGTCACCTCAATGATAGAGATTATGTGAGAAAGGAGAGGAGAAAGAGAAACTGCAGATGAAGAACTACTTATGGTCCTACCTGCAATGGAGTACCCCAATTCCAAGTCATATGTCCTCTTGTCCCTAAATATATCCCTTGCATTAAAGAGAATGGTGTAGATCTTAGCCATATGTATAAAACATTTTTTTTTTACTTTAAAAGATTGGGTTTTAATATGACAAACAGTTACTATCTCTTGGGGATGCCATTAAAGTGGCTTAGGAAAGGTGGCGTGCTTACCCATTATAAAACTGTTCCTATGTATTGCACACTGTGTAATGCATTCTTCATCCCACAGTAATTTCATTTCAATGCCTCTTCTATTGTACTCATGATGTGTAAACAAGAGAAAGGAGAATGTTAGTTGACATAAAAATCAATTATCACCTATATAAGTGATCAATATTCATAACTGTGGTAAAAAAAAGTATTGCAAAAGAAAATGAATTTTAGATATCTTGCCAACAATTCAACAAAAATATTCTATTTATGTTATTGTATTGTGGTGTATTTATTTTTTGCTCAACTCAAAGATACTCTTTCCTGGCCTCAAATGATTTGGCCTTACTGGTAGCATCTTGCTAAATCTGTATGCTTTTGGTTACAATAATAGGCTCTTTAACTTCTGACTAACTGAAAATTGAGGTATAGATTTGTGCCTCATGTGGCTTAGTCAAATTTGGGATTGCCACAGCAAGATCATGCCACCTAAATTAGAACTTCTTTCTGTTTTTGGTTACAATAATAGGCTCTTTAACTTCTGACTAACTGAAAATTGAGGTATAGATTTGTGCCTCATGTGGCTTAGAATTTGGGATTGCCACAGCAAGATCATGCCACCTAAATTAGAACTTCTTTCTGTTGTGGTCTTTGAGAAATCATCTGAGCTACTAAAAGCATAAAGAGATTGAGAATTTTAATGTCATATTACATAATGTTTGAAATTTAATTATTTGTGTACTATCATTTTGGTTTTATCTTCAAGTGACTGTATATACACAGAATACCAGTAAAAATATTTAGCCTACTTAACCTGGAATAACTAAGTACAATATTATCTTATTAAATATACACAAATTCAAGATGAATCCATTATACACTGTTTCAATTTTCTGTTTATTAAATTTAGTGGATGAATTTTCTGTGCCCAGGAATCTCTTATTCTTTATACTTTTTAGGTGTCAACATCGTTTTTCAATGTGAATTCCAGATAAATCAGAAATTTGCCTTGTGAGATTAGAAATTTCCTTATACCAGAAGAAAGAAGGAAACAAGTGCCATTTGATTTTATTCCAGAATCATATTGAATCACACTAGAACTGCACTACAGGGAGGCTGAGCCAAGTTGGACATGCTGAAAAGAAAAACATCTTGTTGAGAATCCTTGGACTTGTTTGGGTGAAGCCTGTTGGGAGTAGGTAGATGTAATTGAAAAAGAGACTGAGTTGTGCTTTTCCCCCTGAGCTCTTTTGCCAGGGAGAAGGAATTAGACCAGTATCTTCGGGAATGTAGTTACCTGTTGGTTAGGGGCCAAACAGAAGAGTGTTGCTGTGGAGAGACTTACATTCCTTAATTATCTCCAGGAGAGTTTAAAAAACAAGTAGACTTAAGTTCGTGGTTTAGCTGTCACTTTACACAAACAATGCCATCTTCTCACTATGTGTGTGTATGTGTGTGTGTTTTCTGCTTGCATTATCAAGTTTATTAAGGTCTCCTTTTTCTGAAATAGATATTATTATTATGTCATTTTTTTCATCATTAGTTTTCAAATGTGTTACAATTTTGTTTCAGTCACCGGTTAAGTTAAAATTTGCCTAGTACTCATGATTCAGGAGAATAGATGGGTCATACCAGAAGATGGGTCACACCTCAGTATAAATAACATGAGGCCATCTGTATCCAAGAGGAATAATAAAACATCATTTGGAGAAAACATGATTGATAACCCTGATGTTATACTCAGAAGTTCAGTGTTTTTTAGAACATAAGTAGTTTTGCACAATTTGCTCATTTTAGTCTATCAAATATTAGTAATTAAAATTATTTTCAATCATTCTATTTTCAACCTAGGAAAAACTGGAAATATTGAGTTCTAGGTATTCTCCCCATTCTCTCCATCACCTCATCCAGTTTTAGAAATGGTTCACACAGAGTTGATTGAACTTCAATCCTGTGCATATCATATTGGAATGCTGTCTGTTTAAACAGAGTGTTTCTGACTTTTTTCATAGGTGGTGAGTGACTGACATACTTCTTAATCAGCATATGCCATAAATGTAGGAAGGAAAAATAGTAGCTTGATTGTAGTCACAAAAAAATTGGTACTGAAAACTGAATGTAATCAAGGAGACTGCTAATTTTTTTCATAGCAAAATAAAAAACCATAAACTATTTTATCATTAGAAAATTAATGCAAATAAATTGATTAAACTGTAAACTCAGAAAGCTGGGGAAAAGAATAATAAGTCTACGAAAAGGAGATAAATAACTAAATACACAAATGCAAAAATTAGTACATTTGAGAAGAGAAAAAAATGCATCAGCAGTAAGCAAACATTAATGTTTTGCAAATTACATCGTAAAATATGAAATAATAGTTAATTTAATTCAAGATTGATATACAAAAATCAATTTCATATTAATATCAATGAGTTATTAGAAATTAAAGTACCAAAAACATACTAAAGGAAAATGTAACAAAATATACTGTACACTTATAACTACAAAACCAACCTGTATACTGATAACTGCAAATCATTGAGAAAAGAAATTAAAGACCTAAATAAATAAAAAGATATACCATTTTCATGGATTATTTGGCATCTTTAATTTTTTTCCTCAAAATGATTCACAGATTCAGATCAGTCTCAAATAAAATTCAGCTGATTTTTTTTAGAAATGGATATGCTTTAAACATGCAAGAATACTCATTTTAATAAAAAAAAAGAAATGGACATGCTGATTATATGATTTAGATGGAAATAAAAATGGTCTAGGATAATCAAAACAATTTGAAAAAAAAGAGTTGAAGACTTTCTCTTAGTCAAAGAATTACTACAAACAAGAATAATAAGATAATGTATAATTAGAGTAAGAATAGATACATAGATCAATGCAACAGAATAGAGTCCTAAAATAGATCCATTCATGCATAGTCAACTAATCTGCAATAAAGATGCAAAAGTGAATTCAATTGGTTAAAGCATCTTTATAACAAATGGTGCTGAGATACCTTGATATTCAAGTAAAAAATGAGGAACCTCAATCCTTACCTCTCAACATAAATAAGTTTGCTTAAAGTAGAGCATAGATGTAAATGTAAAAGCTAATATTATAAAACTTCATCTGGGTGTGGTGGCTCATGCATGCAATCCCACCACTTTAGGAGGCCAACGTGAGAGGATTGCCTGAGTTCAGGGGTTTGAGATCAACCCGGGTAACTTAGTGAGACCTCCTCTCTACAATAAAAGATAAATAATTTTAAAAATAGCTGGAAGTGGTGGCGTGCACTTGTGGTTCCAGCTACTTGGATGGCTGAGGTGTAAGGATTACCTGAGCCCCGCAGGTAGAGACTGTAGTGGCTGTGAGCGTGCCATTGCACTCCAGCCTTGGTGATGGAGTGAGACTCCTTTTGAGTAGTAAATAACTAACAAACTAAATAAATAAATAAATAAAACATCATGAAGAAAACATAGAATAACTTGTACTTGAGCAAGCAAAAATTTTATATACAGAGTCCAGAAAAGAAATAAATCATGAAGTAATAAAACATGATACACTGGATTTACTAAAACTGAAGTTATTTTCTTTGAAAAGACACTATTAGCCGGGCTCAGTGGCTCAGCCTGTAATCCTGCGCCTTGGAGGCTGAGGTGAGTGGATTGCCTGAGCCCGCGGGTTTGAGACCGGCCTGGGCAGGCGAGACCTCATCTCTACAATAAATCAAAAAATCAGTCGGGCGTGGTAGCATGTGCCTGTAGTTCCAGCTACTTGGAAGGCTGAGGCGGAAGGATCGCCGGAGCCCAGCAGGTCGAGGCTGCAGTGGCCGGGAGCGGCCACTGCCCTCCAGTCTGGGCAACAGAGTAAGACCCCAACTCAAAAAAAAAGACTGTGTTAAGAAAAGGAAAACACAAAGCACACACTGGGGAATAAGTATGTAACATACATATGACAACAAAAAAATTTCAAGGGAAATATATACAAATTATTTTCCACAAATGCATAATGATGCAAACCTAACTTTTGTATTAAAAGAAATAGTTCAACAAGCACATCAGAAATAAAGATATACAAATGGCCTATTAGGTTCAATCAATTTGCAAAAGAATTTTACATGTTCTTAAAATGTAAAGCATGCATTTTGAAAAGTTACACTGCTAAGTGGAAAAGAAATGAAATATGCCCAAATTCTTGCACAGTTGTTTATAAAAGTTTTATTTATAATAGTCAGAAACTGGAAACATCCTAATAATGGCCATCAACAAATGAATAAATCAAAATTGTGGTAGAACCTCTAAAACAATATAATACAGCAATAAAAAGAAACAAAGTACTGTGAGACACAACCATGATCTAAAGATGAGTGAAAGAATCTAAATAAGCACAGGCGTATTATTCCACTAATATGAAACAATGAAAAAAGACTAATTTAATCTGTAGAGATGGAGAGCAGAGTAGCAGTTACCTAGGGCAGAGGTGGGTGGTGATTGACTGGGACAGGGTATTAAAGACCCTTTTGGGTGATGGAAATGCTTCCTACCTTAAATAGGGTGGTAGTTGCATGGGGAAAATTCAGTGAACCGTATAATTAAAATCATTATTCTTTATAAAAATTATAACCCAGTAAAGTAAATGAAAAAATAAACATCTTGTTTTTAGAAACTAAACAGAGGGATTTTAAAGTTAATATGAATATAAAGTTAACATAGTCAGGAAAGGACGTAAAAAAGTGAAAAAGAAAATGAAGAGGTGAGAGGGAGGCAGATATAACACATTTTACAGCCACAGAAATTGTAACAGTTTGGAACAATATATGAACAGACAGAAAAGAGAGGCAGGAGTTTTGTCAGTGTTTTTATAATTATTTTTAGTGTAATATTTGTAAATATTTCAAATAACACTGGATTGACAGAAGTTCAGAATTAGGTGTTAAGTTGCTTTTGTTTGTTCAGGATAAAGCAAATTCAAAAATATGTCTAATGGCCAAGGTGTGGTGGCCATGCCTGTAATTCCAGCACTTATGTGAGGCTGAGGTGAGAAGATAGCTTAAGGCCAAGAGTTTGAGACCAGACTGAGCAACATAGTGAGACTTCATCTCTACAAAAATTTTAAAAATTAAGTTTAAAATGCTCACACCTATAATCTCAGCACTTTGGAAGGCCGAGGCAAAAATATCGCCTGAGCCCAGGAGTTTGAGACCAGCCTAGGCAACATAATGAAACCTTGTCTCCACAATAAATCAAAATATCAACCAGGCATGATGGCATATGCCTATAGACCCAGCTACTTGGAGAGCTGGGGCAGAAGGATCAACTGAGCCCAGCAGGCCGAGGCTGCGGTAGCCATGAGCATGCCAGTGCACTCCAGCCTACGCGACAGAGTGAGACTTCAGCTCAAAAAAATAAAAAATAAAATAAAAAAGTCTAGTACCGCAAAAAGATTCTATAACCAAGGCATATATTCAGAGTACATCTGAACTCACTGAAAAAACAAACCCATATAAATTAGGGATTATTTGTACAAACAGTCCACATGGTAGTCAAGTAACATTATTTTATAATTCTATTTGTATTATGTGCTAAAATTAAATTGGTGCAACTTTTATTTTTGTCCCTATTATTTAAACAATTTTTCTAGTCTGAGAACATAGTGTAATAATACATATTTTATAAAACCAATGGAATTCAGATACCTCAGTTTTCCTTTATGAAGCCTCAGTTGCCTTTTTTGTAGGCAAATATATGACTTTTTAACATTAACAAATAGTATATGCTATTAAAGGGGTTCAAAATATTTTTAACTATGCAAACTTATGCTATAAAGTTGCTGGATGGAGGGGATTAGAAAGAGCTGGATAACTAAATGTTTATGGGCTTTAAGGGGAAAGGATCTAAACTAAATTCCAATTGTACTATGTCTTGTTCAAAACCAGAATGCACTCTTGCAGTGCTAGCTTTTGTAACTGAAGAAAAGAGAATGATCCAGGTGGTAGAGAGGAGATCTTTGACTCCAGAGGTTCAGGCAAAGATTTACAGTCTTCACGTTGGCGTAGTCTCTGGTCTTTGAACATACCAGGCATATTACAGCCTTGGTACCTTTGCATTGACTGATCCCTCTATCTGTAAATTTCTTCTCCTCATACACATTGCTTTCTCACTTTCTTTCTGCCTTTGCTTTAACATCCACCTATTCAGAAAGGCCTCAACTGATCACTCTATCTAAAATGGCAACTTGCCTTCCACCATCATTTCTCAAACTTCTCACACACAAACTTCTTATCAATCCATGCTGTGTTTTCTCTTCAGCACATTACATAATTTGGCACAATTTGATGGACAGATTAGATAGGAGACAGGTAATGGATAGATGATTATATATGTATATATGTTTATGTGTATTTGTGTGTATATACATATTTAATTCAGTTTATTGTCTGCCTCTCCTTCAGAATAGCCTCATGAGGATAGAGATTTGTGCATGTTTATTATTCTCTCCCTAGCACCTATAATGAGGCATGGCATATAAGAGTACTTAATAAACATTCATTGAATGACTGACTAATCAAATAAATGAGTTAATGATTGACTTAAAATTGAATATTAGGGACATATATTGAGACATAAAATTGTAGTATGAGATGGAAAGAAAACACAAATGACAATCAAAAACTACTCTACCCAGAGAACCCGCCCCCAACATTTTTTTAAATGGTAAATATCGAGTTAATAAAAAGTTGATATCACACACCTGAACAGGACCTACCTGGAAGTTTTCTGATTAAAGTTTTAGACAAATCAATAAGGACAATGTACAACATACTTTAATAGAAATTGGTATTTTTCATAAATAGAACTAATCTCTAAATTGTTGCCATGATAGATATTCTTGCAACTCTACAACAGCATCTGATGCTACTGATGGAAGCTGACTCTCAGGGTAAATGGAGCATAATTCCCTAGTGTGACAAATCCAATTAATCTATTTATTCTGCAAAATTTATTGAATAATTTTAACAAATAGCATACTCAGGCAACAATAAGAGTTACTTTAGCATTCTTTTTCAAGAAGTGCTTCTGAAGTGACTTGTATATTCTGAGTTCCAAAATTTGATTTTAATTGTTAGTTATCACTCTACCAGGGTAAGTCCCTAGTCTATTGATATCTTAAGTAATTTTTGTTTTTTTGAGTTGGAGTCTCACTCTGTAGTCCAGACTGGAGTGCAGTGGCCGCTCCCGGCCACCGCAGCATCGCCTGCTGGGCTCCGGCAATCCTTCTACCCCAGCCTGCCGAGTAGCCGGAATTACAGGCATGCGCTACCACACCTGGCTGATTTTCTTTTTTTTTTTTTTTTTTTGATTTATTGTAGAGATGAGGTCCCGCTGCCCAGGCGGGTCTCAAACCTGCGGGCTCAGGCAATCCACTCACCTCAGCCTCCCAAAGGCGAGGGATTACAGGCTGAGCCACCGAGCCCGGCTATCTTAAGTATTTTTGAAAAAGAATACATTGTAAATAATAATTTAAATTTAAATGGACTTAACAAGTAAAATACTGTAAATGACTCCTCATCTTTTTTCATCACTTTGATTCTTCATCATTCTCAAATGCCTCTTTTCACTCTTTCTCACCCACATTGCACAGTGGTTTGTGTTAGAAAGTCACTGACTGGTGACTTTTATGCTGATTGCTGTGAAGTTCCTGCTAGTTGCAATTGTCTAAAGCTCAATAAATATTTAGTAAAAGTAGACATAAACATGGTCAATAGGTATATGAAAAAAGGTTCAACAACACTAATCATCAGAGAAATGCAAATCAAAGCTGCTGTGAGTTATCACCTCATGCTTATTAGAATGACTATTATTGAGAAAACAAAAGCTAAGTGTTGGTGAGTATGTGTAGAAAAGAGAACGCTTGTACACTGTTGGTAGGAATGCAATTAGTAGAGACAGTATGGGAAAAAAGATAAACATTCCACCAAAAAATTAAAACTATGATCCAGCAACCTCACTTCTAGGTATACAGTTAAAGGAAGTAGCATTAGTATTTCCGTCTCAAACAAGTATGTACACTCCCATGCTCATTGCAGCATTATTCACAATAGCCAAGATATGAAATCAACCAATATGTCCATTGACAGATTAATGGATTAAAAAATGTGATACACATACATACACACACAATGGAATATAATTAATGCTTCAAAAAGAAGGATACCCAGTCATTTGAGACAACATAAATGAACCTGGAGGATATTATGCTAAGTTAATAAGCCAGGTACAGAAAGACAAATACTGCGTGATCACACTTATAGGTGGAATCTCAAAAAATCAGACTCATAAAAGCAGATTATAGAATGATAGTTACCAGAGAATGGAGGTTAGGGCAGGGAAGAGAGAGATGTTTGTCAAAGGGTTCAAACTTTCAATTATGTGGGATGAATAAGTTCTGAAGAACTTAATAATATTGCAATGTATACTTGAAATTAGCTGAGGAAGTAGATCTTAAGTGTTCTCTGCACACACACACACAAGTAACCATGTAAGGTAATGAACATGTTAATTAGCTTGATTGTGGTAATCCTTTCACAATGATTGTATATGTATATCAAAACATCACATTGTACACAAATATATACTATTTTATTTGTCAGTTATACCTCAATAAAGCTGAAAATAAAACTTAAAAAACAAAACTCAAACATGAAATAAGAATGATCAACAGCAGTAGGATAGCTTTACATCTATTTTTGGTTTCTCATTGTATAAACCTTTCCAAGAAGATAAATAAATAAAGACAAAAGAGAAAAGAAACACAGATTTTCTCGGTATGTCGATGTTTGTTGCAGAATGACAATATGTATAGAAATAGGTTATGAAATGAATTTTGCTTTTTAAAGTTCCAGAGACTGTGAAAAACACCTTTGTTTTGGCATAAATATATATCCCCCCTCAGCCCCAAGGATAAAAATTCTCTGGAAAAAAAAATATCCCAAGCACAGAGCAGTCATTTCATCTGTGTTTATTTTCACCTGCAATCTACCCCCACATTTCAGCCATTTAAGTATTTCTCACATGTGGTGAACAAATTAGACATCATGCTGGAAGCTAAGAAAAAAATGAATGATACATAGTTTTATTCCATCTAATTGTAAGAATTTCATATAATGAAGGAAAAATGTTGGCTACCTAGACTTGTGGGAAAATTTATTTATAAGGACAAATTTCAAGTACAGGATGAAAGACTCATGGAAAAAAGGAATTTTTTAATTTTCTTTCATCAACATATCTTCATACTTTGAAAGAAATCCTGGTTCTCATTAACTAAACAATATACAGTTTTTGAAAAAAACTTCACATTATTATTGCAAGTAATATTAACAGTCGCAAATATCTGTCTGGGGTTGGGGAAACACCTCTTATCAACAGGGTGCCTGAATGAAACGTAATTGTACACCTAACCCTTAACTGTACCCCACAAAATCATAATAAAAAATATTGAAAAAAAAATCATAGACACTAGGCTAACAACATAAATATTTGGTATATTCACTTTAAACATTTTGCTTATGAAGGTAATATGCTAAAATTCCTCCCCTCTCTTCCTAGAGGAAGAAGCCGTCACAATATTGTGTGTCATTGTCTATTTACTACATATATGTGTATTTTTAACAATGTAAAGTGTTGACTTTATATTTTACAAACTGTATGCAGTTGGCATATTGTACAACTTCAACTTTTTCTCAATATTATGTTTGTGAAATATATTCATTTTGATATTTATAACTCTAGTTCATCTCTATCTGGTATTCCATTGCAAGAACATATCACTGTTTATGCCTTCTCCTATTTACAGACATTTAGGTGGTTTCAGTTTTCCTCTATGCTGTAATAATCACCTGCATACATTCTTCCCTGAGCCTTGAAGAGGTTTGTTTGGAGTGTATGTATGAAAGTGAAATTGCTTCATCTTAGAGAATGATAACTTTAAATGTATTATAAATTAACATACTGCCCTGTAAGTTATACCGATTTAGATCATAATCAGTGTCTTGAAAGCATTCTCCTTGCTCTATGTCAGTGCTTCCCACAGATGGGGGTAACACATTCTGAGAGGAATTTGGAAATTTTCGGGGAAATTTTGGGTTGTCATAATGATTGGAAAGCACTACAAGCATTAAATTGGTGGAGTTTAGGAATGTGAGATGACCATCAATGTTTGTGACAGTCTCACCATAAGAAGTGTTCTGCTCCTCAAAGAAATTTTGAAAGTATAACTGAATACTTATGAAGATTAGAAAATAGAGAGAGGTCTTGTGTGTAATTATAAGAGCTCAGTTGTAAATTAGCATTCATATAAATGCAAAGTAGTTTTGCTTAGTTTCAACTGAATTTAATGCTGAATTTTCAGTGGCTGAAACCACTGTGGCAATCACAGAAAGACATTATTTTGAGTGTGTGTGTGGTAAGAGGTACAGATCTGTACAAAAAAAATTGGTCACTACTTCGAAAAAGTACGTCACTAATAACAGCAATGCCCATGATCATTAAACCCTCATAATGATTGCATTATGAATTACTTTTTTTATTTATCTTTTTATAATTTAGTTATATATTATGATGCTAACATATTCTATTTAGGAATTATTTTAAGTATGTGTACAGGAAGGTAATTTTACCTTTAAGTATTATATTAGTCTACTAAAGTTGACAATATGTCCAACACATGGTATTAGCAGATGTTTTACATTTTACCACTCAGTCACAAGTGAAAAATGTGGGTTGCACATCTCTGATAACTTTTAAGTTGAACATCTTTTCATATATTTAATGAAATTTTTTTCTTGCATGTGTAGTGTGCTCATAACCTTTGAGTTGATTGTTTTCCCTTACAGATTTGCTACATTCTTAATATATGCCAGAGATAATAATTTGTCATTTAGACATATTATTCATATTTTCTTGTCACTTATTCTTCAACTTTGCTTATTATTATGCCTTTTGAGTAGAGACATACATTGTGTGCTAATTTGGTATGTATAAACTATTTTAAAACTTACACACAAAATTAATCTCATCTGAATAAATTATTTTTTATGAAGTTATGCTAAAATATATATTATAAAATATAAATACTATATTATGTATATAGTGTGCATATATATTGCATTAAATGCTAAATTTGAGTAGAACATTTTGTATGTCCTTTTTTTTTTTTTTTTTTTTTGAGTCAAGGTCTCACTTTGTCACCCAGGCCAGAGCTAGAGCTGAAGCTCAGTGGTGTAATCATGGCTCACTGCAGCCTCGACTTCTTGGGCTTAGACAATCCTTCCATCTCAACCTCCTGAGTAGCTGGGACTACTTGCTTATGCCACCACACCTAGCTAATTTTTAAAAAATTTTTTGTAGAGATGAGGCTTCTATATTGCTCAGGCTGGTCTCGGGCTCCTGTTTTATCTTTGCCCACCTTCCTCATTGGGCCTTGATCCTTATAGTTGGGGTTCAGACGAGAATTTTGTTCTTCTCTTTATATAGCCAGCTGTGATTTGCTAAATTTTCTGTTCACATGGCTTTGACCTTGTGTGCAAAATCCCTATATTGTTAAGTTTATGATTTTCTCCAGTCAGTTTCAAAGTAGAACCCTGTTCTCTGGGCTTTAAGCAGGTGATTCATGAACGAATACCATTGCCACTATCTGTTCAAAGTCTTGGAGACCAGCAGAGTTAACATCATAACTGCTCATGGTTTTCTGCATCTGTTCCATTTTTGGTCCATGAAATATATAATCTGGTTTTTTGAGCTTGTATGAAGTACTTCTGTCTTTGTTATCGCTGCTATTAACTCTTTTATATTTTCTCTATCGTTGGTGTAGATTTGAAGCATTTGCTTTGCCTCAAGTTCCAAACTTACTACACACTCTTTTATGGAATTTGAAAATGTGTTTTGAGAGAAGCGATACAGGTTTTGGATTTATTAAATGTCACATATTAAAACATATATCTAGTTCGCCTGTGAAGAGAGAATGCCTATCCTCATGATAAGGGAGATATATCCTAGGCTTATGAACAAGCATAACTCTACTTCCTTCCTGAGGCAAGACTGTAATTTCTTAATAACAACCCAAGGTTTCAAGTTAATGGTGCTGCCACAGAGGCAGAGAGTATAACTGAGACCCCCTAAGTGTTTATGTGCTCTTGTCTTACCTATTAATTTTCATTTGTGAGTCTAGGTTGAAAGTGATAATTGTTTAATTGTGCATATTGACTTTTTCATTTTTTAAATTTAACGTTTCACAATGTTTTTAATCTAAAAGAATACCTCATGCTGTGATAATCAACATGATAAAATGTAAAAATAAATAAATACCCCACATTTAAACGATTTCTCTTATCTACCAACAGGTCCTATCTGTTGAATGTAAACTTAATTGCAATATATTTCCTTAATGGTCTCCTTTAATTGGCTACCCTGATACGGTATATTTGGAAAGTTGAAGTTCTATAACAAAGCATTAGCAGCTAGTTATTTCAAAGAAACTTGTAATTATATGAACACATGGAAACACCATTTTTTTCAATATTTAGTTATTACATGAAAATGAATATACTTTGCCTTTTTTGAGTTGGATTCCTTTTTACAATAGGAAAGTTGACAGTAAAAAGAGCAAGGTTGGTAAAAACTAGAGCTATTTACACAAAGTACCACAGGAAATGACCTAAAATTTCACTCCTTTTAAATGTTTTTTTTTTTAATCAGATGAAGCTTTGACATTGCAAACACGTTTCAGACAGGAATGTATCAGCTTAACCACAATGCCCATTCAACCCAGTGCTCCATTTACAGAGGTCAATAAACATTTGCAGAAATAAATGATGAAATTAGCACAACATTCTGTTCAGGTTTGCTCTGAGGCAGAATGAAATGGTGTCATTTTATTTGTTCCTTCTACTTTTTACACTATAAATTATTTCAAACGGAAAGTAATCTAATTGACCTCTAGAAATTATTAAGCATTAAAAATGATTTGAATATTTAATTTGCATCTTTGATTTTTGGTCTAGTCAATATTTACAGATGTAGTTGAAATTACCTTTGCATTTATTTCTCAACAAAGCCTCCTCCCTTGTCTCCAGGAACTGACATCCTAATTTATTCTTAAGCCATGTATGGTATTGTGCTATTAGCTTTAGTCCTGTTATATACTTAAACATTCTGTAACTTTCTTTCTTCAATCAACATTAAAATCTTCAACATAAATCTACATCTATACCAATAGACCACTTTCATTCATTTAGCAACATGTGAAAAATATAAATCCATCCCCTAATGAACATTTCCAATTTTTGGGGTATTACAGACAGATTTGATTTTCCAAATCATAGAAATGAAAAGTATTACAACCAAGAGTGTGTGATAACTCCTGATTTTCATATTTTCTGTAACACTTCACACAGTTGTGCTTCTAAAGTTCAATGACTAAATTTATGCCTAAAGTCAAGGCTACCCCCATTTGTGATTAATAAAACTTTTTACAGAATCTTCTTTTCATTTATTTACTTTTAAAATCATGAAATATATTACTGCCTTTATTTTGTATAAAATGTTATTCCATATTTTATATTCATTTTCCTTATATATGATTATAATATATTTTAATGATATTTATTATAAAATAATTGATATACCTGATTATGCATTTAGATTGTATGGGTGGCTGTGTTTTGCTATTTTTTGCACCTTAAAATATTTTTTCTTAGTTCATTGAATTCTGATATTTTATTTTTTCTTCTAACAGCATCCTTCTCACTTCTTTTTGTGAATCATCTCCAAATTCCAAACCAGCAATCTGTTTCTATTTAAGTCATCCTGATGAGTGGTAACACTGCTTATCAACATTTAGTAACGTAGCTTAATATTGGCCTTTTTTTTGCAGCCAACTGGTGATTTGCACATGTGACTCAGACCACATATTCCTCACTAAGTTGATAAATCTAAAATCCTTTTGAGGTCTTGATGAAACGTGCTAAATTTGACATAATCTGACCTCTTTTGAGATCTTGATAAAATATGCCAAACGCACTGTTTTTTATATAGGTGATCATGTTGAGCAACCAACCCCTTGTTATCATCTGCCTAAAAGAGTTTAGTTGAAGCTTTCATTCATATCCCTTCAAGAGCCATATAAGGGTGTAAAGATCCCCCACTGTGGTGAAGAATGTTTTTGAGACAGCATCTATGTCAACCTATCTCACCTTCTTCTTTCCTAAACCTTCAACTTTTCAAATTTGTTTCTTCCTCCTCTCCCAGGAAAATAAAAGAAAGAAAAAAACTTATTCTACAAAGTATATGTCCTCAAATAATTATTACTTGTCCTTTTCTGGTAACATTTAGTTATATCATGTTGTTCCATATTTTATATTCTTAAAACTTACAGAAGTCCCCTAAACTCAATTAAACTGTCATAGAGATTATTCAATATTTCCATTTATAGTGTCGCAATTATCAGAACGTGTACAAAAGAAACAAGGAAGCAGATGGTTTCTCCTTTATGAGTGAGCTACTCTGTTCTGTTAGTTGTTGAGGGCAGATTCATAGTTGTATGATGGAAAAGATTCAAGGTTTATAGATATTAGAACCATATGACTAGAAAATGACTGTATTGATGGCATCAGTTGATGTTTGGTTAGTTTCATGATAATTGGTTGAGAACTGAAAACTACAGTCAGTAGATGTCTGCTTGTGACTTGCCAAACTGGAGGGACTCAGCCTTTTAGCCAAAATCCCTCTGGTCAATATTATTTCAAAACAGCCTTTTAATGAATTGAAACAACTAATGGAAAAAAAAAAGTCAGCTCTTTTTTCTAGAATGAATTTACTAATGAGTTCAATCAAAATATGTTTTCATTAAGTTTGAGTTATAATTACCAGTGTTCTAAGGTCAGATAGAATAACCAGGGCCTAGTGAGAAATGATGATTCAGTACCATGAATAGCAGAACACTTATTTCTCTAAATATTCACCTAAACTTTTCCAAATTCTAGTTTCTATATCATTAAAAACATTTCTACCATCCAGTCATTGGCTCACACTGTGATTTCTAGGCTAAGAAGTACTAGTTAGACTAACCAAGTTGGTTATACTTTTTGAACTAGCTATGGTAAAATACCAAGGATTCCCTCCCTGCAATTTATTGTTTACTAATACTTCTGTCAAAAATAAATATATTAAAAATAAACTAAAATAAAGCAGAAATACAAAACACAAGCCCCAATTTTATTATCATTATTATTACATGGTAACAGACATAATATAGTCTGATGAGTTGCTATAAAAATTTTAAATGTTAACTCTCCATTGATGTACTTACTTTTGTCACATATGAAGCCATAGGTAGGATATCTTTTGCCTCCCCAAATTCATATGTTGAAACATGGTGATCAGTGTGATGGGATTTGCAAGTGAGTCCTTTAGAAGGTGATTAGTCATGAGAGTGCAGACCCCATGAATAGAATTCATGCCCTTATAAAAGAGGTTCCAGAGTGGTCCCTTTTTTCTTCAACCAAGTGAAGATACAGAAAATTATGGCCTTCTGGAAACCAGGAAGTGAGCCCTCATCATTATCTTGGCCTTCCCACCATCCAGAACTGTGACTAATTTCTTTTGTGTATTAAAAAAAAAATCTTTCATTTACACTTTTACTTTACAAATTTTTATTGAAAGGTACTTTGTGCTAAACTCTTAGCACTTGGTAATGAACAAGACAGATGAGCTTCTTCCCACACATAGCTTTTGGTCCAGAAGCAGGACAAAGACTGTTTATTATCACCTGGTAAGATTTGAAACTGAAATTTTTACATAGGATATCTTTCAAAAATATATATTTCTTAGAGTAAAGAGGGTAATACTTGACAGATTTAACACATTTGTAAACACATTTTCTCGTTAGTCTCAGATTACATTTGCGGCAACACTTTAGCCCAGTAGTGCACAAAATGTTGTCCCTGAACAAGCAGCATCAGTGTGTCATGGAAGCTTGTTAGAAATTCAAGTTATTTTGAGCCTCACTGCAAACCATTGTATCAGAAATTCTGATCCTGATGTAAGTTGAAATTTGAGGAACAATTAATGTTCACTGAAATCATTCTATGAACTTCGCAGCAACTTGGTTGGACTTAGAGTCTGTCATACTCAGTGATCTGTCACAGAAACAAAGAACTGAGTACCACATGCTCTCTCATAAGTGGATCCTAAACAATTATCATAATACTATAAGAAAGGGATTGGCAGTAGTGAGAAACTGCCAGGGGAGGGAGAGGGGGCACACTTAATCAATAAGGGTAGCTGATCTCAAACTAGATGAAGTGGGTACCAAAGTAATGCCCAAAATTTACCTTTACAATGACCATTTGTATACCTAACCCTGAAGTGTACTCCACACTTTAAGATAAAAATTAAAAAAACAAAAACAAAAACAAAGAAATCATCCATAGGTCTTATTATATCACAAATCACTGGACCCCATGCCCAGAGTTTCAGATTCAGTAGGTCTCAAGTAGAGCCTGATAATTTGCATTTTTAAAAAAGTTTTCAAGTGATGCTGATGCTGGTACTCTGGAGACTGCACTTGAAAAACCACTGACCTAGTGGATATTCACCTTGGATAAACATCACATGAAAATTCCCTAGAAATTGCTAAAAACATTAATGTTTGGACTTCAATCCTGAACAGTTAAGGCATAATTGCTGCAAGTGTGGCCGAGATGCTGTGTTTACAATGGATTTCATGTGATTCTGATGTGTATCTAGAGTTAAGGAAGACTGTTTTAAGAAAATCACTGCAACTCCCCATGCTACCCTTTAGCACACAAGTAGAATGCTATACTTAATTTAAAAAAAAAAAAAACCTACCAAGAATTTGAAACAGAACTAATTTTAAGTCGTTTCTACATAATGCTCCCCTCCAAAGCAATAGTAAAATTAAAAAAAATCAATAAAACATATTATCTAGTATTATCTAGGTCAAAACAATATATTAAAACCCTAGGTATTCTGCAAAATTAAGCTTAATAAGTAATTTTCAACTATATTGAAACTTTTTCCAAGTGGGACACATGTGTAAATACAACTCTAACAGTTTTCGTTTTTTAGGACGATATGAATAGGGGTTGTGACATAAACCATAATCACCATCTTACATCTTGAATTGTAGTGGAATAGAAATGTAAAAATATTCACTTAATTTGTGTTCTGAAATAAATGATAGATCGTGCTTTGCACTGAAGCTATTGCTTCCACTACCCAGGATGGAGTTTGTAACCTGTTTTTGGAGTGAAGAGAAAATGGCAATTTATCCCTGGGAGCTAATGCTTGCTGTGTCTTGGAGGCTAGAGGCTTCTCTTATCAGTCTTCCATTCTGCAGGGAGCCAGTGGGCTTTGGGGGTCTCTTTGTTTATGTTCTTTAGTACTTTTCCATTAGAATAAGCGCCAGGCCTTTAAGTTGCTCTGTTTCCCCTAGACTAGTCTCCCGTGGCTTTAAAGCTCTCCAAATGCCACAAGTTCTCAACACCCCACCTCCCAGCTCCCCTGCAGAATTTGTAAGTGACAAGAAGCTGGAAAAATACAGATGGCATAATTATATATTTTGCAGTTGATTAATCACCACAAAACATTAATCACATTTTGTATAACAATACATAATCAAATTCTTTATAGTAGAAATTAAGTTTCTTTCTGATAGGGAATGGATTCCTTTAGGATATTGACAGGGTTTTTCAACATCTGTTTGACTCCCATTCCACATCTGCATTTGATTTTCATCTGCTGTAGGGCTTAGTAAAATGTGGCTTAAAGGTTGTTTTATGACAATAAATGTACGTGTTAATAGAAGAATTTGTTGAGAAGAAAATATTTTCCCAAGTTAGATACCATAAATATTTTTTCCAGTCCATAAAATGTTTTTAGTGAAAAACATTGGATTTTGTTTTCCTAAGGAATCAACCCACCGAAATCAAATATAAATTGCACATTCATTTTTTTCTCAAGAGCTACTGAAATAAATACTAAACCTTGTAGTTAGATTTATATTATTATAAGGGACAAAATATCTGTATAACATATGCATACTTAAATATAATGTCTTTGTAGTATAAATGCCTAATTTATTGATTATTATAAAATGATTATATACATTATATGCATCAGTTTATATGTACATACAGTTAATATTTATAACCATTTGCAAAATAACTATAATTTGTGTTAAAGCATGCACAATTTTTTCATTTCTATACTCTTCTACTATTAGGAATTTATAAAACCAAATTGTCATAGTTCTTAGGACATCCGGTGACTCAAAAAATGTTATGATTAGCCTTCTATAGGAATAACTCTTCATTATGGTTCTAGAAGAAATTAAGGAACAAAGATATACATACTCTGGTTCAAGTTGTAAACAATACTTTAATAGGAAGGACATAAGTATATGAACAAAGAAATTTTCCAAAGTAACATATACATAATAATATATACATTTAATATATGCATCCTGTGTGTGTGTGTGTGTGTGTGTGTGTGTGTGTGTGTGTGTGTGGTATATGTATTACACCATGATTATAATTACACAGCTAGTCTGTGGAGCTCAAAAAGAAATTCACATGATCACATAACTCTGGCCCAAAACCTGATAGTCATATACAGATATATTATACGCAGCATAGATAAATATATGCAAATAATTATTCATCAATAAAATGCTGTGAAAAAATTTTATAAAGAATATAAATTTAGGTTAGATTATTTAGATGAGAGAGGATAAATATGCCAGTTTAATATGATTACTGGAAAGAGAAGAGGAGTGTGTCAGTGTGATAAGCTGAAGTTTTGGTCACGGGGCAGGGTAGAAGAGGTATGAGATGAGTGACTAAGGAGAAAATGAGAAGATAGACGTGACCAGAGGGGAGGCCTCGTGCTAAAGAGCGGCTAGAACAAAACCTGAGTGCACACTTTGCCAAAAGAAAATATCATTCATATCCAGTTTTAGTTAAAATACCCTAACTGAGACTTGGGTATCAAGCGTATTCCCTAGAATGATTTTTACTCCATGATAACTTAGTCCAGGGATTTGAGTCTAATGGCAGTTACCTATGGAAAACTGCTGGAGAATCTGGCACATCCTCTCACTTATGGGCACATATGGCCCCCTGAACTCCCAGGAGCCCGCAGTCTGTGATAACAAGAGGCTGATGCAGAGACTTCTCAGCTCCTCTGCTTGTCTAATGACATGCCCACCAGATTCTACCGTTATTTCACATTCAGCCAATACAGTTATGCACACAGAAAGGTAAGCAGTGCAGGATTGATAAGCTTGCCTTTTGAACAAATAATTTGTCAGTCTATGTTGAGAACTAGGGTGTTACTAGTTCTGTGGAGCACTTTTAATGCTGTGAAAAGTAGTACACAAATAAAATGATTGATGTCCTGTCAATAGAAACTTCAGGAAGAGTATCAAACAGAGTAGTTTCTTTTGAAGTAAGGATGGAAGTGGGGGTAAAGGTGTTATATTTTACTTTTCTATCTATCATAAATTCCAAAGCATCATTCTAGTAAGAATAGAACCTGGTATCTGAACAAGTCAGAACACAATTTCTTAGCAGTAGACACATCCCAGTAAAAAACACAAAAGTTATATTTATAAAAATCCATTCACAAGAATTTTATTGTAAATTTTTTCCATCATTGGAATGCTGTTGGCTAGAATGCTTATATATCTTCAAGATTTTTTTCTTTTTGCCTTCTTTTTTTCATAGATTTTTAAACCTTCCTCTTTAATAGTCAGATTACTATTCCTAGAGACATTTGACTGTGAAAATATTAAAAAGATAATTTTGCAAATTGCTAGATATAAATCAGTATATGAAACAAATTATATTTCTATAAAACAGTATAATTGAAAAATATGAAAAATAAAATAATACATCATACAATCACTGAAATTGAATGCAATTCAATGTGAATCTTTTTAAAAATGCAGAATTTGGAAATCCTTAATGGAAAAAGTTATAGATGTTTATTGGAAGATGTTAGAAAAATATTTAAATAGATAAACTCACATTCAATGTTTATTAGTAAGAAGATGTGATATTGAAATGATGTGATTTTCCCCCAAATAACCTATAGCTTCAATATGCTTCCAGTAAAAAATTCCATTCCAACATGTTTTTAAAATATATATTATGAGCTGATTCTAAAATGTGTATGGAAGGCCAAAGTACAAGAATAAGCAATACATTTCAGATATTAAAAATGGTCAAAACACCACCAAATATTGAGACTTATTGAGATGTTACAGTAATAAGTTCAGAAAAAGATAAATAAAATGAGGATGAGATAATATAGAGAAGGAACCCTACAGAGTTGAAAACAGACTCCTGTCTCCAGGGAAGTGGATTAATGACCAGGTACACTGCTGGGCAGTAAGAGGGAAAACAAAGTCTTTAGGAAATTATTCTAGGATAAGTACTTATTCACTTGACCGGAAAAAAAAAAAAAAAAGACAACAACTATATTTGGATCTCTACCCCTACTGTCAACAAGGAATCATTGAAGTAGTTGAAAAACTTAAATGTATCTAAATGATAAATTAAAACTGTAAAACAATACAATATAGGAGACTCACTCAAAGACCTTGGTGCTATGATTTGAATGTGAAATATAAACACTCCATGACAAAGTATTTTATGCCCAATGCACTGATAGAACATGTAGACTATCGATCACTTTGGCAAATAATTTGGCACTTGCAAATTACAGGTGTGTTGGCCCATACCTGTAATCCCAGCACTTTGGGAGGCTAAGGTGAGAGAATTGCTTGAGACCAAGAATTCAAGATCCGCCTGGGCAACATACCAAGACCTCATCTCTACAAAAAAGTTAAAAATTAGTCTAGAATGGCAGTGTGCACCTGTAGTCCCAGCTACTCTAGAAGCTTGAACCCGAATGTTTGATGCTGTGGTGAGCTTTGATCACACAACTGCACTCCAGCCTGAGCCACAGGGAGAGACCAAAGCAGATGTTTTCTAAAGAAATTATGTATTCTGGAAAAATCCTTCCACATGGGTACTTGGGAACATGCACAAGAATATTCATAGTAGCACTGTATTGATAAATGACAACAAAAAATAATCAAGATATTATTACATTTGTCCTTACACAAAGAAAATAACAAATACATTGTCCTAAATGAGTATAATGTAATGCTCTAAAACTATGAAAATAAATGGACCACTAAGGTGGTGTCTCATCATAGATGAAACATTTGCGTTCATATCTGCAGCCATTAAAACTAGTATCCAGGTTCATATGTTCATTCCTTACCATTAATATATTTGGTGCATGTGTTTCTCTCTTTTTATGTAGACTACCACATTGCTTATATATGAACTTCAAACTGAGACCTTTCCTGCTGCAAATATACAATGTTGCAAAATCAAAACAGGACAACCTCTTGACTGTCAACTCCTTGAACACAACACAGTGCAATATCTTTTCTACAACATGTCTCGCTCCTGATCATCTTCATTCCAGTTTGTTCTGTGCATTCAGGACCTCACAGGAGGTATTTTTCTAATTGTGAATCAGCTCTGTTGCTGAAAAGCAGCTGTATCTTTACAATTTCTATTCATTGTATCTTAATATGTCTAATGTGACTTCAGCCTTTACTGCTAAGTCAATTTCTTTACTAAATCTTTTATGTATGTGAGGTTGGCTGCTTGGCCCTCCACAATTTGGATCGTTTGTGTACTATTTTGTATTTTTCTCAAGTTGGCCTTCTTAAAGAGGATGTCCAAATTTAAGAAGACTGTTGAACAGCTCAAAAAAACAATAGAAGGATTTGGCAGGGCCTTTCATCTGATACCTTAGATTATTCTATCAGTCATTATACATCCTTCAATTCATTCATCTAGTGGTGAGAGCTAGGGAATTCAAATTCAAACTCAGTCCATGTTAACAAACCCTACAACATAAGATTTGTGTGAACTTGGCAGTACTTAGGAATAAAGAGTATTTTTATTGATTTAGTCCAACTTTACAATAGCTTTTTCAGCAAGGTAATATTCTTAATTCTAATTGGAGAGTGTAAATGGCATTTGTCACAGCAGTTTGCTGTAGATGATGGAAATGATACTGTCTATCATGAAGAGTTCATCAAGAAACACACTCTGAGTCAAAAATCTGCTAACAGAAGGTTTACTGGGTAGTGCCTTTAAAAATAACACATTGAAGGGAGTGAAGGAAGCTGGCCTGGGTTGAAGAAGTTGGACTTTGATATTGTTTCAGCAGAGGCCTCAGACAGCTGGAAGACCATTTCTAGAACTAAGATGCCTTTTCAGAGTTGTCCTGACCCAAGACACAAGGGAAGTCTTTGTACCCTGACACTCAATAGCCACGAGATATGTGATGACCTTAAGGAGGAATGTTTACATTGGAAGGTGGAGCTTTTCATCAGAAGGTGTCTTCCAGAGAAAGAGACACTCCAGACAGCTGGAAATATGAGGGCTGTGGTCCTGAAAGATATTATTACATTTGGAATTGACACGCCAGATAACTCATTATCTAAACAGTAATAATACTATACATTAAAAAGATTACAAGGTCAAAATGCACTATAAAAATAACCTTTTATTAATGCATTCAAATTACTCCATGACGTGTATAATAATGCATCCTATCTTTCATTTGTAAATAAAATCTTTTCTTAAAAATAAAACTCCCCAATCAAATTCATTTTTCCTATATTTTGCATTATTTTAAAGGGACACATTATCCTGGATTGAATTTATGTGTTTGTTGGAGATAGGAGAGAACATGTAAGGAAGAATTGTATTGCCCTCTAACTAGATAAATAAATAAATGTGCTTAGGTACATGGCAAACTTTTTTTTGACAACTTTTTAAATAAAAATTTATGCTTAAAATATGTTTGAAAATCTGCCGCACATTTAAAAATAACTATTATGTCTACAAATCTCAGAAACAGAGCCCTGTGAGCTAAATTTAAAAAATAATAGATGAACATTCTAAATCCTACTCTTTACTTAGCTCTGACACATCATTCAGGTCTCAGCCAAATAGCAATTCTTCAAGAATCATCCTTAACCCAACACCAACTAGAATCCCTTACTACCACCTCTACACATTATTGCTCATGAAGCATCATGAAAACCTTTATTCTACTGATGAGATGCAGAAAACGTTACCCCAAAATATGGCACTGTGACATAGTGAGTATTTTCAACTGAGGAAAATTGAGAAAACTGCAGCAGTAGGAAGTTTTCTTTAACCTTTTCCTATCACTAGGAAAATTTTCAGTTATACTCCATAACCCCAAACTTGTTCTTCCCATACACCTTCATCTCTATAAATGACAATTCCATTTTTTCCAAGGGATCAGGACAAAACTCAAGGCGTTGTCCTCAACTCCTGGTTCTCTCTCTCTTTTTTCTACATATTGTACATCTATTCCATTAGCAGGTAACTTCACCTGCTGTAACTTCATATATATTTTTTCTATATATGGAAATATATAGAAATATACTTCAACTGACCTTTACTCCTGTTTATTTTTATCCAAAGCAATGACTACTACATGGGTAATTATATGCCTTACCATGATTTCTTTACTTCTAGAAGATCGATCCTGTCTCCCTACCAAATATAATCAATCTAAGAGTCAAAATAATGTATCTAAAATAAAGCCAGATTATGTCACTTCTCTGTTCAAATTTTTATATCCCCGTTTTTAATTACAGCAAATACTTCATTTCTTCCAGGGATCTGTTTAAATGTCACATTCTCCTTGAGACCTTCCTCTATTAGCATATGTAACATAACAACCCTGTTCCAAATGGCACCTATTCTCTCTTCTGTGCCTTATTTTTCTCCATAGCACGTATCAACATCTCATATGCTATCTGTTGCTTGTTTATTGTTTGTCTCCATCTCTAGATTGCAATATTCATAAGAGCAGACATTTTGTCTTTTTGCTTTCTTCTATCCCCCATGCCTAAAAATCTCCTAGCATATACTAAGTACTTAGTATATATTTAGGTAATGTATGAGTAAATATCTAGATTGATAAATATATGTATAGATAAATTACTCATCAAAAAAACATTGAATGAAGATTACGGGCTAATAGCTTGATATAAAATAGATGAAATAGAAAAATATCATTCTCTTAACAGAGTCTATAATCCAGTAGGGGAGGATAGATTGTAAATAATCAAATAAATGAATAAAGAAGGTTATCTATAGGTAGTAATAAGCACTATCTATGTTAAATAAATAAACAGCATGTCTTTTTTGTTCCAAACATGCCAAGCCCTCTGAGGAGTTTATCTTAGTAAAGAGTCTTATTCATGGGGGGATTTTATTGTCTCAATTATTGTTGCCTGACTAGTGCTAGGAAAGTGAGTAAGTATAGTGATAGAATACAGATTAACTGGAGTAGAAGTGTTGGCTAATTTGGAGAGGTGCATTCAGTAACTTTTCTTTTCAGTAGTAGGATGTCTAAGCTCAGATTGGAAGGACTTCAGGAAGAGCATTCCCCAACAAGAAAAAGGCAAAGAGAAGTAGAACAATGTCAAGGAAGGAGAGACGCAATGGACAAGATGTCCAAAACATTTGCATGTGATACAAGGGATGCCATCCTGAAAGGAATCAAAGAACAGGGGTTGGGGGGAGAGAAAGAGGAGTGTTGAGCTGTAATAGCAATATTTGCTTCTTCACCCTAACTGCAGCTCTTCATAAATAATACCAGTTAATGCAGAAACATAGCAATTTTGTTTGTTGGTTTATCTTGTTGTCTCAATTGACCACAAACCTATGGTAACAAAGCCATTTCTTATTCTATGGAAATGTTGTGTCCCAAAATATGATATTTTAACATGCAGCACTAAAGAAGCAAAAGCAGCTTTTCACCCAGAACTTCAAACTTAGTCCCAAACTATTGTTTGTTCTCTGTTTCACTCAAAAGGTAATATCTGCCTGCTGGGTTCATTCATTCCTTACCCAAAATTATTCTCTTCTATTCTTCATCCCCCCTCCCCTTTAAACAAAAGCATGTAAGCATCTATACCCCATTGAGTTATTGGGCATTATCCTGTAATTCTCCAGTGTTGTGCTTATTAAATTGAATGTGTATGCCTTTTTCTCCTATTAATCAATTCATTTTTTGTAAACCTTCAGAGGGTGAGGGAAACTCTTTTCCTCTTGGCCCTCACAGATTTAGCACAGTGGTGGGTAAACCAAATCTACTCTGCTCTTCTGGGAGTCACAGTCAAGGGAAACCAGGACCTACCAAGTCAGAAAAGGATAAAAAAGACTTACACTCAGAGTTCCAGTTGGCATCTGTCTGTGAAATGTGGTCAAACAGACAGCAAAAATCATTGCTTGTCTCTTTTTTTCTTTCCAAATTTAAAATGAATGAGAGAAAGGCATTTGTATGACTCATCTTAGATGGAACCCTAGTGTATTTTTTGTATGAATATTCATATTGTGGGATCGTTTTCCCTCTCAGATACAATCTTCATTTTTTTCCCTTTGTCTTTGACTTCCTGTGTTATTTTGTTATAAAGAAGGGTACCATGGGCAGAAAAGGGACCTAAAGCCCCTATATGCATGTTGTTTGCAACCTCCCGCCAGTTAATGAGTTTTACAGCACTCATCAAAGCAGCAACTGTTTAAATCAGTGGCCCCAACCTTTTTTGTCATCAGGGACTAGTTTTGTGGAAGACAATTTTTCCATGAACAGGAGGTGGGGGAGTTTGAGAAGGATGGTTTGGGGATGATTGAAGTGCTTAACATTTATTGTGCACTTTATTTATATTATTATTACATTGTAATATAGAACAAAATAATTATATAACTCACAATTTAAGTTATGCAACTTACAATTTTCTAAAAAAGAGTCGTAGACAGAGGTGGTAAATAAAATAATGGGTGAGCCACATGCAGACTAAAATAAGTGTTACATAAAGTCTGCCACCAGATGCAGCTGTCCAATTCAAGTACATCACTCACTTGCCACACACTGATAGGGTTTTGATATGAGTCTGCAAGCAGTTGATTTATTATGGTCTCTCTGCAGTGAAATCTCACTGTTCATGTTCATCTGTATTTGCAGTCACTTCCTAGTGCTAACTAGCGTCATCGCCTCTGCTCCACCTCAGATCATCAAGCATTAGATTCTCATAAGGAGTTTGCAACCTAGATCACTCGCATGCACAGTTCACAATAGGTCCATGCTCCTATAAGAATTGAATGCCACTGCTGATCTAACAGAAGATGGAGCTCAGACAGTAATGCAAGCAATGAGGAATGCTACAAATACAGAAAAAACTTTGCTGGCTCACCCACCACTCATCTCCTACTGTGTGGTCTGGTTACTACCAGGACACAGACTGGTACCTGGGGCTTGAGGACTCCTGGTTTAGATAACCCGTGCTCTGGGTCCTCAAAAAAAATAGAAAAACAAACTGGATGATGTTCCCCTTTCAGCTTACTTTATGTCCTTCAGAGCCACTTGTGATCAATTGGAAGCACTTTTTGTTGTTCTCCACTGTCCAGGATGCATAATTATCAGGTCATGTTCAGTGCCTAGTCTTGAAGAACTAGGGACTCTAAAACATGTAAAGTATTAAACAGCTTGCTTTTTGTTCCCAACATGTCAAGCTCTCAGACAAGTTTATCTTAGTAAAGAGTGTTATTCATAAGGGAATTTTTTTTGTCTCAATCACTTTTGCTTTGTTAGTGCTGGGAAAGGCCAATCCCAGAAGGGCCTACCCGGTGTCACAGATAGGCATGTCTGTGATCAGAGACACCCCCATGTGTACACATGTCCACAAGTCCATGGGATGACAGAAGTCATGATTCACATAAACATCATCCTTAATTGTACATGGCAATAAAAAGGGACCAATTTCCATATAAAACTAGTGATTAGGGTTTCCTTTTGAATGGGCATAGTAATTGACCTTCCTGGACTTAAAGTTTGAAACTTATATTTGTTTTATCTGAGCTTTTTCTCAGGAAACCAGCCTTTAGGCATGTAATATAAAGAAACTGAAACTCACAAGATCACCACAACTAGACGATGAGATGCCAGTATCTCCTGTTTACCAACTCCTCTTCCTTATCCCCCCTCAATTTCTATTTATCAACCTCATTTCTTTGCCCTTTCCCATTATAGTTTACTAACTCCTCATCCTAACCCATCTCTAATTCCTGCTTTATATACTTCTGTTTCACTATATAAGCACCTGACTTCAGTAGGTCCTAGAGTAGATTTGAAAATGAATGTGCTGTTCTTGGTTGATATCACCCAAATAGAAAGCTTTCCTCACTGGAAATAATCCTCTCAGAAACTGGCTTTCAGTGTGACAAGCAACAAGTTCTCAACCATACCCCAAGCATTATGGAAACAGTAACAAAAATATTTTGCTAAGCTAGTTTATCTCTGGGAGTAAATTTGTAGGGAGCTCAGGAGTTGCCTCTTCTTTGCCCTCTCCAGAAACACCTCTTATTTATATGGTAAAAATTTATTCTAAACTGGGAAAATTATGTCCTGGTCCTTTCATAAAGAGGTGTATTGGACTAAGTCACTATTTTATTAGATACACCATTAGAAATTCTAATGATCAATGTCCAGATGGTAAATCGTTTGATTTAAAAAGATTTTTATTTTCAAAAAAGAGTTTGGATCACTCTCACTCTAAGCAATTTGTGCTAGTTATATTTATGAGAGAATCAAATTACAAGAAAGACACAAAATAATGTCAGGACTAACCTAAGAAATTTTTTTGGCAAAATTCCTTATATACTCATACTGCCTACTTTGGCATTTCTGTGATTTACAAAAAAGTCACTGCAGCCTGTGTTCTGGTGCTTAGGAATTCAGGATTTCATTGCTGTGGACTGGGTTGATTCCTGGTCAGAAACAAGTCTCAACATTATAAGAATCTACTCTTTCTTTTTAGTGGCAAATATTTTTACTTGTAAAATAAAAATAAAATAATAAACTCTACTTAAACAAGAAAATAAATCATTAACTTTGAAAATAGTTAATAAATTCAACCATATTAAGAACTTTTATCTATTAAAGATGTCATAATTAGAGTCAAAAAGCAGA
This sequence comes from Carlito syrichta, assembly GCF_000164805.1. Taxonomy (NCBI): domain Eukaryota; kingdom Metazoa; phylum Chordata; class Mammalia; order Primates; family Tarsiidae; genus Carlito; species Carlito syrichta. Next base: position 533,045 of record NW_007248390.1, read on the forward strand.
TCACAAAAGACAAAACAATATTTGCTACATATAAAACTTGTGTGCTTAACCACAATTGAGAATCCTATAAAAAAATAAATGCAAGAAAAAGATAAATAAACCCAATAGGAGTGCTTCTCAGATCTTAATAAACATACGAATTACCTGGGAATCTTGTTATTTTTTATTTTTTTAGCAACTTAATCTTTCCCTTATTTAATAGTATGGTAAATACACATTAGCAAATGGCCTTTAAAATTAAAGATACTAGAAAATAAAATGAATTATTGTTTGAAGGTATTATTTTAAATTTTCTTTTCTCAAATCCCTCTGAAAATTAAGGTAGGCTTTATTTAAAAAGTAATATAAATATATGATTTTTTTTTAAAGCAAATGCTTTAAAAGAGTATGAAGGAAAGACCTTCAGCCACTCTGCAAATCCACTTACACAATCCACCCTCATAACTGATAAAATTTTCGTATGTATGTCTCCAAAATATTTCATGCCTACGTAAGGATCTGTATCTGTACAAATCTATGATGAACTATAGAAGCTCCTGACTTACGTAATAAAATTTGGTTGGAGTTTTAAAGGCCTTATAGCTTCAAATTTGCATCAAGCATTTTTTCATGTGTACAGGGTTTTCTAAGGTCATTGTGGTGAACAAATTAATCTTCAAGGATGAACTGGTAGACTTTTGATGGACAGGATTCATCGCGGTCTGTTCCCAAGGGCTTCTTTCGCTTTCAAGGGGAAAAGGTAGGTGATGTCTCCATTCTGCTCCCTCTCTGAGAGCAAGAACCTTTTTGTTGATAGCGTGGACCTGCTGCCCCATGGTTCGTTCATTTTATTTTATTTTATGTTTTTCTTTAATAAAGATATGAGGCACAATTCAGGGTTAGGTATATAAATGTTGATTATGCAGGTACCCTTGTTGATGAATCCTCAACTGCCAATCCTACCTCCCCTCCCCTCACAGTTTCCCCCTGCTGCCAATCCCATTCTTATAGCGTTATAATTTTCAAGGTCCACTTATGAGTGAGAACATATGGTCCTCAGTTTTTTGTTTCTGTGATAGATCACTGAGTATGATTGACTCCAGATCCATCCAAATTGCTGCAAAATCCATATGTTTGTCCTTCTTTTTTTTTTTGTTTTTGAGTTGGAGTCTCACTCTGTCGCCCAGACTGGAGTGCAGTGGCGGCTCCTGGCCACCGCAGCCTCGACTTGCTGAGCTCCCGCGATCCTTCCGCCTCAGCCTTCCAAGTAGCTGGAACTACAGGCGTGCACTACCACACCCAGCTGATTTTTTGATTTATTGTAGAGATGAGGTCTCGCTGCTCAGGCGGGTCTCGAACCCATGGGCTCAGGCAATCCACTCACCTCAGCCTCCCAAAGGCACGGGATTACAGGCTAAGCCACCGAGCCCGGCATGTTTGTCCTTCTTAATGGCTGTATAATATTCCATTGTGTATATGTACCACATTTTTTTAGCTTCAATACAGCTTCAATGGGCAACATGGTTGGTTCCATGTTTTTTCTACTGTGAATAGAGCTGCAACAAACATACGTGTGCAGGTATCTTTCTTGTAGAATGATTTGAGTTCCGGGTATGTTCCCAATAGCGGAATTGCTGGGTCATATGGAAGGTCAATTTCTAGTTCTTTCAGAAATTACCACACTGTCTTCCAAAGAGTTTGCACTAGTTTTATTCCCACCAGAAGTGTAAAAGCATTTCTTTTCCTCTGCATCCTTGCCAACATTTGTAGTTGTTTATTTTACTAATGATGGCCATTCTTACTGGGGTTAGGTGGTATCTCAATGTGGTCTTGATTTACATTTCTCTGATGATGAGTGAGGTTGAGCACTTTTTCATGTGTCTGTTGGCTGCCCATATATCTTCTTTTGAGAAGTGTCTATTCATATCTTTTGCCCACTTTTTAAAGGGGCTGTTTGCTTTTTTCTTTTCGGCGAGTTTAGGTTCCTTGTATATCCTAGATAGTAGGCTTTTGTCAGATATACTGTTGGCAAATATTTTTTCCCATTCTGTAGGCTGTCTCCCTGCACTCTTGATGATTTCTTTTGCTTTGCAGAAGCTCGTCAGTTTGATAAGGTCCCACTTGTCTATCTTATTTCTTAAGGTATTGAACTTTAGGGTTCTGAATAGGAATTGGTTGCCGGTTCCAATTTCCATAAGGGTGTCTCCTGCATTTTCTAAGATTCTTACAGTTTGAGGTTTTAAGTTTAGGTCTTTGATCCATTTCAAGTTAATTTTTGTGTATAGTAATAGGTAGGGGTCCTGTTTCGATCTTCTGCATGTGGTCAGCTAGTTTTCTCAGCACCATTTACTGAATAGGTTCTTCTCTCTCCAGTGGTTGTTGTTGGAGGCTTTGTTAAAGATGTGTTGGTTGAGGAATTGAGGCTTTGCTTCTGAAATCTCTATCCTATTCCATTGATCTATGTGCCTGTTCTTGTGCCAATACCAGGCAGTTTTGATTACTGTAGCCTTATAGTAAAGTTTGAAGTCTGGAGGTGTGATACCTCCTGCTTTGTTTCTTTTGCTAAGGATTGTTTTGGCTAATCGTGGTCGTTTATGTTTCCATATGAATTTCTGTGTTGCCATTTCCAGGTCTGTGAAGAATGATGTTGGCAACTTAATGGGTATTGTGTTGAATCTGTACATTGCCTTTGGTAGGATGGACATTTTAACAGTGTTGATTCTTCCTATCCATGAGCGTGGAATATTTTTCCATTTGTTTGTGTCTTCTTGGATATCTTTGAGCAGTTTTTTCTAGTTCTCACTGCAAAGGCCTTTCACTTCTCTGATTAGGACGATGCCAAGGTATTTTTTGTGACTATTGTGAATGGAATTGTGCTTTTTGTTCGGGTCCCTGCCTGCTTGTTGTTGGTGTATAAGAATGTAAAGGTCTTTTGCACTTTTATTTTGTACCCTGAGACTGTCAAAGTCCTTTATCAGTGCAGGCAGGTTTTTGACAGTTTTGCTTGGATTTTCAAGACATAGGATCATATCATCAGTAAAGAGGGATAACTTGACTTCCCCTTTTCCTATTTGGAAACTCTTGATTTCCTTCTCTTGTCTAATTGTCCGAGCTAGGATGTCCAACACTATGTTGAACAAGAGGGGTGAGAGTGCGCAGCCTTGTCTTGTTCTAGTTTTCAGGGGAAATGTTTCCAGTTTCTGTCCATTTAGCAATATGTTAGCTGTGGGTTTATCATAGATGTCACTTACTATTTTGAGATATTTTCCTTCTATTCCTAGGTGTTTGAGGGTTTTTATAAAGAAGGGATGCTGAATTTTATCAAAAGCTTTTTCTGCATCTAATGAGATAATCATGTGGTTCTTGTTTTTATATCTGTTGATGTACTTAATGACATTTATGGTCTTGCGAATGTTGAATTGGTCCTGCAATCTGGGAATGAAACCTACTTGGTCATGGTGGATGATTTTTGAGATGTATTTTTGCATCCAATTGGCTAGAATCGTTTTGAGGATTTTTGCACCTATGTTCATAAGGAATACTGGCCTGTAGCTCTCGTTTTTTGTTGGATCTTCCAGAATTCTGCTGGAAAGCCATCCAATCCAGGGCTTTTTTTCTGCAGGTAGTTTTCATATGACAGAGTCAATTTCCTGGGTTGTTATTGGTCTATTTAGTGTCTCGATGTCTTCTTGTTTTAACCTGAGAAGGTTGTGTGATGTCAGAAAGTTCTCCATTTCATTTAGGTTATCAATTTTCTTTCCATATAGGTGTACATAGTAATCTCTAATAATCTTTGGTATTTCTTCAGGGACATTTGTGATTTGATCTTTTGTATTTCTGACTGTGTTTATTTGGGCTTTTTCTCTCTTTTTATTGGTCATTCTGGCTGGGGGGCCATCAATATTTTAATATTTTCAAAGTACCAGCTTTTTGTTTTGTTTATGTTTTCTATGATATTTTTGTCTTCTATGTCCTATATTTTGGCTCTTATTTTTGTGATTTGGATTCTTCTTCTAAAGTTGGATTTTGGTGGTCTTCTCTTCCTAGCTCCCTTAGGTGATTTGTTAGGCTCTCCACTTGTGATCTTTCTATTTTCTTGATGTGTGCTCATAGAGATATAAATTTCCTTCTTAAAATTGCTTTCATGGCATCCCAGAGGTCTTGGTACAATGTTTCTTCAAATTCAATTGTTTCCAGGAATCTTTTAATTTCTGCTTTGATTTCTGTATTGACTCAGTCATTGTTTAAAATCATGCTGTTTAGTGTCCATGCATTTGTGTGCTTTGGGGAAATGTTGTTGGTGTTGATATTTATTTTTATTCCACTATGGCCTGAGAATATGTATGGCAAGATTTCAAGCTTATGGAAATTGTTTATGCCTGATTTATGGCCAAGAATGTGATTGATCTTGGAGTGTGTTCCATGTGGTGATGAGTAGAATGTATATTCTGTGGTTGTTGAGTGGGATAATCTGTAGTTATCTATTAAGTACATTTGGTCAAGTGTCAAGTTTAGGTTCTGGATCTTCTTGTTGATTTTTTGCCTCGATGATCTATCTGGGCTGTCAGTGGGGTATTCAAGTCCTCTGCTATAATAGTATTAGAGTCAATATCTTTTTTAGTTTACTTAGTAGTTGCTTTATAAATGTTTGTGCTCCTGTGTTGGGTGCATTTATGTTTAGGATGGATATTTCTTGTTGATGGATTGAACCTTTTATTATTATGTAGTGCACTTTTGCATCTTTTTAAAATTTTTGATAGCTTGAAGGTTGTTTTGTCTGATCTTAAAATTGTAACTCCTGCCTTCTTTTGTGATCCATTTGCCTGGAAACTCATTTTTCATCCTTTCACTCTGAGTCTGTGTGCATCCCTTGAAGGGAAATGAGTCTCCTGGATGCAGCAAATAATTGGGTCATGGTTTCTTATCAGTCTGCCATTCTGTATCTTTTTAGTGGTGCATTTAGTCCATTCATATTCAGGCTGATTATTGAAATGTGATTGTTTATCCCTGTCATGGAGTTCTTATAAAGTTTTTTCTTTATTTGCTTGTTTTCTTTTGGCTTTGGGGTTAATGTATGTGTGTGTTTTCAAGTTTATATTGCACTGTTCTCTGTTGCTTCTCTGCTCTGATGTTCTCTTGGGAAGTGTGTGGTCATTTTTTTTTCCTTTCATCTCTGCTTAATACCTTTTTCAGTGTCTCCTGTAGAGCTGGTCTGGAAGCTGCATAATCTCTTAGGGATTAGATGTCTGGGAAGGATTTTAATTCTCCATAACTGATGAACCTAAACTTGACTGGATAGAAATTTCTTGATTTAAATTGTTTATCTTTGAGGACTTTGAATATAGGTCTCCAGTTCCTTCTTGCTTATAGTGTTTCCGACAATAGATCTGCTACTATTCTGAATGTTTTTCTCCGGTAGGTAGTCTAACCTTTCTTTCTTGTGCCTTTAGAATTTTTTCTCTTGTGCCTACTTTGTGTAGGCGAATTACCATGTGTCTAGGGGTTAGTCTTCTCATTTGATGTATTATGGGAGCTCTCTGTATCTCTTGTGCTTAACTGGTGACATCTCTGGTGAATGAGGAAAGTTTTCTTGGATTACCTCCTAGAATACTTGCTCCAAGTTGTTCTCCATTTCCCTGTCTTCTGGGATACCAATCAGGCATAAGTTCCCCCTCTTGATATAATCGCACATCTCTTGTAGGCTTTGTTCTTTCTTTCTGAGTCTTCTTTCCATGTTTTTTACAGACTGGGTTAATCCCATATTCTGGTCTTCAAGTCCTGAGATTCTTTCTCCCACTAGATTAATTGTGCTTTCTATGTTTGTCATCTTGTTATTTACTTCCTGGATAAAATTTTTTATAGCTCAAGTCTCAAGCAATCCGGAGGTGGTGGCCCAACCACACCGTCCTCTCCACTGCCCTGCTGGGAAGCCCACTTACCTGAGACACAGGAAGGTGCGCAGCTGAGACCGGCGTACGTGGAAACGGAGATTTCCACATGGATGGGGAGCTTGACACATGTTAGTCATTTGCCTTACAATATGTACCAGACGGTTTCCAGTACTAACAAAAGGAAATAAAAATACCTCATGCCATAATCCAGCATATTGAAGTTTCAAGGCAAAACAAAACAAAACAAAACAAAAATTTTTTATGGCTAAAATCTCTGTTGCAAGTTATTTTTGTGTTGCATCTTGTCTTTCTTGAGACTTAGTCACTCTTTTTATCCATTTCTTAACCCCTGTCATATTCTGGGAATAGTAGTTGATGACTTCCATTGTTTGGGCACCAAGGTCTGATTTTTCAGGAGTTTTGTCTTTGGTACACTTGAAATTACCTGAGGTCTTCCTTTGGTTTTTCCTCATTTGTGTCTTCCTCATTGGTTTTTCTCTTTAGTTCTGTTTTTCAGTATCAGCGGGAGAGGCTTTCCTTTCTGATATTTGCTCAGTCCTCTATTCTTCCCTGATCTGGCCTCTGGATTTGTTCTGTTTTGAAATAGGATGGTGAATGGGAAGCTTTGCTGTCCCTTGTAGTTTTTGAAATTTGAATAAAGTGGGGGATGGGGCACTAGAAATCAGAAACTACTTGCAAATTAAAATGTTCACTTATTGTGATGTGTCTTCCCTGAGACCCACTCCCCATCACCACTCTATATGATGATGCAAAGCAGAAACCAGTGCAAAAGAAATTCAACCAATACACACACCCCAAAACAAACTGGAATAACAACAAAGCAAAACAAAACAAACAAACAATAGCAACAACAAAAACCAAGAAAACTAAACACACACACAGATGCCTAGCACAAAGTAAATAGATAAGAAAAACAGAACGAACAAAGGGGGGGATTCAGTTTGAACCCTCACACATATATTGACATACCCCTTAAACAATAAAAAATGAATATAAAAAATCCAGAAGAACAAAAGTGCAATAACTAACAACAACAACAAAATTGAAAGACAAACACTCAATCATTCACATGCAAACATAAACAGAAAACAGCAAAGAAAGAAACAGAAAAAGAAAAGAAAAAAATTTGGGGAGGGGATGAAAAATCATACCCTCACATACACATTCATGCACAAAGGATACATATTTTTAAAATAGATGAACTAACAAACAGTCAAAAAAATTTTAAATTTAAAAAAAATTGAAAATTAAAAAAAAAAACCTGCCCTCTGGAGTCAGACTCTGTAATTGTTCCTCTAATCTGGTCTCTCCTGCAGAGCCACCTCTTTCACTACCTCCTCAGGAAATGAAGCGGGGATGGAGTAGTGACAGTGTAGGTAGGTGGAACTGCAGTTCACCCCTCCTACTCACATATGGTCAGGCAGATCTCCTCCCGTGGGGAAGTATGGGATTGTCTCTTTCCCAGATATGTATTCTCACCCGGGGTGCCCCAGCCATGCCTGTCCTGGAATGGAGTTCTATTGCAACTGACATCCAAACTCTGCCTGGGTTTGTCCCTCTCAGTCATGGCCCAGCTGTATGGGTCTGATGTTCAGAGGATTTCTGGGGAGGAGGGGGTTTGGGTCAGTTCTGGACTCACCACTGATCTCTTTGGAGTTCTTCCTCATCCTTTTCTGACCTCACCCTTTGTCCCCTACCCGAGGTCAGGGTAGTGGATGGAGTGCCTGGCGCCTGGATCTCATCACACGTCAGGTCCCTCTGAAGTTTGTACTCTCAGGATATTCCCTCTGGGTTACAATCAATCCCTGAGTAGTTGATCCACCAGTCACAGAGATTGGGTCGTTGGTCCGCAGTGAGCAAGTCGGAGCACTTTCCTGCCCTGCCTTCAAGATGGTGGTAGGGTGCTTCTCTTTTCCTCTTCTGTGGAAACTTGCCTCGGGACTCCATCTGCAGCCCCTGCCAGCACCCTACCAGGTGCTGAAGTGGTGAGGCAAAGCCCAGAGCAGTCTCTGCCCTGCTTCAATCGTGAGGGAGAGCCTGGGTAGTTTCTCCCCACCACTTTTTCAAAAAAAGGAAAACTTCTGTCCATTAAAAAAACAACAACAATGGCACTCCGCTTCTGCAACCTGGGAAAAGCCAGGGATGAAGCAGAGAAGCTACAGCACCCTGGTCACCAGCTCACAAGTCCCACTTAGACAGTCTCTCCCAGAATTTTCTTCCCAGGGAGGGTTTGTTGATTTTAAAAAATAAAAGAGAAAAAATGGTGCTTGACTTCTATGTCCCGGGAATTGCTAGGGTCCAAACCCAGCAATTGTTGCACCAGCCGCTACACCAGGAGATCCCTGGCAGCTAGCTCCCTAGCCCTCACTCGGTCAGCCACTCACACACCCACTTGCTCACCAGAACACACACAAAATTTTTCGTAAAATCATCCATCTCATGGGGACTCACATAGTCCAACTGGCTTGGCCGCCATTTTCCTGACCTCCTTCAAGAATTAACTTTTTTCCATTTATCTTGTTTTCTCTTCTGGACCAGGAAGACATGCCTCCAGCTGCCACTTAGAGCTGAAACCATAACCAAGCCTGGCATGCCATCCCAGGGAGCACAGAGAAGGTGCTGGTCTCACAGAATAGCCACAGCAACTCCTTTCCCGCATTCCCTCAGTTCAGGTAATAGGCAGGTGGCTTAGACAGTTGATGGTTTACACAGCAAAAAATGAGTTTTAAGCCAGGCTCCGTGGCTCAGCCTGTAATCCCGCGCTTTGGGAGGCCGAGGTGAGTGGATTGCCTGAACCTACTGGTTCGAGACCTGCCTGGGCAACTTGGCAAGACCTCATCTCTACAATAAATAAAAAATTAGCCAGGCATGGTAGCCCGCATCTGTAGTTCCAGCTATTTGGAAGGCTGAGGCAGAAGGATCGCCAGAGCCCAGCAGGTCGAGGCTGCAGTGGCCGGGAGCAGCCACTGCACTCCAGTCTGGGTGACAGAGTGAGACTGCAACTCAAAAAAAAAAAAAAAAAAATGTTTTACCAGTGAAGAAGGCTTTCCCTGGGAAAAAAAAAAACTGATAATGAGATATTTAAAAGTTTGTTTGTCTGTTTTTAATTTAAAGCTCTGTGTTCACAGATGCAGCTGGAGAACATAATCATTCTATTAGAGAAACTAAAAACTGAATACTGCATGTTCTCACTCATAAGTGGGCCCTAAACATTGGGCATACTAGCACAAAGGTGGGACCAATAAAGGCAGGGCATGGATAAAGGAGGGAGGGAGGAGGAAGTGCACTCAACCACTCATTGGGATACTGTGTCCACTACCAGGTAGAAAGAGGGCTCACTAGAAGCTGAAACCTTACCTGCATGCAATTTATTTATGTAGCAAATCCTCACATGTATCCCACAACTCTAAAATATAAATAAACAAATAAATGGCTCTATGTGCAAAGGCATAATTAAAGGTTGATATTCAGACAAATATATTTTAAAATTTTCTCTGTTCTCTTTTAAAGGCTATTTCTTCCATGGAAACTTCTTAGTAGACTAGACACCCCCCACCTTTTCCTCAAATCTGTGCTAACTAGAACTGCATTGGCAGTTTTAGGAAACTTAAGTGCTCTCCAAACTGTATCGGCTAGACTTGCTCTTTTATTTACATCTGTCCCTACTTCCATTCACCATCATGGATACCACATAAAGGGATCTAAAAGAGACTTCTAATGACCTTATGATATCTTGAAGAACAGCAAAAAGCAAGGCACCACTGATGCCCTTTCGGTGGGTCCCGTCTTCCTCTCAGAGCCACAGTCACAATCAGGTTCTTCTTAATCTTAAAGATATACTCTCTTTTACATCAAAGTGTTTGATCTCTTTGCCTTTGAATATATAACACGTATATGTGTGTGTTGTATGTTGTGTCTGCATGTAGATATACATAAATACATGTGCTCATTTATCTACCAAGTAAAAAACAAATTTAGAAATAAATAGTCATAAATTAAGTAAATAACTTGTCCAAATGATCTTCAAGTTTATGACTTTAATAATCTTTAGTAAGTAAAGCTAGTTTAAAAATTTTTAAAAATAGACATATCTTATCAATTTAATTTAGATTTTTGCCTGGATCTACGGGTCAGAAATTTATACTGTCTCAGATAGATATTTTAAGGTAATAAAAATGTTTCTTCTGTGATATTTTTGACATATGCATGATTTGTCTGTGAACTACTGCTCTCAGAGATGGTTGATGGGATTCCACAAATCCTTGTGTGACTTCTGCTACAAGCTACATTTTTGGTTTGAAGGCTCTGGATTATGGAATCTAAATAAGTGGCCATGATGAAACCTGGGTACATTTGACTGTCTGCAGCACCTGTACCACCAATTACAAGACAGAGACAAATCCAGTATAGGCCCAATTTTTTTTTGCCCTATTCTGCCTCTTGGCCATGTTGGGAAGGGATAGATCATCCACACATTAGCTTCATACTAATAGCTTTCTCCACTGCTCTGTGCTCTACACCTGTCGTGTAAATCTAAGACCCAGATGGGCCCAAGATAAGACCAAGAGAGCCTGGTTTTGCTTTTTCCAAAGAGGAAAAGAACAACAACAACAACAAAAACACTTAAATGGCCAACATTTTCCATAAACAATTCAAATGTAATTTTTAAGAATGAGTAAAGCAAATAAATGTACATGGGATAAATCTTTATAAATGAACTTGTTATAATTTCAAAAAAATTTTCAGTATTTTAAAATCTTAACGTTACACTAAATTATGTAATGAACAATCCCAAACAATCTGAATCCTTTCTAAGTAAAATAAATTACTAAAACATAAATTAATAAGCATGGTTTCAAGTTTATTTACTTTTGGCTTCTTAAAATTCATTTTAAAACCTGAAAATATTTGGGCATGTGAGTAAATATATCCTTTCACATGAAAAGATGCTTTTTTCAAAAGTTTACGTTTCCAAAAACTGTAAAACAATTTTTTATTATAAATACTGATATGAAGAAATCCAAAGTTGCTTATTTTCTAGAAATTTTTCTCTCATTGAAAATTAGGGTTATTTGAAGTTTAAATTGTAATTGATATATCTTATTGAAACTGCTAAAAGTGAGGAAAGCAATTCTGTATACAAAGTATACAGAGAAAAAAAGATATATTTTTGGTAAAAAGAGATTATAAAAAATACATAAGAATGTGTTTTTTTTAATACATTTTTAATTTTAAAATTGTGGGGTACATTTAAGGGTTAGGTATACAAATATGCATTGTGCATGTACCCTTGTTGATGAGGTGTACCCCCCCATTCCCAGACAGATATTGACTACCGTTAATCCCACCTCCCTTCCACTCCCTGCCCCCTATAGTTTTTCACCACTGTCAATCCTTTTCTTATAGTATTATGATAGTTGTTCAAGGTCCATTTATGAGTGAGAACATGTGATACTCAGATTTTTGTTTCTGTGAGAGATCACTCAGTATTATAAATTCTAATTCCATCCAGGTTGCTGCAAAATTCATGATTTTGTTCTTTTTTATGACTGCATAATATTCCATTGTGTATATGTACCACATTTTTAATCCAGTCCTTTTTTGCTGGACAGCATGGTTGGTTCCAGGATCTTGCTAATATGAACAATGCTGCAATAAGCATACATGTGCAGGTATCTTTTTTATAGAGTGATTTGAATTCTTCGGGGTATATTCCCAGTAGGGAGATTGTGGGGTCATATGGAAGGTCGATTTTTAGAGCTTTTAGGAATCACCACACTGATTGCCACAGAGGCTGCACTAGTTTACACTCCCACCAACAGTGTAGAAGTATTCCCTTTTCACCACATCCTCTCCAGCATCTGTTATTTTTTGAGTTATTGATCATGGCCAATCTGACTGGAGTTAGGTGGTATCTCAGTGTAGTTTTAATTTGCATTTCCTTGATGACTAGTGAGGTTGAACATTTCTTCATGTATCTGTTGGCTGCTCGCATGTCTTCTTTGGAGAAGTGTCTGTTCATGTCTTTTGCCCATTTTGTAATGGGGTTGGTTGTATTTTTCTTTTCAGCACGTTTGAGTTCCTTGTAGATCCTAGATATTAGGCCTTTGTCAGACATGGAGTTGGCAAATACTTTTTCCCAGTCTGTGGACTGTCTCCCTGCTCTCTTGATGGTTTCTTTGGCTTTGCAGAAGCTTGTCAGTTTAATGAGGTCCCTCTTGTCTATCTTATCTCTTATGGCCCATGTATTTCAGTTCTTGCTCAGGAATTGGATGCCAGTTCCAATTTCCATAAGGGTGTGTCCTGCATTTTCTAAAGTTCTTATGGTTTGAGGTTTTACATTTAGATCTCTGATCCATTTGGAGTTAATTTTTGTGTATAGGGATAGATAGGGGTCTTGTTTGAATCTTCTGCATGTGGTCAGTCAATTTTCCCTGCATCATTTACTGAATAGATTGTCCTCTCCTCAATGGTGGGTAGTGGAGGCTTTATCGAAGATGAGTTGGTTGATAAATTGAGGTTTTGCTTCTGGAATCTCAATTTTATTCCATTGCTTTATATGCCTGTTCTTGTACCAATACTAAGCTGTTTTGATTATTGTAGCTTTATAGTAAAGTTTAAAGTCTGGTAGTGTGACACCTCCTGCTTTGTTTTGTTTTGTTTTGCTGAGAATTGTTCTGGCTTTTCTTGGTCATTTGTGTTTCCATATGGATTCCTGTATTGTTTTTTTCTAGCTCTGAGAAGAATGTTGCTGGTAATTTGATGGGTATTGCATTAAACTTGTAGATTGCCTTAGGTAAGATGGACATCTTCACAGTGTTGATTCTTCCAGTTCATGAGAATGGGATATTTTTCCACTTGTTTGTGTCATCTTTGATTTCTTTGAGCAGTGTTTTGTAGTTTTCATTGTAAAGGTCTTTCATGTCTCTGGTTAGGGAGATGCCAAGATATTTCTTTTTTGGGGGGGGGTGGCTATTGTGAATGGGATTGTGCTTTTTATTTGGGTTTCTGTTTGTTTATTAGAATGTGGTATTTAATAAAAATAATCTGTCTAGGTATTATTTGAAGGCTGTTTCAAAATGAAAAGTGATATAAATAAAATTAACTAAATAAAATAATATAAAATAGTTATGAAAGATAAACCTTAAAAAAGAAATTTTATGCATGATAAAACTTACTAAAATTAAATTCATTTATTACAAGGTTATTTATTTCAATTTACCACTAATGTAAAAGTACATTAATATAAAACTACGGTTTGGTGTTCTCTTTTAAACAAGATTTTTATGTAATATTAATAAAAGCAAATGATTTTTTTTCACCATTTGAGCAAACTACAAAAAATTTTTTGGAAGAGATAGAAACAGATTGTCAATGACTCACTGTGTTTATTAGCTCTGTTTTAGTTATTTTTATGGATATGTTATCCATAAGTGTTTCAAAATGTTATGAAATTGCTAGAGTTCTAATATGTATTTGTATATGTTATCGGTCATAATTATTATGGCAAATTGTTTTAGACCACCAAAAAATGGCAAAGTCTGTTTGCCAATTGTGTCTTTTATTATGGTCATTTAAAGTCTTGCTGTCTCCAGTAAATTACTCTATTCTGATTTTCTTTTTAAATTTTAAAAGCACTTTGAAAATCCTAAAGTATTATATCTTCAAAAAGGTCAATTCCAGACCTGATTAGTACTTTGATGGATGATCACCTGAGAATACTGGGTGGTCTTGGTTCGTTGCTGTGGCTCATGCCTGTAATCCCAGCACTTTGGGAGATGGAGGTAAGAGGACTGCTTGAACCCTGGAGTTCAAGACCAGTCTGAGAAACTTAATGAGATTTTGTCTCTATAATAAAACAGATTAGCTGGGTGTGGTGACACATATCTGTGGTTCTAGCTACTTGGAAGACTGAGGCAAAAGAATCACCTGATACCAGTAAGTCGAGGCTGCAGTGGCAGTGAGCATGCCACTGCATTCTGGCCTGGGTAACAGAATAAGACTCTAACTCAAAAAAAAGAATGAAAAAAAAAAAAAAGATTGAAACAAGTATCCTTAAATTAAAGTTTCTCACAAGATGAAGACCATACCATTTAACTCAGTAAAAATTTCAGAACACTAATTTTAAAAAAGCTAGACTCATAAAATTGTTAACCTGGCATCACACAGAACAAGAACAATGACATACATGGGACTGAATGGATGAAAAACCAAAACAATTTTTTATGACTTTTGTGTTTGAAACATTGCTAATTCTTTTTGCATTTTACTTTCCAGAGTTAAGTCATTAAAAAAAATCTATCAATAGTTTTATAGCTAATTGGTAAAGTATATTTTTGTGAGCAAAATTGAAACTTTACCTTTCTGTCTACTGAATTCCTTCAGAATTTAGAAACTATTTGTAAGTCTTCTTATTTTATGGCATTTTATTTATTTGCATAATGTCAGTAAGAGTCTGGCTTTTGTTTATTTGTTTGTTTGTTGTTTTAACAGAACACAATTAGCAACAAGCCTTTGATTGAAATATCATATCTTCAGATATGACCAAACTGCTTTGAGAAACAGACTGACTTTTATGAAGCCCAGAAAAAAGACCTTTTAAAATAACTAGCTTGGTACCTTGTCTACACAGTTTCTTTACAGAGTTCTCAACTCTTTGATAAGTAAAGAATGTAAGTCTGATAGTACGAAGAACCTCAAGATATTTTGGAGCCCTCAAAAAAAGAGGACTACATCTAATTTATACAGATATTTTGGCACAGTTTGATGGCTTGACTTGGTTCCTAAGTCATTGGTTTGGCTCTCAAGTCTCAAGAGGCTTTTCAAAAGTCTAATGTGAGCTTTTATGTATATATATAAATACATATACATATATATATATATGTGTGTATATATATATATATGTTTATATATATATATATATATATATTTTTTTTTTTTTTAAAGCTCCAGCAAGCCCAACAACAACAACAAAAAACCTATATGGTCAATCACCATTCTTGTTAAACTTATGTAAATAATCCAACCAAAGAGTTAACTTTTTCTGCAAACAAATTAGTCTTTGTGTGTATATTTGGTAAAAAAAGAGGGTACTAGAGAGAGAAAAACTATGTTTCAGAAGAAAAGTATGGTGTCTCTGTTATTAGATTCTAGTCATGCCCGTTGTTCATGAGATTTTTACTATTTACTTGTAATCTTCACGAAATCCTGAATTATTTGTTTTCTCCAATATTTGACTGTGACTTTCCAAACTAACGTTTTCCAGTTTTTGTCTCCAAACCTTTTGACTTAGAATCACTAAAATTAAAATTACAGTTCCCCTTTTTTTCTGATACAAAACCTAATAAACTTGATTTTGGAAAAAAAAAAGTAATCACAACATCTTATATTTGAACAAACTTGGTACATATAAACTACAAAGCAGAAAAATCTGTCAAAAAAATCTCAAAGGACTATCTTTCAGATTGTAAAGGAACTAATTTATAGACTACTACAGATATTAACTTTTGTTTTTCTTTTACTTCCATACAAATCCCTTATAATAAAGATCTGTTTGTCTAATCATATACAAATGCCTATCTTTGAGAGCCCATGTGCAACTCCAGCTTCTAGAATGAAACACAACTATTTAATTAAACTGATCTAGTACCAGGAATGGGAAACTGATTAGAAGGGATCCTTTGCCACTTAGCTACTAACTCAGTTTGTCCCTTTACAGTCACCAGTTTAGCTTCTGATGAATTAAACATCTAGGAAATTAGTAAAAAGAGGAATGTTGGGCTTCAGAGACTGATACCTCAAAATACAGTGTTTTAACATTCTGAACCAAAGACGCAGTCTCAAAGTTTGCCTGACCTTTCTCCTCTCCCTCCTGACTCTCAATTCTCTGTTTCTCCAAAAGCATAGAATGAAACTGCATTTTGAAATTCCTTTATTTACCTTGGAAACAGACCTCCAAAAAAGAAATTTCTTGCAATGCTTTCTATGAAATTTTATTAATCAGAGAAGATTAAAAGTCACATCAAAGAGGAAAAGATTGAAAATTAAATACTATACCTGGAGCCTAGATAAACTTTCAGCTTTCACCCAAACCATTTTTTTTTTTTTTTGAGTTGGAGTCTCACTCGGTCACCCAGACTGGAGTGCAGTGGCCACCCCCGGCCACCGCAGCCTCGCCTGCTGGGCTCCGGCGATCCTTCCGCCTCAGCCTTCCGAGTAGCCGGAATTACAGGCATGCGCTACCACGCCCAGCTGATTTTTTGGTTTATTGTAGAGATGAGGTCTACGCTGCCCAGGCGGGTCTCGAACCCGCGAGCTCAGGCAATTCACTCACCTCAGCCTCCCAAAGGCGCGGGATTACAGGCTGAGCCACCGAGCCCGACTCCAAACCATTAGTTATTCTTCAGTTCCATTCGATTTCCAAAAAGAATCATTCACAAGATAATATCTGTCTTTTGGGTCCATTCATCCCCCTGAAAACCATTTATTTTTACACCCCTATCTTCTCTTCCCATAAGAAACAGGGTATACAAGCATTTGTACTCCAGTGGGTCGTTGGTCAAGGTTCATCTGTGATTCCCTCTTTCTAAGCACTTTAAAATTAATTTATATGCCTTTTTCTCCTATTAATCTTTCTTTTGTCAATTTATTTTTAACAAACCTTCACAGAATGAAGAAGGCATCTTTCTATCCTTGCCCCTGTACGAACAATACCTATACCACAGAGGGATTTTAGGCAAATATCTGTTGAATAAGTGTTATGAGCAAAATCTTCAAGCCAGGTAAGCAAAATTTGTACATGCAGTAAGTCACCTTAAGTGAGGAAGACATTCTGTGCAAATAAATAAAATATTTATTTGTTCAAGATTTTTGTCCCATATTGAGAAAGAGTTTAATTTTATATTGTATTGCATAAAAACTGAAAACAATCCAGGCTAATATCACTGTTGATCCCCCTTTTTTAAATGGTTAACCATTTGGTAGTAATTTTGATTTAACAGATGTTGAGGACTGGAAAAGGAGTTAATCAAATAATTCAGCAAATAATTAATTAACCCAATATACAGTGTGCTAATTTTTTTCATTACTGTTTCTAGAAGTAATGAGAATATCAATTTAGATTCATAATGATTGAATCCAATTTTTCTGAATATTAATTAAATTTAAATTGAAAAATTTACAAAAAAGAAAAAACTTAAAAACAATTAAAAATTGCAAAACAGTATACACTGAAACATGCATAAAATATTTTCTTAAAAGATTTTGACATTACAGTTGTTTTATCTCAGTTACTTATTGGTTTCAAGCTTTTAAATAGCTTTTGAAATTTTTAAAAGGTTAAATATTTTTAGATTTCATTCTCCAATTATTCAAAAAGTCTATTAGCCTAAATAGTACATTTCTAATGATCAAAATACATACCAAATGATATTCAAATAGTGAATTAAAGTAAAGTAAAATTAATATTGGTGTGCAATTAATTTTATAACTCTTACTTTTGAAAATATTTGAAAATTTTAAATTTAAATTATGTGAATGTAAAATTTAAATCTAAAAACATAGTTTAATCAAACTGAATTTAACACTTTTCCTTTTCAATTTAAATTTTAAATAGTTTAAATGCAAAAGCATGTGAAAAAATTACTTGAAAATTTATCTCACATTAAAAATTACTACATTTTAGATGCTAGCAAAGAAAATGTGAATAATTTCACTTGATAGTAGTTTGCACAAAGCTTCAATATGAAATATTTTAATCACTCAATGCTGACAAGAGAAAGTAAATATTCTCAGAAAGAATTATTATATTTTTATTATACTCCTATATGATTATAAATATAAATGTGAAATGTATTAAATATAAATGTACTTTCTTTCTTTCTTTTTTTTTCCTTGAGCCAGGGTTTCACTCTGTCACCCAGGTTGGAGTGCAGAGGCAAAGTCATGACTCACTATCACCTTGAATTTCTGGGCTCAAGCAATCCTCCTGCCTCACCTTCTCAAGTAGCTAGTACAGGCTAGTACACCATAAAACCAACCTAAAGAATGAACATTTATAAATAAAAGATTAAATAGTTTTAAAATCTCAATAATTTGTATGCTAAAATGTATAGATTTTAAAAAAGAATTAAAAGATTAGATTACTATTAATGTTAGCTAAAAAATGTAAAATTTTTAAATGCAGAAGAAAGCAGTGTCAATATTTTTGTTACTGATGATAAAATATACTTTATGTTTACTACTGATTATTTCTAGCAACATTCTTACTGATTTATTTTTAAGCTGCTAAAAATATGGTAAAATAGTAATTTGGGAAATTGATCACTTGGTGCATCAACTTTCAACTAATTGACTTTAATGAATTGATTTACAGCTAAATAATAAATGCTTAAACAAAGGTTATGAGAATGAAATCTCATGGAAAATAACAACAAATTGTGAGATGTGAATGTCAACTTCCCCTGCTAAAAAAAAAAAAAAAAAAATTAAAAAAAAAGAAAGACATTAGACACTGTTAGAGGATTTACCCAAATCTCCTAGCTAGTTAGTGTTTAAACTTGAGCAGAATTCAAGTGAACAGATTTCTCTTCTGGTGTATTTTCAGTTTTGCAATCTTTGTTATAGAATCCAGAAAGAGGTAGAGCAACTACCCCTTTACATTAAAAAAGATAGCAATAACAAATACAAAATGTCTCCAAATAATGACAGTGATCATTTGATGACAGTGGTTATTTCTGGATGTGGGAGAATAAAATATTTTTATTTTTCTCTGTGTACACTTTCTGTATTTCATGGTTATTTTCAATTTGTATGCATTTTTACACCAAGAAAAATTAACACAATTTATTATTTTTAATATAGAAAATTACTTGGAATTATACCCTTTGGCACCATATATTTAGTTCACTGATTTGTTGAATTCTGCATTACATAAATTAACTTATTTGATTGATGGGAATGCACTTTTGTCCATTAGTACAGACTATGCTTCTGTATATATATATATTTTGAGTTGTCTCACTCCATCGCTCAGGCTGGAGTGCAGTGGCTTACTCATGGCCAACTTACGTCAACCTGCTGGGCTCCAGCAATCCTGCCGCCTCACCTCAGCCTTCCAAGTAGCGGGAACTATAGGCTCGCACTACCAAGCCCGGCAAATTTTTGATTTTTTATTGTGGAGACGAGGGCTCGCCAAGTTGCCCAGGCTGGTCTCGAACCCGTGGGTTCAGGCAATTCACTTGCCTCAGCCTCTCAAAGTGCTGGGATTACAGGCTGAGCTACCGCACCTGGCCCCTCAGATATTTTAAGTGTCAGAGTATTTCTGCTTAATTATGTTTACATATTACTGCTAAATAGAACATGTTCGTGAAAATAAGCAAATCTTATTCTGATGTAACAAGTAAGCCCCAAATCTCAGTGATTCCATATTTTTCTCTTAAATGCATACCACATATGCATGTTTGTATGCGTGTTTGTATTGTCAGAACTAAGAGGGCTCAGCTTCATAGTACAAATTAATGAAGAAGAGAAGAAAGGAACTAGAGAACAGAAGATGGGTTTTCTTGTCAAGTAGTAAGCTCACTTTTTACCACACAGCAAGATAAATGAGGAGTATAACTTTTGCAGATTCAGAAGAAAAAGGAGGGTGGGCTACTGATGAACAGTATTAATGAACACAAAATAAGGTATTTTTCTTTTTTCCTGAATCATAAGTGAATTCCAAAGCTGAATGTCCTCTTGGAAAATTCCTCTTCCCTTATACTTCAATCTAGTAACTCTGGTTTACCACTCAAGTTTAACAGGAAAACAAAAACAAAAAAAAGGACATTCCTTTGACACCTATCAAACTCTGAGGTTTAGGGGAGGACAAATGAGAGATAATGTATGTAAAGCACTTTGACTAGCTCAGCAGGAAGGAGCCATGTACATTCAAGTCACTTTTTAAAAATATGCTGATGGAACACCTCCTAGAAAGATGAAGCAAAAGAAAAGAAAAACGTTGTCAGCTCTCATCCACCCCCTTCAACTTTGAAAGGAACAAAAAGAACAAGATTTTCCAGTATTGCCATTTCATGGTAATCCATTTCCAGTGGCTCCACAACTTTAACCCCTGTGGCCAATCTCAATAGTATCACAGTGGCCAACTCAAAGATTCTCTACATAGTAAGTTTGACTCTGTTCTGGAATCCTTAGGACACTAACAAGGATATTGTGTGCTTCTGTAGCTTTGAAAGTCATTATGATTAGCCTTTCCTGTATTTAATCAGTGTCCATGACACTGTAGACTGACTAAATTTGCATATAAAATGTATTATACAAAAGCCATGTCCTCTCCATGTTGTTTATGGAAAGTGAGCCATTGGAGAGTAAAAACAAATACATGTATGGATGGGAGAGGGGAGACACAAATCTGGCAGTTTGTGACACCATAAATGAATCTCTTTGTAAAGAATTTTTCTAAGAGAGGGAAAAGCAAAAATAATAACAACAAAAACCCCTCTACATAGAACAGGCTGCATACTTTAGCAAGTGCTCATGTGACTTTATGAAAGGCACCTTCTAGAACATCGTGCCACTTTCTCTCTTCTTGTTTTCTTAAACAGAGTAAATTACATTTGCCTTTGTTTAGAGAATTCTACAGTTTCTTTAGGATGCATTTTTTAAATCTGTAATTGAAAGGATCCCAGTAGATGAGCATTCATGTCTCAGTGATATTTGTGTATTTATCACAACAGGAAAAGCACAGCAATATCTCTAAAACAAATGTAGACTTTAGTCACTCTTGCAGTGATCTGCCAAATTTCGAGGCCAGGTTTGTTTCAGAATAGGTTGCTTGTTTAGATTGGAGTGATACAACTCCTGCCTAAATTATATGGTCACATTTACGGATTTTGTTACAGTATCAAGAAACTTGTCTGTCATTGTGACTCTCTGGAACAATAATGAACAAAGTTCTAACAAGAAGATACTTGGAATTATTTAAGTGTTCTCTGTCAGACTGAATACCAGTGTGACTTGAAAGGGGCTTCTCTGCCCATGCTATAAAAGAAAGCAAAATTTTTGAACAAGGTTTATATACAAATGAAATGTTGGAGCTTAGAACATTATACCCCAAAATATGGCACGTTGGCAATTGAGAAAAATTGCAAAAGTGAAAAGGTCACTACTCTGATTTTCTTTACCTTTCAGTGTGAAGTATAATCATAAAGGAATTCTCTGGCCTACCTCACCTGAAAGTAGGTCATAAGCTCCTACCCCAGAGGACTCCTGTCTTATGACCAGAGGTAAGAAATATTCCATGGAGAGGCCAAAAAGAAATTGAACAAACACACCTTGCTTAGTTCCCTGAGTTTATCAACATTAGGTCATATTCCTTTTTGTTCAATCACACTATAACATGACTGTCCATATTTTACCAAACCGAAGCATAAAAATACTCACTTTGCTATGAGTTGATGGGTCTTCATTTTTGAAGACTCAGTGTCATTAAACTTCTGATAAATAAATTTGCTATGCTTTTTTTAAGTTAATCTTTTTAAAATAAGAATGTCAACCATGACCCTCTTGATGAGTGAGAAAAACTCATAAAAAATAATAAAACAAAATGGATTTCTTCTATGCTATAACCTCTTTGTAGCTTCAGGTCCCCTCAACACTGTAAAACCCAAATAATAGTCTAAGAAATGGAGAGTATATTACTAAGAGAGACCTGAGAAATCAGGTTAATATTGTGATATACTGGCATTTAATCTTCTTCTAACTCATGTATCATGTGATAATCACTTGGTCTGAGTAGTTATATCTTTCATCCATATCAATATCAACCAGATGACTGTCATGATTATGTAGTGTAGGTGACTTTGTTTAATAGAATAAGAAGTAAGGCATTCAAGAAAATCATGTAGAAGAAATATTATCTAGATTATACCAACTCAGAAAGGATCTCAAAATGCACCCTAACTCTGACTAAATCTATCTTTGACAGCTTACATTGATTTCTAAGAATTAATTTATTAATGAGAATAAAAGCGCTTTCTCTCATGCTTTCAAACAACCTTACAAACATACACATACACGTTATTTTTAACTCTGACTCAATGATTTCTTTTTATTGTACACAGTCATAATTAGCTTTTCCTTTTTGCTTATTTTTTTATAGAAAAAGGGCAAGACATTACATTATAACTAGCTAACTCTTTAGCTTAGACTGTTGGCTGAAAATAAAATGTCTACTTGTTTCACAGCCTGAAATCTACAGTATGTGGGTCCCAGGGCATCAGAGTACTGACACTGGCTAGTGGGGAAAAAAGTTCTGCTCATATTTTCTTTCCCTTCCCCCAAATGAAAGGCTTGACAGACTTAGATCTTACGGACTGAAGAGAGGAGACTACACGCTAAGAAAAACAAAATATTAAAAATCAAACCCCATACAATTTTCAGGAGAAAACTAAACTGCAAACCTTGAAATCAGCGGAGTCCCCCAGCACCCCCGCTATCATTTTAGGAGATAAAGTACTTAGTTTTGCTTTAAACCCCATTTGTTCTAACATTTTTCTAAAATAAATTATTATTCTCTTCTCACGTCTCTTAATCTCATATCTTAGTTTCTTGAATTGAATAGATTGAGCATAATTATGTTTTGAAAATTCTATTTTCTCCTCGGAACAAAATTAAAACCCTCCCTAGAATGTGGCTAATCAGGGGCTGAGGTCTGCTAATGTAGAGCAGATCACCACCTTGGATATTTAATCAGAAAGAGATTTTTCCTTTTATGTAGGTATCAAGCAAGAATTATCTGTAGCCAGGCTTTTATTTATTTCTTTTTAGCTATCTTTTTTTCATGTATTTTCCAAAGCGCAGCTGGCTTAGGCTAACTCTGGCCCCCCTCACTTGAACACATCACTCCACTGGCATACTGCTCTTATGTAAGTATTTTCATAATTAAGCAACAATAATTTCCCAGAACTGCCTGCCTTGGAAACTTCTTCAAGGAACATAAAATTCTATAGTCGCGAACGTATTCTCTTTTTCAGGCCCAAGTGTGAAGAATGAAATTTTAAAAATTACCAATGACCTGGTGCCTTTTTTTTTGGCAGAGGAAAAAGTTTATCCTCACTGTGATCTAGCAGTGGATGGGCATGCTTTTACCTTAGCCTTCCTCTTCAACATGAAGTTTCTGCAGAGTTTCCAACTGGTCCTACACTGAACAGCTTAGGTAATCCCTCAGAACCACTTACAACTGGGAACAATTAACCTCCTTTTTTCAGAAATTGTATCCCTAAATATTTCTTTAGTTGTAGTACGCTACTTTTCACACAGTATTGAAAAAGAAGTGCAGATGGTAGTAGACTAAGTTTTAAGATAGTAACAGTTTAGAACAAAATGTTATATGGAATGATAGGAAATACTCAAAATTTAGAACTTGGAAGAACTTTTGAAAAGTGTGCTATCCTGTAGACTTTAAAACTGAACTCTGCTACTCAATACTTGGGAGTCTGTGATAGAACATTGTTTTTGTTTTGCATTGCTTTTTAAAGAAAAAAAAATCCATTACTAAAAGAATAAGATACATATGTAAACATATTTTTATACTTTCAAACCACTGATTTAACCAATCTGTCCATTTAAAATGTGAAGAAGCAAAGTCCCAAACTTATCTAAATAAATAAGAGCCAAAAATAGAAATCTGCCCTCCTGATTCCCAATTCTGTTTTTCCATATGACATCAACTTTGTCATTTGATACTAAGCTAGGAAGCACTGAGTTGGTTGAACAAATGGTTCTAAAAAGTGGAGAAATGGTGTAATAATGGGAGGGCGTGAATATCCCAATTCCTCTGGAGTCAAAAAGTCAGTATTTGTTTATCAAAATGGCCATGTGACAGACAGAATCATGTTTTTGTTTCATGTGGGTAAGAAACAGACATGAAACAGTTGCCTTTCTCATCAGTAGGTGAGAAATATAAGACATGGGAAGGGTTCCTTCTTAGCCAGTGTTGTTTGTTGAAAGAGTGAGTAATACAGAGAGGAGAAGAATGTTTGCACCACCAATCAATGGACAGTGACTCTAAACCTAAGTCCTCAGCTGCTCAGCCACTGTGATCTTTTCGATATCAGTAGAAAATCACCATATCATCTCACCCTACATCAAGGCCGTGCCAATCTGCCTTATTTCAGTTTAGTTCAGTTCACCTCAGTGTGCAACATTCTGTGATTCTATGCCAAATAAGGTTTTGAAATTTTCTTAAATGTTTTCTGAAAGAATCACATGAAAAAACAATTGAATACAAAATAGTAGTGTACAGTAAAAAGTTTGCATTAAAAAATGAATGTGTTAAATAATAGGTAAAAGAAACATCAGCCTAGTATAGTCATGAGAATAATTTTTCCTTGTATTCCTTGAACAAAATAATTTCACTGGAGACTAACACCCTGCATTTGGAGATTTCAGGAAAGATGGCAGCATAGCCAGTTGGACTGCCTGATTCCCTGTGTGTGTGAGTGATTGTATGGACAATTCTGCATGTGTTTCTGTGCATAAGTGGGAATGTGAGAGGCTGACTGAGTGAGGACTCTAGAACAAGTGACCAGGGCCCTCCTGGTGAAGCAGCTAGTACTGCAGCTGCTCTACTTGGACCCTAGTGCTTCTCAGAGCACAGAAGCAGAGTGCTATCTTCTAAAATCAGCAGAGCTTTTCCCAGAAAGAATGGCTAGAGTGATTGCTGACTCTAACACCACAGCACCTGACTGAACGCTGACAGTGAGACCCATGGAGAGAGTGCAGTGAGGGAGCCTGAGGCAGAGTCCTGAGGAAACAGTAGGGAAAGGCCATCCCAAGCCTGACTGGGCTCCAGAGTCTTGCCACTATGTCCTGAGATCCTAAGACTGTGGTAATTGCTGGAGAGGGAGT
This sequence comes from Carlito syrichta, assembly GCF_000164805.1. NCBI lineage: Eukaryota > Metazoa > Chordata > Mammalia > Primates > Tarsiidae > Carlito > Carlito syrichta. Next base: position 557,845 of record NW_007248390.1, read on the forward strand.
TATGGACCCCGTTGTGAACAGGAACCACAGCCATCAGTGAAACTGACAAGAGTTTCTAACCCTTGGACATTGAAGTGCTCCAGGGAGGCCTCTGCAGAACAGTAGACCTACATCTTGACCAGGTGCTATCTCTGTGTTGCATTGTGGCTGCTCTTTGCAACCTCAGAGAACATTGCCCCATTGCAGAATCCCTGGCAATTAACAGCAGATGCAGAACCCCAGAGATCTACCCTCCATCTTAGCCAGCTGCTGGATGATAGACACAGACAGTGGGACTGCCCAAGAAAGGGCTGGTGGCTGGTGAGTGCCTGACTGCCCCCACTGCTAGGAACGAGTGAATGAGATAGGAGGGCAGAGCAGGAGACACTATTCCCCTGCTGTGAATTGAATGCTCTAGAAGCTGTGACAAAGCTGGGAGAGGAAGGAAGGGGCGTGAGATCCCAAGAGACAATGAGTCAAGTTATTTCAGCCCCCTTCCCTCACAGGGGTGTATGACAGCTACCAAGTGCAGGCAGTAAGGGGTGAAGATTGTAACATCTTAAATTCCAACAGCAAATAGGGAACCTGCAATAACAGCCCTGCAGTGGCAGAATCTATCACAAGAGGGAGCCCCCCCAAAAAGAACATACTAAAGCTGAAAACTTTTTATCAACTTTTGTTTGTTTTGTTTTGTTTGAGGAGGGTATTGGTTTGTTTGATTATCTCATTTGGTTGCTTTGTTTGGGGTTGTTTTTCTCTTTTTTTCCTCTTGCTATTTCTTTCTCTGTTCTTTGTTTTTAATTTTTTTCTTTCTTTATTTCTTTTTCTATTTTTCTTTCCTCTTTTGCTATCTTGCTCCTCTTATCTCTTTTTTTTTCTTTGTTTTCTTCTTATACCCTCTCTTGGACTCAGGGGTTATGCAAACATAGCCACTGTAAGGTCATTTGGTGCAGAGATAAAGTGCGAGTTCCAGCTGGCCCATTCACCAGATAGCAAACATTATGAACTACCAATAAGTTTAGAATCTTTGCAGCCTCCTCCACCCCCTAGTAAGTGCTCAAAGTTGTAAAGAGGCAGCAAAATGCCCCACCTCCAGCCCTACTTCTAAGTGAGCAAAATTGGAGCCCCAGCTCCAAAAGGTAGAGCAAATATCAGAGGAAACTGCTTCTCTGTTTTCCACTGAGCAGCAGAATTAAAGAGAAAGATAAAACAATCACTACAAATGAAGAAAAGACAATGAAAAACTACTGATAACCATCAGATTCACAGCAAAGTCAGTGGTAGAAAGAGTAGCTACTGGGGCACAAACAATGACTATCTACCAGAACAATGGTATCCAGAAGGTACTTACAGAGATCAAAGAATCATTGGATAGAATGAATGCAAATCAAGAAATGCAAGGGTTAAACCTAAATAAAATTGCAGCAGAACTAAATAGACTCAAGAAAGTGTACTTAGAAATAGCAGAAATAAAGAATTCCATCTAAGAAATAAATAGAAAACTGGCAAGCATGGGAAGCACAATTGACCAAGAAGAAATAACTCTCAGAGCTGGAAGTCCAAAATATGGAATTAACACAATTTATTAAAAATAAATAAATAAATAAAACTTAAGAAGAAAGAGAAACCGGGCTCGGTGGCTCAGTCTATAATCCCGCACTTTGGAAGGCTAGGGTGAGTGGATTGCCTTAACCCGTGGGTTCGAGACCCACCTGGGCAACTTGGCAAGACCTCATTTCTACAATAAATCAAAAAATTAGCCGGGCATGGTAGTGCACACCTGTAGTTCCAGCTACTTGGAAGGCTGAGGTGGAAGGATCACCAGAGCCCAGCAGGTCAAGGCTGTGGTGGCCAGGAGCATGCCACTGCACTCTAGTCTGGGCAACAGAGTGAGACTCCAACTCAAAAAAAAAAGAAAAAGAAAGAGAAAACTCTCCAAGAGATGTGCAATTTTATAAGGAAATCAAGCCTAAGTCTGCTTAGAATACCTGAAATCGAAAGAGAAATGGAAACACCTTGGGACAAACATTCCATAAGGTCATTCAAGAAAAATTCCCTCATCTCTCCAGAGAGACAACTATACAAGCAAAAGAGATCCAGAGAAACACTGCAAAACATCTTAAGACCAACCTCTAACCACATAATAATTCACCTACACAAAGTAGGTATAAAAGAAAAAAAATCCTAAATGCAGCAAGGGAAAAAGGTCAGACTACCTACTGAGGGAAACCAATCAGAATTGCTGCAGACTTATCTGCAGAAACATTACAGATAGAAGGAATTGGACACCACTTTTTAACATTTTCAAAGATAAACAATTTCAACCAAGAATTTCCTACCCAGTCAAGCTAAGATTTATCAGTGACAGAGAATTAAAATCCTTCCCAGACATCCAATCCCTAAGAGAATATGCTGCTTCGAGACCAACTCTATAGGAAATGCTTAAAAAGATGCTGTGTACTGAAGAAAAAAGAAACAAAAGAAAAACCATATACTTTGCAAGATCACAAACAAACACAGAAGCAGCAGAATGCACAGTATACCCACAAAAATGGAAACACAAACATATATGAGCACAAAAACTAAATGAAAACAAAATAGCCTTATAAGAGCAGTATGTCAGGGACAAACTCACACATTTCAATAATCAGCCTGAACATAAATGAACTAAATGCACCATTGAAAAGACATAGCATGGCAAACTGGAAAACAACACATAACCCAGTAATTTGCTGCCTCCTGGAAACACATCTCACTACAAAGGATGCCCACAGATTCAAAGTTAGAGGATGGAAAATAAATTTTCAGACAAACAAATCACAAAAGTAGGCACAAGTCATGATCTTAATATCAGACAAAACAACCTTTATGCTATCAAAAATTTTAAAACATACAAGAGGGCACTACATGCTGATAAAAGTTTTGATCCATCAGTCAACAAGAACTACCCATCCTAAACATATATGCATCCAGCACAGGAGCACCAGCTATTACAAAGCAGTTAGTAAGTAAACTAAAAAAAGATATTGACTCTAACACTATCATAGCTGGGATTTCAATACCCAAAACCCACCCTAGACAGATCATGAAGGCAAAGAAATCAACAAAGAAATCCAGAACCTCAACTCAATGCTTGATCAAATGGATTTAGTAGACACCTACCGAACACTCCACCCAACAACCACAGAATATAAATTCTATTCATCAAGACATGGAATACATTCCAAGACTGACCACATCCTTAGCCATAAATCAAGCATAAACAAATTTCACAAGATTGAAATACTGCCATGCACCTTCTCAGACCACAGTGGAATAAAAATAAACATCAACCTTAAAAAAATTCCCCCCCAAACCCACAAAGACATGGACACTAAACAGCATGATGCTGAAAAACTCCTGGGTCAACACATAAACAAAAAAACAAATTAAAATCTCCTAGAAACAATTGAAAATAAAGAAACATCTTACCAAAACCTCTGGTATGCCATGAAAATCATGCTAAGAGGGGAATTTATATCTCTATGAACACACATCAAGAAAATAGAAAGAGAACAAGTTGACAGCCTGACAGACCACCTAAGGGAACTGGAAAGGCCAGATCACCAAAACTATAACTTCAGCAGAAGAATCCAGGTAATCAAAATAAAAGCTCAAATACAGAACTTAGAAGACAAAAATACCATAGAAAGAATCAACAAAACAAAAAACCTGGTTCTTGGAAAGGAGAAACAAGACTGATGGATGCTTAGCTGAATGACCAAGAAAAAGAAAGAAAAAGTACAAATAAACACAATAAGAAATACAAAATATCAAGTCACAACTGACCCTGAAGTAATACAAAAGATTATCAGAGATTACAATACACACCTGTATGGAAATAAGCTGAACAACCTGATTGAAATGGAGTACTTTCTAACATCATGCAATCTTTCAAAGTTTAAACAAGAAGAAATTTAGATCCTAAATAGACCAATAACAACCCAGGAAGCCGGGCTCGGTGGCTCAGCCTGTAATCCCACACCTTTGGGAGGATGAGGTGAGTGGATTGCCTGAACCCGTGGGTTTGAGACCCGCCAGGGCAACTTGATGAGACCTCATCTCTACAATAAATCAAAAATCAGCCAGGCGTGGTAGCGCATGCCTGTAATTCTGGCTACTCGGAAGGCTGAGGCGGAAGGATCGCCGGAGCCCAGCAGGTCAAGGCTGCAGTGACCGGGAGTGGCCACTGCACTCCAGCCGGGTGACAGAGTGAGACTCCAACTCAAAAAACCAAAACAAAACAAAACAAAACAGGAAATTGACTCTACCATAAGAAAACTACATGCAAAAAAATAAAAAATAAAAAGCCCTTGACCAGATCAGCAGAACTCTACAAAACATACAAGGAAGGGCTCTCATCAATCCCACTGAAAGTATTCTAGGCAATTGAGAAAGATGGAATTTGCCACAAATTATTTTAGAGGTCAACAACACACTGATACCCAAATCAAGCAAAGATTCAACATAGAAAGATAATTATAGGCAGCTATTGTTGATGAACATAGATGCAAAAATTCTCAACAAAGGTCTAGCAAATTGGTCCTAACAACACATCTCTAACATAATCCACCATGAACAGTAGGCTTCATCCCTTGGATGCAGAAATGGATCAACATCCACAAGACCATAAATGTGATTAAATACATCAATAGATGTAAAAACAAGAACTACATGATTATGTCATTAGATGTGGAAAAAGCTTTTGATAAAATCCAGCATCCCTTCTTGGTAAAAACCATCAAACACTTGGGCATAGAGGGAATACACCTCAAAATAATAAGAACCATCTATGATAAACTCACAGCTAACATATTGCTAAATGGATAGAAATTTGAAGAATTTTCCCTGGAAACCGAAACAAGACTGCCACATTCACCTATCTTGCTCAACATAGTTTTGGAAGTCCTAGCTAGAGCAATCAGAAGAGAGAATGAAATCAAGCATAGCCAAATAGGAAAAGACGATATCAACTTATCCTTCTTTGCTGATTATATGATCTTATACCTCGAAAATCCAAAAGAATTTGTCAAAAATCTCCTGCCACTGATAAATCTCTTTCCACTGGCAAAGTCTCAGGGTACAAAACAAACATGCAAAAGATAGTCACAATCTTATACACCAACAGCAAGCAGGCAGATAAAAAGCACAATCCCATTCACAATAACCACAAAATACATGAAATACTTTGGCCTTTTCCTAACCAGAAAGTAAAAGATCTTTATAATGAAAACTACAAAACACTGCCCAAAGAAGTCAAAGATGACACAAACAAGTGGAAAATTTTTCCATTCTCATGAATTGGAAGAATCAACATTGTTAAGACATCCACGTGATCAAAGGTAATCTACAGATACAATGCTGTACCCAATAAATTACCAACATCATTTTTCTCAGTCCTGGAAACAATAGTATAGAAATTCATATGAAAACATAAATGACCATGAAAAGTCAAAATAATCCTTAGCAAAATATACAAAGTGGGAGGTATCATACTTCCAGACTTTAAACTTTATTATAAGGCTACAATAATCAAAACAAGTTGGTATTGGTCCAAGACCAATGGAACAGGTTAGGGATTCCAGAAGAAAAACCTCAATTTCTCAACCAACTTATCTTTGACAAAGTCTCCAACAACAACCACTAGAAAGAGGAGAGCCTCTTCAGTAAATGGTGCTGAGAAAACTAGCTGACCATGTGCAGAAGAATGAAACAGGACCCCCTACTTATCACCATACACAAAAATCAACTCTAAATGGATCAAAAACCTAAACATAAAACCCCAAACTTTAAGAATCTTAGAAAATGCAGAGGACACTCTTACAAAAATTGGAACAGGCAATCAATTCCTGATCAAAATCCCAAAAGCTCATGCATGCTATAGAGATAGACAAGTGGGACCTCATCAGACTGAAAAGCTTCTGCAAAGCAAAAGAAACCATCAAGAGAGTGGTGAGACAGACCACAGAATGGTAAAAAATATTTGCCAACTGCATATCTCACAAAGGCCTAACATCCAGGATCTACAAGGAACTCAAACATGCTGAAAGGAAAAAAAAACAAACAAACAGTTCCATTAAAAAATGGGCAAAAGACATGAATAGGCACTTCTCAGAATAAGACATACGAGTAGCCAACAGACACATGAATAAATCCTCAACCTCACTAATCATCAAAGAAATACAAATCAAAACCACATTGAGATACCATTTAACCCCAGTAGGAATGATCATCATTAATTAAAAAAAAAACAAAAAAAAACAGATGCTGGTGAGGTTGCAGAGAAAAGAGAACACTTCTACACTGTTAGTGGGAATGTAAACTAGTTTAGCCTCTTTGAAAAACAGTGTGACAATTCCTAAAAGAACTATAAATTGACTTTCCATAAGACCCAGTAATCTCCCCTTTTGAGAATATTCCCAGAGGAGTTTATATCACTCAACAAAAAGATACTTGCAAACACATGTCTATTGCTGCACTATTTACAACTGCAAAAACATGGAACCAATTGTACTGCCCATTGAAATTGGACTGGATAAAAAAAAAAATGTGGTATACATGATGGAATATGCAACCTTAAAGAACAAATCAAAACTTGGATGGATTTAGAGTCTATAGTACTCAGTGTTTTATCACAAAAACAAAGAACTGAGTACCAAATGTTTTCACTCATAAGCTTATCCTGAACATTTACCATAATACTATAAGAAAAGGATTGGTGGGGACTGGAAACTGCCAGAGGAGGAGGGGCAAGTAACATTAATAAGTGTACCTGATCGCAAACCAGGCAAAGTGGGGACCAAATGGAGGCCCAAACTTTACCTGTACTTGGACCATTTGTATACCTAATCCTAAATTGTACTGTACATCTTTAAAAAATAAAAAACCCTGCATCTATTAGTACAAACAGGAGTTGATTAACTTTTTTATAAATGGAAGATAATAAATATTTTAGGTTTTGCTGGTCACACGGTTTCTGTTGCAACTGCTTGATTTTACCATTGAAGCATGAGAATAGCAATCGACAACGCAGAAAGAAAAAGTGAGCATGACTTTATTCCAATAGAACTTTATTTACAAAACTATGTGGTGAGTCATAGTCTGTTGATGTCTTTTCTAAAGGAAGAGGTGGTTTTTGAGAGTATTTTATACTCAAAGGATGGGTGAAAATGTGGATGGTCCATAGACAATAGAAAAGATTGTGGATTTTTAGCAGGAGAGTGATGTGATAAAAGGCATAATTTGGAAAACTTTGTAAGATATTATGAAGAAAAACCATCAGAGCCTGGAGAGAAAAGAAGCAGTGCTATTTCTTTTGTGTCCCTCACATCTTCTTTCAAACTTGTGGATACAACAATTGTTAGGATAAAAGCTATGTCTCAAGGGTAATGTAATAATGAAATAAATCTTTTCCTTCTAACTCTTGAGACCCGCTACACATCATAGAATACAATGGATCATACCCACAATTCTATCACAGTGCCCATGCCTAAAAAATTATCATGTGAAAGAAGTTCTAGCACCTGGGAAAGGAAACACTAGAAGAGAAGAACCAAGTGTCACAAAAAACATTCAGTGATGCTGGAGACACCTTTAGCCACATCCCAATTAAGTCATTGGCTGCCTTTATAAGCACTCAATTGAGGTGCATGGTCAGGGGAGGATTGGATAAGTAATTCTTTAACAGAGTTGCCCAGGAGGCAGTGCTGCCTGTTCCCTGGATGACTGGGATTGGGGTTGAAAGATTCTATGTGACTGAGCTAACCTGATCTCAAATGTCTCGTTTTCTCCATTCGTTTTCCTCTGGTGAGTCTACAGGAGAACATGGGAACCCCTAATGTTAGTCTAGGTTACTCTAGTTTACTGTGACAATTTTCTTCTTCCTCTGCATGAATAAACACTTTTCACTTTCATCCAATTTTTTTGGGCACTTGTTTATCCTCTGTTTTCACCCACAGATTTCCTCAATTCCTTCAAATCTGTACATTTGATGATGGATATTGAGAAGGATGCACATGCTGTTGCCTCACGTCCTTTGGGGTACTTTCATGGTTCCAGTCACTCCGTGGCTGCTTACAGAATGCATGAAGGTAGTTTATTAAATTAATCTTACTGTTGGTAAAATTAAAGATGGACAATTTAAGCAAACAGTTATATGTTTTCAGTGTCAAAAAAGGAAGCCCAGGATTCTCACAGTCATGGTGACTTAATGACTTTTGTGACAAAGCCAGTGGATTTCAAAGAAAGGTGAGCTCTGTGTCATCCTGGCCCAGAAAAGGGAGTCTTGTCTCTCGCCTTGTCTCTTGCTTTCATAGCAGGCTGCTCCTTGTTTGCTCTTCCTGCTCTGGTGAACGCTTCAGTTTGCAGCAGGCCCTATAACATTACCATGCATAACAATCTGTCACTATTATTCATGGCTTTTCTCCAGTCTCCATACTTTTGACATTGCCATTAAAGAGATTCAGTGTGCTTAGTAGCTCTTTAAAAAATAAATAATTGAAAGCTAAATTATATTAAACCGGGCCAATGGTGACCCCTTCACCTCAGTCCATTGCTATCTCCTTAAATGTATTCCTTCTTAAATCATATTGTAATTTGAAGATGCTGAAGTCTAAGTTTTTTGACTCAAATGCAGTTCCTTCTGATGCATAATTCATTTTCACTTTGTTACTGGTGCTGCACACGCAATCGCTTTTTTGGCAGCTAAATGCAGGATGAAATCAACAACTCTGTAAAGGGTGAGGAATCGGAGTGGACATCTTGGCGGAAGAAATATTAAGCATGTCACAATGTTTTGTACTCTGTCTGGTGAAATGGAGACAAAATCCTCCAACAATCCTCAAGTTAATGGGAGAGAATGGCATTTTACAGCTGAAAATTATCTACCACTGATGTCATTTTGATGTTGCATTTAATTATTCTACACATCACAAAAGACAATGACTTCTGAATGTTTTCAAGTCTCACAATTATTTGTTGAGTTTCTTCTTGGAGTTCTGCTGTCTTTTGTTTGTTTGTTTTTATTGTTGTTGTTTTCTTTTTTTTAATGCTCCTTGGTTTGCCTGTCACTCTTATATTCCCTAAAGAATTAGAATTCTCAACGAAAACACATGACCTTAAAGCAAAGAAAAACAAGGCAGAATCTCTCAGAGTGATGAGGTTGTCAGCATAAACAGGAATTGGATATTTGGAATATTAGGTAAATTCAGACCTGCAACTGAAATCAAGTTGACTTTAAATTATGGAGCAAAGTGATCTGATATTATTACATATAAGGAGAAGTGCTACATTATCGGGACTTTTAAAAAACATATTCCTTGAAATAGTTGTGAAGTCAAAAACTGGTTCTTATACACTTACGTTACTTTTTTAAAAATCATAAACATATGACATATAAAATTTAGTAACATTTGTGCTAAATGAACACCAGCAAATATTTTTAAATGCTTAATGTTAAAAAAAATCATTAGGTACATTTCACTTACATTTAACTAATGAACACCAGCAAAAACAAACAACAAACAAACAAAAAATATAACCTACCACAATTCCAAATCCCTACTTCTTGTCCTGTTTTCTTCCTGTAGAAAATTCCTTTGTTAACTCTGCCTTCAACTACTACCTCTTTGGTGAGGCCATTTTTATGTACTAGCTAATTATCATCTAGCATTTGGGCATTCCAAATGCATGATTATCTGCCTATTGTTTTAAATTTTATAATTGGTGACCATGAGAAAGACTGCACACATGAGCATACATGCATGCATGTGGGTATATCTGTGTGTGTGTGTGTGTGTGTGTGTGTGTGTAAATGCAGGAGGAAGAGGATAAAGTATTACTCATATTCCTACTAATTAAGCTGTTACCTTTTCAGCCTATTTATGAGACTGCTCTGCTACATTGCTTTGAATCTTTCTGAACACCCTAGTAGAAGACAGCTGAAGATAAATTTTCAGAAATAGAGGATAAACAACATGAAAGGTTAACTGGTTGGAGGGACTGCTTGATCAGGACTGATTAAAAAAAATAAATCTTGGTAACTTGATGCAAGGACAATGAGTGACTAAGGTAGGACACAGAGAGGTACATTGTACTTTTCCTTTCTCATGTATTCAGACTGACAGATTTGAGAGGGAAGAGATTGATGAAGTTCAATGGTAGCTTTGAGATAAAATTTAATCAATTGGGCAACATGCCTGTATTGAATCCTGCAATGGGCTAGTCTGGTGCTAGGCACCCAAGGAATACCTGAGAACTGAAAAACAGCCTGAAGCCCTCCTGGAATTTTTAAGTGATAATAAATATCTTGGAGTCCTGAAAGAGACACTGAACATGCACGATCAGAAAGCTTACAGGAACACTTTTAAAATTATTTACTTTACATTGCAAGAATCAGAATCCTTCTTGGTCACAGATGAGCCCCATTTTTTCAGAATGCCCTTTAAGATTAAGTAATATTAATTTACCATTCTTCTATTTCCAAATGTTTCATCAAGACAAGGAAATTGGCTCTTCTGCTTGTCTGTGTATGTACGTGTATTTCCTTACTTGGTTATTCAGTAAACTAAAAAGAAAAATTAATCTTAACAGATCATTTCCTTTTTTGTTCTGAATTTGATGGAGGACAGCAGAGGTTTCCTAAGTAATGAACTGACTGTAGATTGTCTTTGACATACATATTTCAATATCTATGAAGGTAAGAAAATGTCTCTTGAACATAACAGACCCTCCTTGGCTTGACCTCTCTGGATATCAATATAGATTTATGATACTTGGTAGTCAACAATCCTGTTACTAAGAAATGGAGTTTCTTAAGGAAGGCCAGTCAAGTCAAATGTTAGTTGTTGTTACTGCTGCTGTTGGGTTTTCCTCTACTTTTTTTGTCCCTCAAAAAAAGTCATTCTTGTTGTCCCTTTTCTTTTTCATTTTGTTAGATTGTTTCTTCTACTGAAAGACTTCTTTAAAAGATCCCCCTACTGATATAACCAAGACAAGTTATGGATAACATGGATTAGATTTTAAATATAAATTTGCAGAGACAGAACAAAAATTCTTCAGGATCCAAAATATTAACTTGATATGACAGATAGGTGAAAAGCACTTTGAAAGTTTGTCTCCCCTCATGGCTGGAGAGGTGCAGAGTCTTCCTCAAGCACTGTCGTCTTAGGAAGTCTGGCCCAAATTCCTAGGCAACTAAAGATGGGTTTGTTCTCAAAGAAAGAACTATAAAAACACTCCACTTAATTTGAAAGACAATACTAGACACTTAGGAAAATCATGAAATTCTTTGTAAAGGACCAGTGATAAAGATTAACTCCATTTGAAGTACAAAATAAAAACCACACTTGCAAAATAGAACAGTTAGAAAGTGATTGTATTTCCTCCAAACGACAGTGCCATAGTAAAAATGACCAGCTCCAATATCAGCACTTGTATTCCCTTAATTGTTAGCAGCAATGATTTATTATCTCTCTTCAGTCTTCTTGACCTCTTTACATAATGCAAGTACATTCTTATTTCTCCTATTGGTCTTTAGGACAGGGGTCAGTGAGTTTTTGTGTAACCCATGAGCTAAGACTTTTTTTTAATTTCCAAAGGGTTGTAAAAACAAACAAACAAAAAGGAGAATAGGCAAAAGAAAAGCAAAAGGGACTATTTTCAGCCTTCAAAGCCTAAAATATTTACTATCTGGACTTTTATGGAAAAAAAAGTTTGTCAATTCTTGTTCCAATAAGTAGGATCAATTCTGTAAGTATAGATATAATTTCCGAAGGAGAAAGCAATAGCCAAAGATGGAGAGGTTTGTGAATTGCCCTTTAAAAAAATACTATCATTTAATTAAAAAGTGAAGGTGGACAAAGCAGCAGAAAAAATATATAGGCAGACTCTCATAGTCAAAGAAAGGCATAGAACATGCATAAAGCTACAGGATGAAGATTTCAAATGTGTACATTGATAGACTGTTGGTGGTTCTGAAACCAGTGGGAAAATACCAGAAGCTGTGGGATCAAGATTGATTCAAAGGTCACACTAATCCAAGTCTGTATAACAAGTTCAAGATATGAAACTGGAAACATGAGCCAAATTTACTGCTCAAGTGGGACAACTAACCAGGGAGTCCTGTGAGCAAGAACTATCTAACCGGATGAGCAAAAGAATTGACTTAACGTATGAGCCCAAAAGTTAAAGATGGTTACATTTAAAAGGGACTCCAAAGAAAGAATGAGTCTCCTGATATTTTTTTCCTTTTTCTTTTAAATAGTATCACTCCCAACTGTGTATCCCATTTGGAATATTTTCACTTTGTGTCCTACCTGCACCACAAATACAGCACTTCTAAAACTGACATTATTATCTTGCTCAAAAAATTAGCTCAGTTTCTCGGCCTTCAGAGTCATGGTTGATTCCGTCCACCACCCGCCAGGTGAATTGGTGCGTGGCTAAGTCCCTGAAGAGTCACCTTTGCCCTGGCCTGAGTCCAGTGCAGTAAGGAAATCTGTCACTCTGCTCAGCCCTGCCTTAAATAACGTCTAGGCAAAAGTGGCATATGCTTCTCTGTAACATCAGGAAGGCAAAGAAAGGTGATCTAATGAGATATAGAGTAAGTCCTTCCCACATGCTCGCATTAGAAAGAAAGAAAAACATGAGCTATAATCTGAATTAGTCATATTTGTACAACTATAATATTATAGACCGAATTAAAGTACCACAATTATATACTGCGCTCCTTTTTTACAGTGATATCAACTCTTAGTGTCAGTTGAGCAATTATCATGTTTGAAAATTACATATGTTCTGAGATAGAGCTTTGGGTAAACTGATACGTACTATGGGGATGCTATGAGCACCTCGGTTCCCAAGAGAAGAGATACATAATAAAAGTAAGAGTACATCAAGGATGGTGAAACTCTCAAGGAATGCACTACATGATCAAGGAAGAGTTTTTTTATTTAAAGTCATCCCTTTTTATAATTATGATTCAAGGATCAATACTCAGCTATGGTTACCCCTCTGATTTCATCAGTCAGAATTAAAAGTTTTGCTATTTTATGGATCTCAAGGTCTTTTTTTTTTTTTTTTTATTGCTTAGCCATTATTACTCAGTTTAGTCATTCACTTTCATCACTTGATTTTAGGTGCTTTTACTTTTAAAAAATGTTGCTGGGCCTGGGACCTCATATTAAAAACAGTAAAATGTTCAAAACATTAAAAACATTCTTATAGACCCCTTCACACATTTTGTGCAAGAGCCTTATATATGCTAATGTTACCTATTAGAGACAATGAAATGTAGACTTTAGTTTTTTTTTTAACCTTAAAAGTATTTTGGGCCTGGGTGTGGTGGCTCACACATGTAATCCCAGCACTTTGAGGGGTAGAGGTGAGAGAATCGCCTGAGCCCGTGGGTTGGAGAGCAGCCTGGGCAACATGACTAGACCTCATCTCTATAATAAATCAAAAAATTAGCTGGGCTTGGTGGCACATGCCTGTAGTTCCAGCTACTTGCAGTGGCCCATGAGCAGCAAGCCACTGCACTCCAGCCTAGGCAACAGAGTGAGACTCCCACTTAAGAAAAAAAAAAAGAAAGAAACAAAGCAGGTTTTGTGTGTAGGCAGGAGAGGGAATTTCATGTATGTGGGACAGCACTCACCACTTAAGAATACCTCCTTTCTTATAGCACATGGGCTCTAAAACCCTGCCTTTAAAAGTTGGAGACCAGCAGGGTTCGGTGGCTCAGCCTGTAATCCCGCGCCTTGGGAGGCTGAGGTGAGTGGATTGCCTGAGCCCGCGGGTTCGAGACCCGCCTGGGCAACTTGGCGAGACCTCCTCTCTACAATAAATCAAAAAATCAGCCGGGCGTGGTAGTGCACGCCTATAGTTCCAGTTACTTGGAAGACTGAGGCAGAAGGATCGCCGGAGCCCAGCAGGTCGAGGCTGTGGTGGCCGGGAGCGGCCACTACACTCCAGTCAGGGCGACAGAGTGAGACTCCAACTCAAATAAATAAATAAAAGTTGGAGACCATCATACTTTGTGATCCATCACAGAAACAAAGAAGTGTACTGCGTTTTCTCACTCATATGTGGACCCTGAACACTAGTCTCATTCGCATAAGGAAGGAGGTCGCTGGGCACTGCTAGGGGAGGGAAAGAGGGAGGGTAGAGTTTGGGCGGGGGCACATGACAGCACAAAGTGTACCTAGTTCTAAACCAGGGGCCTAAACCTCACCCGCATGCAGCCTACTTGCGTAGTTAACACTTACTTGTACCCCACATCTCTATAATAAATTTAATAAATAAATAAATAAATAAATGAAATAAAAGAAAAATCTCCCAATGACCTATGCCTTGCTCCTTCCAGTGGCTACTATTTTTAAAGTGTAAACATCTCTGGACTACTTATCAAATACAGTATGCATGCTTTAGTAAGAATGATTTTGTTAGAGCACTTCCTCTCATTATTGGAGAAATAAGAATAGCATGAGAATATTGTTGATCTGAAAGTGAGAGAAGATGCGTCATGAGCAATGAATAAAAGGGATGAGAAAAAATAAATGCAAAATTCAATGATGCTGCAATCTTAGAAGGGCTTTTTCTGACCACCCCCAGTTATTTTGGTCATTCTTCCCTTACTTCCTTGAGGTTAAGCCTGACAGATTTTCTTTTCTTTTTAAAAGAGTGTTCAGCAAACACCACATATGTGTTGAGTTTGAAAGGAGAAGAATGCTACAAGCTCTCAAAGGGGTGGTGGAAATTATAGGTAACAAAAATGTAATTATCCAGCTTGGAGTTTTTCCAGGCTGGATCCACCTGATCAGAGACATTAAAGCAAATGCATTACACTTTTAAAAAGTCTCCTGCTGCGCTTACTGAATGAGAGTAATATCACATTGCCTATGGTTCTGGTAAATAAAAAGCATCATTAACAATAACACATTGTGAAGAGCCTGCTGAAATGATATACAGTACTGTGTTTAGCCATGATGGTGCATCAAAATCATGAGCCTGGCATCGGAAAGGGGTGGACGCGCTGGAGGGGCAAACAGTGGTGATTAAAAAATGCAGTCAGAGAGAGAGCAAATTCTTTTCAGTTTCTTCTTGCAGAAACTTTCCTCTTCAAGAGCAATCATACTTGGAAACTTATTCCACCTCAGAATAGGAGAGAGTATTGTGCTGAATGTGTATAAATAAAAGAGCTTGTTCTCTTCTTGCACAGCGGCACAATCTTCAAATCAATGGCAAATGCATATGCAGTGAGGGGTCACTGGTGGCTGAGTGCCGGGTTGACATAGAGGGGAATGAAAGGAAGACTCAACAACGGATGGAGAATCATGAATGTGTCACCCTCCATTTCTAACAGACACATTGCAATAAAATTTAAGAAATATTTGAAAGTGTCTTTCATATGGGGGTACTGCCTGTGATATTATGACTTATGAAAGGTGTGTAACATGATCCCTCTTCTGAAAATCATTACAATCTACTGGGAGAATGGTGCCTGGAAATTTTAATGTAAGAAATGGGTTAACTAAAAGATATTCAACTATCTGAAATAAAATTGATACATAAAACAGCTACTATGGGAATCAGTGAAAGACACTCCATGGACAGTAGATAATATTAATAAACACACCAAGGAAGAGGTGTTATTTAATAAGAACATTGAATTTGCATAAATATGAAGCTGATATCAGCTGGTAGGTACAAATATGGCCACTCCAGTTGTTTATGGCCACTCAGTTCTCAGTGGACAACACTGGGTAGACAGGCGGCTTAGATTTACAGATGATTATGACATGTCTAATATTGTATAAACAGAGAAAAAATCAAATGGTATATATAAAATTCTATATATATCTATATATCTGTCATATTTATTCACTGTAATATATTTTATAAAATCACACTATCAAAGTAGCTACTTTTTGGAGAACCCACTGTGCCTACTCATGTCATCTCTAACTTTCACAGCAGTGCCTGTTATTCTTATTCTGAGATGAGGAAACAGTATCAATGAGAGTGTGATGGCTCACAGATTTCTAGACAGGAAGCAAACGGAGCCAGATTCATTCTCACTTCTGTTACTATCAAAAACTAGAAAATTTCCCCAATATCATGCTACCCATGTAGACCTGCCATGTAAAGGAACCATTTTGGACAAAAGTAATGATAGGAATATGTGAATCATACTCAGTTCAAAATCAGCTAGAATTCAATATTGTAGAAAGTCAAGGATGAAGAACAGGAAGCACATAGATAGTGTCACTTGAGAGAACAACAGTAGGCTCCCATTTCTAAATATCTTTCTTCTTTTTATTTCCTGCATCAAATATATATTTTAAAATAAATTTTTTGACCAGCATGGTGACTCATGTCTGTAGTCCCAGCTCTTTGAGAGGCTGAGGTGGGCAGATTGTTTGAGGTCAGCAGTTTGAGACCGTCCTCAACAACATAGCAAGATCTGTCTCCAGTAAGAAAAAAAAATTAAAGTAAAATTTTCTCTTATAAAGATAAATGCCAAAATTAAATAGACCTTAGTAGGAATGAGTGTGTCAAATCAGTTTTCTCTATGATTAGCATTCTCTTAGCATGAAAGTATTCCTGTATGTATGTGCTTTCTTGAATAGAAAACTAGGGGACACACACAAAGAGAGATGCTAGAATGTAGACAGTCTCATTTCAGGTAGTGTCTGTGACCCACTCTGGTGGCAGTTGGTCTATTTTTCTTGATAGCTCCATTTTATTTTGAGAAATAGAAATCCTAATATATTCAAAGCATTCTGAGTAATTCAATAATCCACAGACAAGTCAGGGGATTATCACTGTCTTGTTAGTGGTGCCTTTAAATTTTTGTTGTTGTTGAATGAATTTTCTACCTCCCTTCAACCTTCTAAGTCAAGTCTTCTTTAAGGTTTCTTTCAAACCTGTCATGGTCTCAGAAGTCTAGAAGATTCAGGGAAAAAAAATGGTATCACATCTGATAACCCTTTCCTTATTATAACATCACATTTTCTACCAAATTTTTATTGAGTTTACTTGGCAATTAGTAAAAGCTTTATGGTGATGGTGATGAAAGCAAGGCTTGATATAGCCCAGAAACTATCAATAATTGAATTTGTATATAACATAATCACAAATTGTCATGTAATATATTTGATTAGATAACTCGGGATTTTTGCTGGCCATGTATGATATCACAATATGTGAGTATGTTTATGTGACACATTTTCCCCCTGTTGTTAGTTACTTACAATCTAGTGTACAAAGATCCAAATGCACTTGAATAGACTGCAGAGATGGCATCAACTTTGTAAACTTTTAGAACTCTCCCATTAGAAATAACTAATGTTCTAGAAAATTTACTTAAAATGTGAAATTTTGAATCCATAATATGAAAAAGAGTGTTCTTCAGGGTTTGAGGAGAGACTGGGAATTCACAGAGTTAAGTAAGTTCTGCAGCCAGCTGTAGCCCAGGGCTCTGCCTGCCATGGCCAAGAATCCTGAGACCTATTTCTATTTCTTCAAAAGTTCTTTTGTGGCCTGTTGTGTTTTTTTTTTTTGGAGCGACACGGTCTTGCTATATAACCCAGACTGATCTTAAACTCCTAACATCCTCTTACCTTGACCTCAAAAAGTGCTGGAGTTACAGGCACAAACCATCTCTCCTGGACCCTGCTATGCTTATTAAATTAGCAAGTCCCATGTGGAAAAAGACAAGGTACCAAAAAAGACAATAAGAGAGCTACCAGAGATTGAATGGGCAGGAAAATAGGAATGTTATCTCCAAGGGAGTGATTTTCAAGGGGACCTGAGAGATAAGATTATGTAAGACAATCAGGCAAAGCACTAATGGGAGTGCACAAAGGAAACTATCGTGAAGGCCTATGGTTGGAAAGAATTTAATTCCTTAGAGGAATTGAAAGAAGGCCAATGTATATAACATCTTCGAAGTGGAAGAAAATGGGTTTGCTAGAGACTGGCCACACATTCACGAGTCAAACCCATGTAGTGTAGAGTTCTGGCAATTATTATAAGGAGGTTCTATATACAGTATAGTTATCCATGACTTTTCAGCACAGATATGGCATTTTTTTTTATTTTAAAATCATGACTTAGTACTGCCTTCGTTCATATGTGTTTAGTCTATCAATATTTAATATATAGATATAAATTAACACTGAGAACAAATTAAATATCTATTAATTTATTTTAAAATTGTTACATAAAAAGTAAGGATTAACGTTACTATAATAGTATATTTTAATAAAAAGAAATTATTTAAAACATTCTAGTAAAAATATTATCATTGTTTTATATTTTTGAAAATGTATTTAATGACTGGTTGAACAGAAGAGATCTAGATTATCATATTTGTATACTCTCTTCAGTCTGATGCAAATCCACAAATCATACAGCCTTTGGGAAACTCTATAAGCGCATCAGAAAATTATAGTGAAAAAAACATAATATCTTAGTTTTATAATGAAAATAGTTTTGACCTTGCTGACTTCCAAAAGGGTCTTGGGTATCCTGGGCCACACTCTGAGAGCTGCTCATCTAGATGAAGCATTCACAGGTTTGACTGGAATTAAAAGGCTTGCGTAATCTGTGTCCTTCCAAATCTATCTCCAGTTTATCAAAATGTTCCTCCAAGACAAGCAAAATCCAAGGCTATTGTACCTGGAGAGAATACGGAACTTAAAACCGATTTACCAGAAGATTTATCAGAATTTGAAGTACAGTGTCCATGGATAAAACAGCAGTAAGCAGTCAAATGACAGCTCTACAAAGGTGTTGGTCTGCACAGGACATCAAGCTGCAAACATTACATAAAAGGTCAGGAACTTAGGTTTCAGACAGGCAAGTTGGAAACTGACCATCCTCTGATAATTTTCAGAGAGCAAGATGAGAGAAATGTCCTGAGCTTGTGAAGCGGAGCTGCAGGAAATTTTGTAAATATTTGGAGCCCAGATATAATTGACAGGGAGGATATTTTAAGGACACTTGTGTGTCAAACTATGTATCCTTAGAAAAATTCCATGAAAAAATATGAGCACCACAAGCAAAAGCAACAACAACAGAAAGCAAAACATATGAGTGTAAATCAATGTAAACTTGAAAAAGCTTGCAATCTCGTTAGTAAAAACAAATTGTGAAATAAAATACCCAGTTAGATTCCACATTTCACCCACCATATTGACAAAACTCAAAACACCTCAAAATACGGCCAGTGGTGAGTTAAACATTTTATGTTAATAAACTAGTGTTAGCAGTTCCGAATTTTGTTCTTCTGGAATGTAACTTTGCTGATTGTCACACACACACTTCAAAAATCTCTACTTCCAAGGTTACCCAAAGAAGGCATTGTCAAAAATTTACATATGTGTATACTTAAAAGAAAATTGTGAGTCCTTACAGATAAAGAACACATAAACAAGTAAATAAATAAATGGAATAGAAAGTTCTTCCTTATAGTAGAATGCTCATTGATAAATGTTGAACAAAAAAATGGGCTTAGAAAATCACCACTTTACAATCATCATATAGAGAACGATTTAGATGAGAATTACTAATAAATGCAAATATTTGATGATGAACAAGATAGACTCAAATAATCTCCTCAAAAAAGTATTTATTCAAAAAAGTCATAGTTTTAAAACAACAAAAACTTGCCACATCTTAACCAAATGATCAAAGTTAATGTCTAATAATGAGACAAACCAATGTCCCTGAGTGATGAGCTGAAAAAACACAGCATGACCTTATGTAATATTTGTGCCAAGATTGAGTAACTTGAATCTAATTGCAAGGAAACACAAGCGAGAGACCATCTACAAACTAAGCAAACTGTGCTTTTCAAAACTGTTTCATGAAATATATGAGTAAAGAAAGGTTGAGAAATGGCTCTAGTTAAAAAAGGCTCAGTGAGTCATGTCTTGGATACTAAATGCAGTTCATAATCTGAATTGGATCCTGAAAAAAAAAAACCAAAACTTGGCATAAAAAATATTATTGAAGCAGTTGGTAAAATTCAAATATGGGATATAGATTAAATAATATTTTATCAATATTAAAATTCCTGAATTTATTAATTGCTCTATGGTCATTTCTTTCTTTGTAGAAAACATATTCTGAAGAATTTGAGGTTAAAAGGCATTATGTATGCAATTTTCTCCGAAATGCTGTAGACAAAATATATATATTTTGTGTGTATACACACACACACACACACACACACATACATAAAGAGAGGAAATGACCAAACAAATGTGGAAAAAATTTAAAAAATGAATTGGATAAAGGGTATTTAAAAATTATTTATATTATTCTTGAAACAACTCAATTATTATGGAAATTCATCTGGACATTTGAAAATATCCAAATAAGCTTGGAAAAAATTACTTGCACAAATATTCATTGAAACCATATTTTATATGTACATTAAAGACCACAGAATTCTCTCTAAGTATTTCTTTTACTGGACTCTATGCGTTTTGATATTTAGCACTTCTATTCTAAGTAATTGAAATTTCCATCTTGATTTTGTTCTACTTAGAAGACTGTAATTACGTTTTAGCTATGGAATATTTGTGATCAGTGTTATGAATGCTTGTTTTTGTTGTTTTTCTTTTTTTTAAACAAACTCCTTTTCTTTGTCTCCTGATTCTTTCTCTTTCTTTCTTCTTTGCTATTTTTATGTTAATTTCTAATTTACTGCATTCTGATAACTTGTTGATGTCTATACAGTATCAATTAAAAATTATTGAGACTTTTATGAGGAACTAAGATGTAGTCAATTTATAAAAATATTTCATGTGTATTTGAAGTATTTAAAAACAGTGTATACTGAGATACTGAATATACAAACAATAGTCTGATAATATATGAAAATATACAAAAATATATAAAATAGACCCCTGACCCACAACCTACAGCAATTCCTTATCACAGCGTGCAGCAATCCATCATATACAATAACCAACCAAGAAGCCAGACTGCACTCTCTAGTAACAATCCAGTAAGCCCAACAATAACTTCTTTAACCCTCAATCCAAAGTAACCAGAACTTGATTAATAACTGACAGCTTCCCTAATTCATCACCACTTTCAACCTAGGACCAATCATAGAAAGTCAAATGTGTACTCTTAACTAATCACATAGGATGCTCTTCTACTGGTTAGCCTATCTAGGGCTTCCCCATGCCAAAAACTGCCACCAGGATGCACCTGATGCCATCTCTTTCGTTCACTATAAAGATTTCACACTTCTCTGCCTACCTTTCGACTTATTCTAAAATACAAATAACCATGGCTGATTCTTTTGCTATAGAAACCTCTAAATAAATAGCCTTTGTTTTTCACATTTGGTTAATCTTCATTTATTTCCACAATATCTTGTTTGAGTGTTATCTTTCCCTCTCACTCTCTCTCTCTGTATATATATTTTTGATCCCCACACATGGTTCAAAAAAAACCAAAAATAATCTAAATACTCATAAATGGGAAGATGGCTAAATAAATTATGAACCATCAATATAATGAATAATTAAATATTTGCTTTAAAAATTGTGCTGTTCAAGTATGAGATAAGAAAAATAGTCCTTCCCAATATAATGGAAAACTTTTTTTTAAAGATACAAAATTGCATAGAGTGGGAGCCTCAAATTTTAAAGCAGCTGCAATAATATGTCTTTTTAATGAAAAAATGGCCAATTTTTTACCCAAATATGGTGACAGTGAATTTTTGAAAGTGGTAAGATTATAGTTTTTATTTGTATGCAATTAACTGCATTTTCTAAATTATCTATCATAAGAATGAATTTGCTTTATAAATAGGATAAAAAAATTGTGTCCTTTGAAAATCACTTAATGAAATATCAATTATCTCTTTGAGAAACTTGAGAGACGGGGACTAAGGCTGTTTATGGTATAACTGTGCATATACATATATCAGGAGATAAGCTTAGTGCCAGAAATTCAAATAGCCTATTTATATATATTTAATATTGCTAGTACATACTAAAAGTGTATATTCAGTGTTAATGATCTAAGCTCAAGGAAACTCTAAGGGACCTGTAATGAGATGAAGTGGAACAGGGTAGATGATATCAAATGAAATGAAATGTACTTGAATTGGCTAAAAAGGCAAAAATGTCACAAAAATGTCTTCTATTCATTGAGCTACTTACTTATGGTGGGGGTTTTAGGTAGGGGGAGATTATTTAGAGAACACCATTCAGTAACCTATATGTATAAATATTTTAATCCACATCTGTTCTGTTAGCAAAACCAGTAAAATAATTTTGAAAATCTCATTTGATCCCCCTATCTCAAAGCTCAAGGCAGTACAGTCCCTATAGTGAATTTCTAGTTATTTGTTTACCCTGTTTTAAATGACAATGCTAACAATAATCTTCCCCTGAGATGCCCCTGCCTGCAGCCCCTACCAAGGACAAATCCAGGGATTATTCTGGAGAACATTTAAACACACGTGGAGCATACTCACAACCCTCAAGGGAGATCCTTACACCAAAATGTGGAAGTTTTAGATTGTGAATATTAACTCTTTCAAGTCCTAGTCACTGAGCAGAGCTTGCCAGGTTAACTTCACCTCTCTTTGACCTTGAAGACAAGATTCTAACACTAAAGCTTAAACGAATACCCTTAAAAGAGATAAAGTGACCATCACAGCACCCAAATCCTAGATTTTAATCATTTCAATTTATATTATTTAAACATCTTATTCTCAATAAATTTTCACTCCACAATACTCACATTGCTTTGTTTATTTATTTATTTATTTACTTATTTATTTACTTATTTATTTATTTATTGAATTGGAGTCTCACTCCGTCGCTCAGACTGGAGTTCAGTGGCCGCGCCCGGCCACCGCAGCCTCGACCTGCTGGGCTCCGGCGATCCTTCTGCCTCAGCCTTCCGAGTACCGAGTAGCTGCAACTACAGGCGCACCCTACCACGCCCGGCTAATTTTTTTTTTTTTTTTTTTTTTTTTTTTGATGTATTGTAGAGATGAGGTCTCGCCAAGTTGCCCAGGCGGGTCTAACTGGCGGGTTCAGGCAATCCACCCACCTCAGCCTCCCAAAGGCGCGGGATTGCAGGCTGAGCCAACGAGCCCGGCTCACATTGTTTTATTTTATGATGAATTTTTTTACTTTTAATTTAAAAGTGTACTCTTTTTTATTTAAAAAAACTAAGGCAATTAATCTTGTTAGGCTTTAAAATATATGTTCTTTCTTTTTTAAAATTGTGGTAAAGACACACATAACATGAAATTTACCATCATGACCAGTTTTAAATGTACAGTTCAGTGGTAACTACATTCATATTATGCCAATATTCATCTCCATAACACTTTTCATCTTTTAAAACTGAAATTCTGTACCAATGAAATATTAATTCTCCAATACCCTCTGTCCGCAGTCTCTGGCCAGCACCATTTTACTTTCTGGTTCTATAATTTTGACTACACTAACTAGTTTATATGTAGAGTAATAAAATGTTTGTCTTTTTGTGGCAGACTTATTTCACTTAGATTTATGTCTTCAAGGTTTGCCCATGTTGTAGCAATAGCATATTACAGAATTTTCTTTTTTTAAGGCTGAAGAATATTTCATTTTATGTATATATCACATTTACTTATCCCTTTATCAACCTATAAACACGGGTTGCTTCAACAATTTAGCTGTTATGAATAATGCTGCTATGAATATGAGTGTATGAATATATCTTTGAGATCTTGTATTTAATTCTTTTGGTTGTTTACCCAGAAGCAGAACTGATAAATCATATGAGAATTCTATTTTTAATTTTTTTGAGGACCAGCCGTGATGTTTGCCACTGTAGCTATCTGTTCTTGTTGAGTTGAGAGTATTCTGTATATTCTGTATCTGATCTACTTAGTTTATTATATTGCTTAAGTCTTCTGTTCTCTTACTTATTTTCTGTCTGATTGTACTACTCATTATTGAGAGTAGATTTTTAAAGTTATCAACTGGTATTCTAGAACTGTCTATTTACTTCTTCAATTCTGTCAGTTTTTGCTTCATATATGTTGATAGTATGCTGTACATGTGTAAATCTTTGTAATTGTTATAAGTTTTTGCTGTATTGTATCTTTTATTAATATATCATTTTCTTCTTTGTCTTTTTAAATCTTTTTTGACCTCAAGTCTATTTATCTAATATTCGAATACCTGCTCTTGCTGTCTTTTATTGTTATCTGCATGGAAAACCCTTTTCCACCCTTTCAGTTTCAATCTGTTTGTGTCTTTGCATCTAAAGTGAGTCTCTATTAGATAGCATATATTTGGTTCATGTTTTGTTTACCCATTGTGCCAATGTTTCTCTTTTCTTTTTTTTTTTTGAGTTGGAGTCTCATTCGGTCGCCCAGACTGAAGTGCAGTGGCCGCTCCCGGCCACCGCAGCCTTGACCTGCTGGGCTCCAGCAATCCTGCCGCCTCAGCCTTCCGAGTAGCCGGAATTACAGGCATGAGCTACCATGCCCGGCTGATTTATTGTAGAGATGAGGTCTCGCTGTCCAGGCGGGTCTTGAATCCGCAGGCTCAGGCAATCCACTCACCTCAGCCTCCCAAAGGCGTGGGATTATAGGCTGAGCCATCGAGCCCGGCTGTTTCTCTTTTCATGGGAAAATTTAATCCATTTACATTTAAAATAATTATTGATAAAGAAGAATTTATTTGTCATTTTGCTATTTGTATTTTATATGCTTTATAGCATTTTCCCCTCTTTTCCTGTATTATTCTTCTCCTTTGTTTAATTCTTGGTTTTTTTGGTAGTAAAATGTTTAAGTTCCTTTCTCATTTCCTTTTCTTATAGCTGTTTTTTATGGTTACCATGGAGATTACATTTAACATCAAATAAAGTTATAATATTATGATTTGAATTTATACCAGCCTAAATTTAATAACATATTGAAAACTCTTCTTCGTTACATTTCCATCCCTAGTCCTTTCAGTTGTTGATATAACCAAATTACATCTTTATATATTGCGTGCCCCCAAAACCTAATAATTCCTTTATATGCATTAGTCTCTTAAATTATGTCAAAAACAAAAAATAGAGTTTCATCAAATTTATAACTCGTTTTTACACTAATAATTGTTTTTTTAAAAAATGTATCACTTAAAAAAAAACAAAGTTAAGTTAAAAACCACTGTTATAATAATACTAGTTTTTATACTCTATCATGTAATTAAACTTTATTGACATTATTTTTCTTCCTATGACTTTGAGTTTCTCTTTACTGCCTTTTCCTTTTACCCTTAAGTTCTCCTTTGAACATTTCTCCATAGTACGCTATCTCTGGGCCAGGGATCAGCCTGAAGGGTGAACTTAATGTCTTCTCAGGTTTTTTCTGAGCCCACACCTATTCTTGAGCATGCGGGATCCCTTTCTCATCTTCTCCATATATATAATTACTTTTGAATATTCCAGTCTTTTTTACCCAGCTCCCAAAAGGGGAGAAAGAAAAATAAAACAAGAAGACTAGATGGTACTGGCCCTTTAAGTCCCCTAGAAGTTCCTTCAGCAAGTTGTGACCATGGTTAGAGGTGCTACAACAATGGCCACCAGGTCTTCTTCTTACCTCTGTAATAAGAGCAGCAATTAGCAATCAGAGCACAGACCCCAGAATTTGGAAAATGGATCTGTTTTTCTTATCATGGCTCCTGCAAGCTGCTTGCAAGCTTCTCCAAGAACACGAGCACAGCTGCCGGGAACAGGACATGAGTAGCTGCTACTGGGCTAAGAACTGAAACTGATGAAAATTAACTGTAATTTGCAGTCCAAGACTTCTCTGTATGTATCAAACGTTCAATAGACTTCCGCCGTCCAATATAGTGACTTCAGATGGATTCTACCAGCGAGTGCAATTGTCTTGGTAGAAGACAGATTCCTTATGCTTTCTATTCCACTATCTTCCTAGAATACTCTAAATATTTTCTTGTAATTATTTTTATAACGCCCCCCAAAATGAATAAAAATTATTTTGTTTCTTTTAATTCAATTTTCTTCTTGTGAAAATAGTACATGTATGACATCCAGAAAATAATAAGAAATAGAAGAGAAGGAATATTACTATGTATAATTTTCCCTGAACTGAGATACACACTTTAAAATTTTTGACTTGTTTTCCTATCAATTTCTTGCTTTTAATGTTAAAACTTTTATACTAAAACACATGGTTAAGTATGTAGTAATATTTCATTAAATGAGGAATAACAACAACAATTTAAAAGTGAAATTTTAAAAATTGAGTCTTTCTGTTTTTATCCTCAAATCAAATTTCTATTATCTTTTTTTTTTCCCTAAACGGACACCATAATAAGATAAAGGTTAACCCATTAGGACAACAAGAACAAGATAGGAAATAACTCCAGACAAATCATGTCAATGAAATGTTAAAAAATGAAAAGCAGATAGAGAAATAGTAAATGACTAAGCAGAATAGAGGAGAAAAATCTCACAATTCTGTTGAACAGCAACAACAGATTCTAAAGCAAGCATACTTCTACTTCATCAGCCTGGAGAAACTCATGAATCATAGGTAACCAGTACTTCTAAAGAGAGAAAGGGGAACTTTAAGGATTTTTCCAGCACCAGCATAGTCAGAAGCAGTTTTTTCTATTCTCTAACAGGAAATACAAAGTCAGCCTCTGGAGAAACTAATTCAGCGGTGTTCTGGAATTTGGACATCAGCAAAACTGAGAATTAGTGTCATGACATCCCTGGAGCTACTCTAATTTATCATAAAAGATGGCTTCTTTGGAATTATTCTGAATATGACACAATGAGAAATAAAATAAATTGAAAATTTAATTGACCAAAAAGCTAAAATGTGGCTAGAGGGAAATAATTTTTCTTAATTTTAGAAGAAAACAAGAGACAAAAGCATCATCAAAATTCAAATGAGAAAAAAGTTAATATTTTTGGTTTGACCAAGAATAATAAAAGAGGTAAAATGTGACTTGATTGAGATGCCAGCCTCACTTGTTATTGAATTTGAGCTCTATGATGATAACATCCATAGATCAAGGCAAGAGAAATTGGAGAAACCATTCCTATTTAATAATTGTTCATCTCTAGTGGTTATAGAATAGTAATTCAGGAGAAAACATTCATCTGAAGTCAAGTGTGTGGGAGAAAAAAATCTCCATTACACAGTGTCATCAATTTATATAAGGAAAATTAGAAGGGATCTTAGATAACACTTGGGCTAAAAACCTACCAAATCGAGAAGTCCTTTCTAAAATATATCCCTGACAGCTTGTTATTCAGAAGTACTTAGTCATTTTTAGAATCCACTATGTTAAATATCAAATTAAAATATAATTAAATATACCTTCTCTTTTTATGTGGTTGGTTTATATATACATAGTTATAGTTATTAGCACCTACATTTGCATTTTGTAATTTTCATCACTTAATCCTATTTTTTCCTAAGAGCCTATTTGAAACAATTATAACACTCTTGTGGTGAACATGTGCTACGTTTTTTTCATTTTCTAACCGAAATGCTCCAAATTATTTAACTGGTTCTCTTATGGCACAATTTCTAAACGCTTTACTGCTCTGCTTTATCTTCCCTGAATTAATTTTGACCTACTATTTTTTTAAAGCCTCTGAAGCCCCAAAGAGACTAAAAAGTCCTAAATTAGTCTAACCAATTTAGTTAATCCTACCTTGTTTTGAAAACTAAAATTTGCCTGTATTTATACTATTTATGATTTGATTAGCTATTTTGAAAGTCAAATTGCATTCTAGTCACCTCAGAGCTTAGTCACCCATAATTTCAAGGATTCAAGAAAAATCTCCCAATTTAAGTTTTAAAATAGATTTTCAAATTTACATTTATCCTTATTAACTATCTTTGCTCTCACATGTGGTCCATCACCCTACCCTACCCTTTTTCTACTCAAAATCCTTGATGTGGTGATGTAATTATTCTTTCGACTTTGTAAAATGTCTTGACATGTATTAACATCTATTTCTCCACCTACTTTTTAATAAAATAAGTCAAATTTACGTAATCTCCATGAAAGCAAGAGGGGTCTGTGCCAATCTTGAGCTTACTTGCTGCTACTTTTTCAGATTCTAGCAACACAGCGGACATATGGTCCCTACGTATGCAAAGAAGCAACATAGCCCTAAGACTTCTCTTTAAATTGACATTCATTCTTTCAGAGACACGTTTCAACTAGGCTTGGCTTTATTCAAAAGTTCAACAATTCCTTTCTATCTCCTTCCAAAGTATTTTATTAGAAAAATTTTGCTGAAAACTAGCAATATTGTTATTGAAACTTTTCAAATTTCCAAGCTGATTACAGGATCAAACTGGAACAGATTCGTTTAACATGAGTTATTATTATTATTTTTATTATTATTTGCAAAAAAACACACTTGTTTCCAGTTAACACTTTTCCCTTTTTCGGATATGGACAAATAGATTATTTAGTAATTAACTAAACATTTCTAATAGTAATTCTCAGAATTTACCTTTCTCTCCTTTTTAACAACTGATATCAAAGTTTTTGCACTTGTTCTCTAGAATTTTTCTGTTCATTCTCCCTGATTATTTTATAATTGCTGTATGACTCTGAAATTATATTTGCAAGAATTTCTTATTTAGATTAACCAGATTTCTGCTTATGATTTCTCAGCCTTTATTAGACTGTAATATTTTCTTAAATCTGATTGTTTTGCCCTTTACAGTTTGAATCTGTTTTTCTGCTTTAATAATGAAGATGAAAAGATATGTATTCTTGCAGTTGAAGCTTTTCAGATCATAGAATGTGTCGCTAATGGAGGTTACCTAAGGTCATTTTATTTTTTTGGAAGATCTGAAAACGAGGGTCAATGCTAATTAGGTTTAATTCTTTAAATCAAGATTTTGCCAGTGAGCAGACACATGGTTTGATGGACAGTTGGTACTCCTAAAAGTGCCTGTCTTCCTTAAGCTCCTTAATTTCACACATTTCCTCCCAAAAGTACATGTCCTTCCCAATCTTTGGGAGTTCACTGAGGCATGAGCAGCTGTGAAAATGTCTTCAGCATAACACCAAGATGTTTTTCTTTGACTCATCACTCTCCTTTTGGCTTCTCAGGGGATTTTCTTTCTGGAGCTCTGAAAGGTTTGATAAGACAACTATTTTTCCTGTCTTTCCTTTGACTGAAATCTCTGGATATCCTGCTTCTGACACGCTCTGCGTTGCCATGTTACCTGATTACCTGGACGAATAGCGTTTGCATTCCCAGTGCCACAGCAGCTTACACAGGCAGGGGAGTTTGATCTATTTTGTATTTTGCAGTTATATTAGATAAGATGTCCCTGTAAGCTAATTACTTTGGCAACCAAGAGGGCACCAGCAATTCTGTCTGGCGTCTGTGGGGGCACCTTCATAGTGTTTTAAACAATGTGTACAGAAGGGGTTAAAAGTTACACTGAGAGGATCAGAGCCTGAGGGGGAAGACACTGCAGGTGTGTGGTTAACAAGGAACTAATTGGGTAACCAGGCAGGAGAAGCCAGCACAAAGCTGGTCAACAGGCTTGTATAGAATTCCAGCAGTTAGACGGTGCTGAGCCCTTGAGGAGTTGAAATAAAGACAAGTTGAATCTGGAGTCTATTTTTTCCTGTGATCTTTGCTAGAAACTGCAAATTGGGACTTGACAGCTTTCCTTGCCGCCTGTTGCTTTGTTTCAGGTGGTATTGTTTTGAACTAGCTAAGAGCTGACATTTTGGATGCCTAGCCTGGGTATCGTATATGCAGAAAGAATGTATGTCAACTCTTAAAGACAAGTTACTGTTTCTTCTTTTCTTAATGATCTCTGGGTATTGTGAGAGAGGTAGTAGAGAATGAAATGAGTGTTGGTCCACTATTCAGGAAACTGGATTCTAAACCCAAGTATGCACCCAGTAGGGTCAGCTTGAATCAGTGGCTATGTCTATGTGGCCTTTGCTGCCTTCCAAGCTATAAAAAATAATGTGGTTATACATGTTTTTGTTTTGAAGCTCTTGGCACTTTAAATCTTTTTTTAAAAAAACAACACTGATTTTTTTTTCCCATTGAAATTTTACCAACTGCTTAAAAATAGATTAGGCGATGTGGAAAATATACTCGTAGGAAAGCAGAAGACATGTTACTTATCTTCAAGAGTTCTTCCCCCATCAAAAAAAAAAAAAGAGAAGGCTGGGCTCGATGGCTCAGCCTGTAATCCCGCGCTTTGGGAGGCAGAGGTGAGTGGATTGCCTGAGCCTGCGGGTTCGAGACCCGCCTGGGCAACTTGGCGAGACCTCATCTCTACAATAAATCAAAAATTAGTCAGGCGTGGTAGTGCACACCTGTAATTCCGGCTACTTGGAAGGCTGAGGCAGAAGGATCGCCGGAGCCCAGCAGGTTGAGGCTGCGGTGGCCGGGAGCGGCCACTGCACTCCAGTCTGGGCGACAGAGTGAGACTCCAACTCAAAGAAACAAAGAGAGAAACTAATATATGTGCTCTTAGAAGAGAAGACATGTTATCTGTCTTCAAGAATTCTTCCCATCTCCCCCCAAAAAGTATAGAAATGGTAAACCCTGTGGTATAGATGGGTAGGAAGGTCATTCTGCATAAGGTAGCAAGGTAGCATAAGGGTGCAGTACCCCCAGAGAGTAGCTACAGGCTTCACAAGGGATATGCCATGTCCTGATGTTTGTGTCTCCTCAGATTTCCTTTGTTGAAATCCTAGCCCCCAAAGGGATGGTATTAGGAGGTTTTAGGGTCATAAGAGCTCTCATGAATTGGATTAGTGCCTTGATAACAGATACCCATGAGAGACCCCCCACCCTTTCCACTATGTGAGGACACAGCCAGGACGCACTGCTTATGAGCCAGAAAGGAGGCCTTCACCAGACATTGATTCTGCCTTGATCTTGATCTTGAAAGGCTTTAGAACTTTCTGTCGTTTAAAAACTGCCCAGTTTAAAGTATTTTGTTTTAGCAGCCTGAACAGACTAAGATAGAATGGGTCCTAGGATAAAACTTTATGAAGAAGCAGGCTTTGAAGGGGCACCTGATGTAGTTCTCTGAGCTTCAGGAAACAGACAGATTGTAGTTCAGGACTGATAATAAACCTGTAGAGGGGGGCATGCAATAAAGAGATTAATCAGACTAATCAATGAAGTAAAGATCAGTTAATAAGAAATGATAATAATTATTTTCTTAGGTAGAGAAAAATTGTGGATAACCTGAAAAGGCAGTGAAGAGAAATAAAACATTCAAAATTTAGGAATAATTTTTAAAAATATATTTTCAAAACTTATTCTAGTCTTAAGTAACGCATATTAACTCAATGTAATTATTATTTTCTTTAAATAACAATAAAGTGTATAACCAAAATAAAAACTGCTAAAAAATTCTTAATCTTCTTATTCTCACAATATAGAGCTGTATTTTTCCTGAACCAAAATAGGTTGGCTTCAAAGGAAATATAAATAAACAGTTTGGCAGTGATTTAATGTGAAACATCTTTGGACTGTTTTTTGGCATAAATTCAAAAGGTGCTAAAGTAGAGAGTCAATGTAATATTCACAGGTCTCAAAGTCTGGAATCCACTTCTTGCAAATGTAATTTATTTGTTCATTTGGTCAATTCACAGGTGTGAGCATGCACATTCCGTTGGCTCTAGCAATCCCTAATGTGCATTATGCCTGTTCCACAGAATGGACTAATGTAACCACTATGGTCTCTGTATTAGCCTGCTTTGTGTTGCCATAAAGAAATACCTGAAACCGGAAAATTTTTTAAAGAAAAAAGGTTTATTTGGATCATGGTTTAGCATGGCACCAGCATCTACTCAGTTTCTGGTAAGACCTCAGGAAGGTTCTATCAGTGGTGGAAGGCAAGGACAGCTGGCGTGTCACATGGCAAGAGCAGAAGTAAAGGAAGCAGAGAGATGCCAGGCTCTTTTATAAAACCAACTCTTGGGTAAACTGATAGAGTCAGAACTTACTTGTTACTAACTCACTCATTACTGTGAGAACATCACCAAATCATTCATAAGTGACCTCCCTCATGACCCAATCACCTTCCACTAGGCCCCACCTCCAATATTGAGCATCACATTTTAACATGAGATATAGAGAGGGCAACCATCCAAACTATGTCAGCTCCTGAGGTCACTTCCAGGTATAACCCCAGATTAGGCCTGGCACTACTATTGTGGGAGCTGGGTCTTTGCAGCCCATGTAAATTATCTGGCCTCTAGATTTACATTTGGAAAATGAGAGTGTTTGATTGAAATAGTTCTACTTTCCCTTCTAATTCTAAAGTTCTGCAATACTTACTTAGAAATAACATTTTTATAACATGATAGTGTGATATGACAGTCTGGAAAGAGGGGGGAAGGTAATTTTTAAAGACCAGCTTAATGAAATGCAAATTGAAGTCATATAACTTTTATTTTAAAGGAATTACCTCATTTGTACTGATTTTTCTGATCAACCAAATCAAAATTCTTAAAGAAATTTGCAAAATCAGAATCCTAATTCCTGACATGTCTTTCTCCACCCACCTCCATTCAAGTTTCAACTTAGGGGAAAGAAAGAACATTTTTAAAGGAGCTTAGAATTAGACTCAAACAGCAAGTTCTATAGTTTGAAGATATTTTACCCATTTTAACAATAGCTGTACTAACACTTTAGCAATTCATTAAAATCAGTGATTTTTTTTTTTAAGATTAGCTACAGAAAAGTTCAACTTCAGAATAAAACTGGCTGGTTGAAATTTTATATAAAAATAGAGCTATTCCACAGGATTTATAATACAGTATTTTCACTTTCCAATTTCTATTTCTCAGTGGACAGTACCATCAAGCAAAACTGACATTTATTTAAGTTGAACACACATTCATTCTCATTTCTATAACATATCCTTTATTAATTGCTTTCTTGTCTTTGATAAGAGTTGAAGCTATGACATATAGCTTCTATATGCCACCAAAGACCCATTTTTTCTTTGCATTTTCTCATCTAGGCAAATTCTTCAAGTCAGGTTATTCATTTCTTTATGTAGAATCTCTAAAGAGTACTTGAATAACAAGTATTAAATTTTCTTATTCAAAATCATCTTTCATGCTTTCCTTATTATTTCTATAAGTGAATGAGTGTGTGTTTTCGGCTGGACAGGAAGGAATACAAAAACAAATGACTGGTGATCACATTATGAGGGGTTTCTATAGTGATATAGGGATAGGTTAAATGAGATACCCCCATTATTCTCTGCATCTCTCATATAATGACCTTAAGTCTTAATGATAATTGCCAGTGATAGTGGATTTGTGGTTTTATTATTGAAGAAACTATATTTCCACATTTTAAAAAATACCCTTGATGTTCTACACTTACCTACTTAAGCCTTTGTCCAGGTTTTCTCTTTTTCTATGAACATACTTAGGATAAATGCAAATTGATCAATGTATCCTCCACTTTATCAGCTATTTAAAAGCTTCACAATGTAATGATGTCTAACATATGTCACAAATAATTATAAAACTTGAGTTTATATATGAAATAGGCTCCTACAAGCATATAGACATCCACTTGTTTACTTAGCCCATACTTATTGAATAGTTTTTGTGTCAGGAGTTCTGTATGGGTCAGGAGAAAGTGGTCTACAAAATAGTATGATCTTTGCCATTTTAGATCTAATTATGCAAATATATAAATATATATAATGAGCAAGTAAATACAGGGTATACAAGTATGAACAAGTAAATACAAATAAATGAAAATAATTATTTGTGAGGAGCACTATAAAGGAAAAAACAGAACTCTGTGGTAGAAAATAAAGAAATAATGTTGTCATAGTGAGAGTTATCTAAGGCTGGGTTAGCCAAGGAAGACCTCTTTCAGTTGGGGACATTTAAGTGACTGCCCCAATAGTGTAAAGCAGCCAGTTATGCAAAGGGCAAGAGCAGAGCATAGAATACAGCTGGAGTAAAAACATAGAGGCAGGAAAGAACTGGGTGATTGTGATCAGGGGCTAATGAGTGACTGATTTGCAGAAGGGGCTGCAGCAGAGTATGAAAGGTGGGAAGTGGTACAAGCAAACATTGGAGGGGCTGACTGTTGTCATGTCATCAGGCAACATATAGGCCAGTTTGTACTTGATTTTAAGTAAAGTTCAAGGTTTTTAACATTGGAATATGTGATAGATCATCTGCTTTCTCTGCTGGCTGTAGGAAATGGATTGAAGATGAACAAGAGTAAAATCAGAAGTCCAATTAGAAAATACTCCTGAGGCATTCGTAATTGCATGGACAAAAGAGATCCATCTAGACATGGAGATAGTCAAGTCAGAAATATGTATATTTTAGAGGCAGAAAATTCAGGGCTTTCAGACAAATTGTCCATAGAAAGGAATTAAGGAGAAGTCTTGGTTTTCTGATCTGATAAATTTTATATAGCTTGGTATAATTTTCTATGGGAAGAATCAAGAACAAGTCTTTGGGTATTTATGGATATGGGCTTAAGTGTGCATCAATGATTCTAGTCATTTTTAAGGACATCTGGGAGATGTCATTCAAATAAATATGTCCAGTAAGAAGCTGGATACAATGCAGTGGACACAAAAGACATACAAAGTTATCACTTAAGATTTAACTTTAGAAGTCCTTAGCATGTACACCATCCTTAGCATGCAGAAAGAAGATTATCTTTTGAAAAAGTTTTTCTGGATAGCCAGAGAAATAGAAACTAGGACAAATATTCAAAACATAAGCACATTGTTAAACATACAGAGAATTAGAATATTTGCCAAATTTTCTTAGGAAGCCATTGGAGGCTGTTATCTTTCAAAGAAAAAGCAAATCAATCAATCAAAAAGATAAACCAAAAATAAAAAGTCACATGTAAACTTTTAAAAACTCTAACCTTAGACACGTTAAAAAATCAAAATAATAAAATGAATTACAAAAACTTATTTTAGCCGGGCTCGGTGGCTCAGCCTGTAATCCCGCGCCTTTGGAAGGCTGAGGTGAGTGGATTGCCTGAGCCCGTGGGTTCGAGACCCGCCTGGGCAGGCAAGACCTCATCTCTACAATAAAATCAAAAAATTAGCCGGGCGTGGTAGCGCGTGCCTGTAATTCCGGCTACTCGGAGGGCTGAGGCAGAAGGATTACCGGAGCCCAGTAGGTCGAAGCTGCGGTGGCCGGGAGCGGCCACTGCACTCCAGTCTGAGAGACCGAGTGAGACTACAACTCAAAAAAAAAAAAAATTAAAAATAAAAAAACTTATTTTAACTGAATATCTTCAAAATACTATCATTTAAAAATATAGCAAAATAAAGAAATGACTGATGAGCTATTTTACTTTTTTGACACTATATCTTTAATTTCTGTTGTGTGTTTTACATTTCAGTGCATCTCAATTCAGACATTTCAATATCTCAATAGCCACATGTGGTTTGAACTGCTGTGTTGGAACACAGGGGACTAGAAGATTTTGTATAAATAATCTGTTAAAAAGAGAGAGAGAAAAACATATAATAAAGAAAACAATTCATCTGAAAAGATGTAACATTTCAGAGGAACAAAAATAATTGTGAGATTTGGATCCGAGACATAAAATGAGGATAGTTTTTGTAAGAGTGACACTTTCTCAAAAATATCAGAATGAAGGAAGAGAGAGAGAGAGAGAGAGAGAGAGAGAGAGAGAGAGAGAGAGAGAGAGAGGAGAGTAGAATAGATTTGCTTATAGGAAGACAAGAGTGTAATTTAGAAACATTCTATTTCCTCCCTAGACTACGGAGTCAAGTTTTCAACCCGACAGGATGAGAATACAGCTCCCTGTCTATAGAGAACCTTTTAGAACTTCATAAATCGGCGCTTAAGCCATGTTACCATATCATGATATACATTCCCTTGGGTTATCCTCACCTGAAACATTGAGTGGGCGCCTAAAGTGTACATTTAGCCCACTTCTCCCTCTTCTTTCTTTCCCTTACTATTCAGTGTTCTTAGAATTAGACAACTGGCTTTTTACAATCCAACAGAATGTGGCTTTTATTTGAATAGAACAAAACATTTTATTCTGTCCTAGGTAGTTTTTTGGTGTGAGTGTGTGTGTGTATGTGTGTGTGCCTGTGTCTCTGTGTGTATAATTAAGCAAATACTGCAATATGTACTTCAGTATCATGGTAGCTATGTTTCTACTGGGCTACATCATCAGCATGAGTGCTGGTAGTGAACAATTGGTGGTAATGCAGGATTTAACAATTTCCCTTCTCAGCCTAGGTCTCTGTTTCCCCTACCTACTGCATTCATCTAAACTCTCCAAGTAGGAAAAAAAAAAAAAGCCAGAAAACTTAGAGATGAAGGGAAGATTATATGGAGCAAGAGCAGGATGGATGGCTGCCCTGTTGTGTTGAGAAAATAAGAAGACAGGAGTTGAGAAGTCAGACTGTATAAAAGTTACTGTTTTGTGCTGCAGCAGGGAGGAGGAGGAGGAGAGCGATGTCACTGTGCACAGTGCAATTGAATCATTTTGTTTCCAAGAATGTCAAAGTTTTTAAATACAGGTCACTCCAAATCAATCCACGTTGCACTCCCCCAAAATAAGGAAAAGAGTAAAAGAGCTTTTGATGCAATTTATTCTTTGAGACCTGTGGCAGAAAGAGTTTTCTAAACCTTTAAGCTGAGAGTAGTTTCCTTTATTCCTTATTTTAAAGCTATATATCCCACTCACTTAACCCACACCTTCTCTTTTTAGTTTTCCCTTCCTGATGAAGCCTTGCAGATCATGAAGATAACATTCTTTGGGCAAGATTAGACTACATGATTAACAAGATTTGCTTCCTATTTAGCATCCTTTTTAGTTGTTGTTGTTTTTCTCCCTTTGTATTTCAGTGTTATCTTCTGGTTCCATAAATATTGCACACACTTTTGCCATAATTTCTAATGAGCATATAATCTTAGGTGGGGAGGAGGATACTGTAGCATTCTTTGTTGCCAGTGCTTTGAATAGAAAGAAGAAAAAAAAGAAACAGAAAGTAGAGTCCAAAGTTATTAAGTCTTTTCAAATTATGCTGGTTTATGTTTTATCTCTCATTCTGTACTTTCCTTAAGTGTGCTCTTTTACATATTAGAATTTGATTCTGAGAGAAAGCTATTACTCAAACTGCCCTTGCCATTCACCCAGGCTAATAAGATAATTTGCCATTGAGGCATTCCTCAATTTCTACTTCCTTATGAGGCTTCCAGAATATTCCAAACTTCTTTTCTTTTCTGAGCTATCATTGCTCTAGGACTCATTGACATGAGGGGGGCTATGAATAAGAGTTCAGTTACTCTATTCAAACAAATTTGTTTGAATCCTGGATTTGCTTCTCAGAGTTGTGCCACATAGATATGGAACATAACATCAGTTTCCTATCTTTAAAATGAATTGTTTCTCAAAGTAATGCTATGAAGCATAAATAAAATTTTACTATTTGCAAAACTCTTTGCATATTGCCTCACTTTTAACCAATGTACGTCGTCGTAGTTCATTTGGGCTGCTATAATAAAAATATAATAGACTCTGTGACTTAAGCAACACACATTTCTTCTTCACAGTTCTGAAGGCTGAGGAGTCAAGGATCAAAGCACTGGCAGATTCAGCATTTGGTGAGGACCTGCCTCCTGGTTCATAACTGGCAGTTTTCTCATGATTCCCTCACATGGAAAAAGGCAGAGAAAGTTCTCTGGGGTCTCTTTTATAATCTCATTCATGAGGGTGGACTCTAATAACCTTCCAAATACCACCACCTTCTAATGTTATATTGGGGGCAAGAATATCAACATGTGTCTTTGGAGAGAACAGAAACATCAGTCCATAGCATAAGTTAACGTTCTCTTCCCATTTGTTATAGTAAAGAAAGCAACAGAAAATAGCAGAAGAGAATATCATTGGGTTCATTTTTTTAGCTAAGGATCTTGAGGCTTCCAATATTAGATTTAACCAAGATTAAAGGCAACAACAGAATTAAAACTGGAATTAGCAAATTCAAACCTCTAATTCTGTGATCTTACTGTCAGCTAGTCATGAATTTGAGAAACAGTGTCACACAATGGATGGAGCACAACATTTGCAGCCTAATATAGGATTTAAATCCTATATTAAAAATGTCGAAATGATGTAGCCACTTTATGAGAAATGTATCATTAAGGGATTTCATCACTGTGCGGATATCATAGTGTGTACTTACACAAACCTAGATCGTGTAACCTACTGCATACCTAGGCTACATGGTATAGCCTATTGCTCTTAGGCTATAAACTTGTGCTGCATGTAATTCTACTGCATATTTTAGGCAACTGTAAGACAACGGTAAATATGTGTGTACCTAAACACACTTAAAACATAGAAAAGGTACAGTAAAAATACAGTATCAAAGATTAAAATGGTACACCTGGATAGGGTACTTACTGTGAATAGAGTTTGTAGGCCAAGAAATTGCACTGGGTGAGTTAATGAGTGAATGATGTGTAAATGTGGTGTGTAATATATTTTTTTAAACCTTTAAAACTTTTTTGTTAAAAACTAAGACATACCCACATTAACCTGGGTGTACACAGAGTCAGGATTATCCATATCACTGCCTTCCTCCTCCAATTTTGTCCCAGTGAAAAGTCTCTGTGGGCAATAACACCCATGGCGCTGTCATCCACACAATGTCTTCTTAAGGAATACCTCCTGAATGGCCTGCCTGAGACTATTTCAAAGTTATCTTTTTTTTTTTTTTAGTAAGTAGAAGGAGTATATGTTAAAATAATGATGTAGTATAGTGGTTTGTTATCAATATAAGTATTATGTACTGTACATAATTATATGAGCTCGATGTTTATACAATTGGTAATGTACTGGATTTATTTACGCCACATCCCCACAAACCATGAGTAATGCATTGCAGTATGACATTAGGGTGACAATGGTGGTACCAAGTGATAAAAACTTTTCAACTCCATTTTATGTCCATCGTTGGCTGAAACGTCATTACACACATGACTGTTTAATGTATTCAACAACTCTAGCCTATTTCTTACTAGATTACAACATATTCCATACCAAACAAATGTCAATCCATGGAACATAGAAGGGGGCCAGGGAAAGGTAGTGAAGGAGAAGGCGACAGCACTTCAAACTCAAAGATTCAGAGAGGGCTGTGGGAGGAAATGAACATAAATTGGTGCATGTGATGGAATATCTAAGTAAATTTCTGCTTGACCTGTGTGTTGGAATGTTGGCCAGCACTAGAAACTCAGTGCTGACCTAAGCTGAAGAGCCGCATTGTCAGGAAGAGTATAAGGAGTAAATTATGAAGAATATCAGACAACTCGCTCAGCAAGGACGTTTTTATACACTAAGACTTTAGTTTTTATTCTCTCTTTCTCTAAATGTGTTTATATTTGTATTTAGATAATGACATATAGTTATTAAGTTTATAACTCTGGCAAAACTTAAAATAGAATCTCTTAAAAATAGGCAATAAAATGTAGGTTGCTTTCAATTCTGGAACAAAACAGTAGACATTCTCTAGTTTGTGTGTGTGAGTGAATGTGAACTTGAGTCTGTGTGTTTGTATGTGTTGTGCTTGAAACAATGCTACTTTTTATCTGTACTATGTAGTTCTTGTCTAAAATAGACTTAAACTCTATGGTATTATTTTTCTGTTTTTCACCAAGTTGGGCACTATTGTGCGTTTACTTTTTATTGATGTGTTATGCACTAGAATTGAGGGTTTTGATTTTAACCATTTAAAGCTCCATTTTCTTTCTTAATAATTCCTATTTTTTTTAGAAGTGCTTTTCAATTTTCATAAACCAAACACAGTTGACTGCTAATTTCTCCCTGAAAGACATTGGAAGATGGCTTCCAAAATTAATGGTGTAAGACAAGTTTACAAACTGTCAGGCTTTGAAG
Source organism: Carlito syrichta (assembly GCF_000164805.1). Lineage (NCBI taxonomy): Eukaryota > Metazoa > Chordata > Mammalia > Primates > Tarsiidae > Carlito > Carlito syrichta. The sequence goes on from NW_007248390.1 coordinate 597,835, forward strand.
TGAAAATTAGTGTGTCATTCTTTCTGAAAAGAGCAGAGCACAGAACTGACTGCTACATTATAAGAAACCCTCCAGGCAAAATAAATATATTTAGATGAGAGGACAAAAGTTAAACAAATGTTTTCTTCACCTCACTTCCCAAATTCCATCATCACACCTATACTCACACACACTCATAAACAATTGAAAGAGATTTTTAGCGGTAAATTATTTATCATTATAAGAAGTCAATAATCATGGGAAATATATGGTGATGAATCTTAAAATTCCACTCAAAAAAAATTATACTGACTAGCATAACTGGAGAGGGCCAGATGAAAGAAATCTGTGAACGGTCTGATTTTTCAATTTTAATTCAGAAAATTTTTTAAAAGTCTGTGGAACTTAAAATTTTGGCCAGGCTAGTGGCTCATGCCTATAATCCCAGCACTTTGGATAGCGGAGGTAAGAGGATTGCCTGAGCCCAAGGACTCAAGAGCAGCCTGGGCAATATGGCAACACCTCACCTCTACAATAAATAAAAAAATTAGCCAGGCTGGTGGTACGTACCTGTAGTTCCAGCTACTTGGAAGGCTGAGGTGGAAGGACAGCGTAATACCAGCAGGGCAAGGTTAGGGTGGCCATGAAAATGTCACTGCACTCCAGCCTGGATAACAGAGTGAAACTACAATTCAAATAAATACATAAGCAAACAAACAAACAAACAAACAAGTAAAATTTTATGGTCATGTTGAGAAAGAACCTTCAGAAATGTGAGCTAACATTTTCAAATAGAGACAATTAATGGTTTTATTTTCAGACCAAAATTCCAGTGTCACTAGGAACTCTGTCTCAGTTGATAGCTTAGAGCAGGTATGTCCAACATGTGGCCCACAGACCACATGCAACCAAGTACAGCGATTAGTGTCATCCCACAAGATCTTTTAACATCATGTGTTTTTAAGCATTTATTTTCTTCATGAGCCCATGTGAAGTCCCATTTTTGATATTCATAGTTACACTTTATCCATGATATCAATTTTTGGCAGCAAATACATTTGTGAGCAGGTGTCTGCAGATATGATTCACATGGAGAGCAAAATTCAAACAAATGTTTCTGACAAACACCTTGAGAATTTACCAAGTATTGTGACCAATTCCATTGAATCAGACAATGACAGATTAGTTTTATAAAAACAATGTCATATTTGTCACTGCTTTTATAGTTTTCATTTTTCTAATCTTTATAATAAAATATTAAAAATAAAAGAAGTCTTGTTTTGTATATACACTAACTATATCATATAATTTATGTATGTCTCAAGACGAATCCTCTTTAGTCAGTGTGACCCAGAGAAGCCAAAAGGTTGGACATCCCTGGCTTAGAGTCTTAGACTATTATAACTGTAGATTCCTCAAAAAGTGTAACACTAAGCCTCTTCATTGTTTAAAGTGGCAGAGGACTTGGGGTGCATACTGAGGTCTGCTTTTCTGGAGTGGTTTTCATAGGGGAGCAGAGGAGAAGGGAGCTTCACTCTCACTTCTGCACTTCTGCTGCAGCTGCTGTGATGCTGAAAGGCAGGTTCCAGGGCAGCATTAACATCATCACTACTGGTCTAAAACTTTTGTTAGACCCCAAACGCTCTTATCTGACTGCTTCATTTATGCAATTAACTGTAATTCTACTACACTTCTTCATAGAACTGTACTGTTTGCCACTTCATTGTACCATACTTTTATAAAGAGTTTTGCTTGACCTTCCCCCTAAAGAGAAGATTGCATGGGTAAGAGACCACTTCAAATATTTATTTATTTATTTATTTATTATTTTTTTTTAATTTATTTTTTTTTAGTTGGAGTCTCACTCTGTCACCCAGACTGGAATGCAGTGGCTGCTCTGGCCACTGCAGCCTCGACCTGCTGGGCTCCGGTGATCCTTCCGCCTCAACCTTCCAATAGCTGGAATTACAGGTGCGTGCTACCACGCCCAGCTAATTTTTTGATTTATTTTAGAGATGAGGTCTCACCAAGTTGTCTAGGCGGGTCTCAAACCCTCAGGCTCAGGCAATCCACTCACCTCGGCCTCCCAAAGCACGAGATTACAGGCTGAGCTACCGAGCCCGGCCTTACCTCAAATATTTTAAAATGTTTTTCATCTCTTATAATATTTAAGGCAGTAGGTATTTAATAAATTCTTAATGACAGGTTGACTGATCTCATCTGCCATATTTATTTTCTAAACCTCTTCCTAAGTAATTACATTATTTTCCTTTATTTCTACCAAAAACTTCATAAAAACAAATCAGGCAACCCTCTCAGATCCCCTCCCACTGTGGGAGTATTTCTGTCCTCTCAATAAATCCTGCTTTCTCAAACAAAACAAAACAAAACAAAACGAAATGAAAAAACAAAACACCAAAGACCAAAAAAACAAAACAAATCACATTTCAAATAAAATTTTTGGGGATAATCATTGATGTCTACTGTCCATTGGTAGCCTGGTTTTCAGAAAGTTAAGTCTAAATAATGTAATTTGAATTGCTTCAAATTGAAAGTAGGATCACACAAAATCAAGTCTGAACTCCTCATTTTGTAGATGAATTAGAGACCATTATGAACTCTATACTCAAAGCTATGTAGCAAGTTAGCTAGGACTAGATTTGAAACTAGAATTCAGGTTGCTGACTTGTGATCAAATGTTCTGGGTGTAACAACACACTGCCTTTCACAATGTAAACCAGAGCTTCTTTTTTGAAGAGCATGCTCTTACACATAAATATTTAACAATCACTCACTTATTCTCTGCTTCCTTTAGCTTCTCTGTGGGCAATAAAAATTAGATTATTGATTGAAGCTTAAAAACACCAATACATCACAATAAGGTATTAATAAAACATACAGTACAATCTTATAGTCAAACCTTGGGAAAGTTGTGGTGGTCTTCTCTTTACTTCCTTTCTCCCTCTCTTTAGCTTGTGAAAGATCTCTGATAATAAATGGAGACACTATACTTTTATGTAAGCTCTTTATTATTTTTTTAAAAAGCCATCTTTCTTATAGAAAACTCCATGTTTTATAACCAAGAGCATCATCCAAACAAAGTAATACATACTGTGTTGTAATGTTTATGGCAGTAAAATTATTTGGTAGTTGAAATAATTAGAGTGGCTTTTATTTTTAATGATACTACACAGAGAGAAAAGACAAGAACAATGACATTTAAAGAAATGGTAATATAAAAAGATTGGATGAAAATTGTAATTGAAATAAGTATGTACAATTCTAGACTAAGTTTAACCAAGAAAGTGGAGTAGCTAGGCAAAGCCTTAGCCATCAAAAGTAGTTCAAAAAGTAAAGAGAATTCAGGTGTCAGTCACAAGATCCGTAGGTGTAGACTAGATGGCGGGAGAAGATAGTGTGGTGGGATTTGGCTCTCATAGAATCCAGAATAATTCTGCCAGAAGCATGCTAATTTCTAAGGTTGACTTTTACTGGCCTCACTGAAGGTGAGCCCATAGTGTCTTTTCATTATCCCTCTTTCTAGTAGCTTCAGATAAGATCAAGGAGGGATATAGCAGTTCTAATCTGGCTGCTGGTCAAAATGGACGGGATAAAATTAGAGGGATGTATATGCCCTCTGAATATATTCTCCCAAATTTGTGCCTTCTTCAAAAACATTCTTGGGTTCTGTGTTAGCCCAAAAGTTCTTTGGATATGAAAATACTTTAGAAAAGGAAAGAAAAAGAAAGAATGAAACATACTAGAAAGGTCATCAAAATGTGGCATACTTTTTCATCTTCTAGTTTTTCATCAACTGATGACACAGCCTTCACACCTAAACTTGCCTCCCCCCATCTCCTTCCTCTTACGAATGTTGGACCTCAGTGAAGTTTCTAACGCAGGCTAGAAGAAAAGTTAGACTGTTTTCCAAGTCAGTGATTCCAAGAGCAGCTTTTTTTAAATGACTTGCTCATGTTTTCTCCCGCCTAGATATCTAGCGTTCCCTAGAGAAAGTGAAAAGTCTGTTTTATTAGCAGTTTACAAGTCTTATTAGAGCAATTGAAAAATGAACAGACACTCTTAAAAAAATAGCAGGCAGAAAATATGGAAACAGTTACTCAAACTCATATTTGTGCAAATAAACTGAAGTACAGCTTTAATCTAATAAGAAGAAAGAATATTTCCTATTGAGTGTCCAATACAGTGGCTTAATGTCAAAGAAAAATAAAACATACTTTGGTGGCATTTCTTAAAGGCAACTTCTCGCTTATTTTATTTTTTCACTTTTCCCAAGGGCCTCTCACTCAGTGTTCATCTTCAGTATCAACAACTTTGACCGTAAAAAAAAAAAAAAGTTTCATTGAACACAGGGCTTCAGTTGGGATGTATTATTATTTATTTATTTATTTTACTTTTGAGAAAACCAAGAGTTATAAGTATAGGGGAAAAAAATCCAAATCCAGGTATGAAGGCAAAGGTTTACAAAGAAAATACACATTCTGTATACAGAAAACTAATTTAATAAACAGCCTTTCCCTGCTAGCTTGCGATTAAACTAAATTGCCAGCCTAAACTTTTCTGTGCAGAATTTCAAATGTCAACACATTATATTGCGATTCCTCTTAATTTCTCACAAAGAAAATGCAAAATGAATTCATTATGCTGGAGTAAGTGGAAAAAATGATGAGTTTCTCCAGAAGAGTATGCAATGGGGAGAGATTGGGCAAGACGATTATATTGAGATATTTGAATAGCTGGCCATTAGCAAGAGCATCCCCATTACTCTGCTGATAATTATATCTCTTCTGCTATGACTTCCCAGTGGAATAATAGAATGTTCCCAGTGCAGGAGATAATGAAAAATACCATTCAGGTGGTTCATATATGCTAGGAATAGAATGCAGTATTTCTTCCCTTTCTGTTTTTGCTCTGCCTCAGCATCACCAACCCCAACTCCCTGTACCTCGTCACTCTAATGGCGCACACCTACGCAATATATGTTAATATGTGTTTGGTTTTTCTATGCTGTGCACAGGAAGAATAAATGTATCTTGAAAATAGAGATGGCAATGGAATATCATTCTTCCAACATAATTATCTCCTGTGTTTAGAAAGCCTGGTGTTTTGCTGAGTACATTTTTGTTAGCTATTATGTAAATGACTTTCAAAACCCACTAGTTCACAGTGAAGGCTATGGATGGAATCTTATAAAGATAAGACTTGATTTTTCTTTGTAAGATAAAAAATGGCTGCATATTCTTCTAATTAATCCATCATTTCGCAGGCACTTTTCATTGTAGCAATCAAGTGCAATAAAAAGAAAACCAAAAAAAAAGGAGAAAAAATGAGGTCAAACAATAACTCCCACTCACTTCCAATAACAATTTTCTTCCCTTTCCTCATTTTTTTTTCTCTCTCTCATTCTCATTTGAACGTTTCATAAAATCTCTCATGTGTTAATGCTATCTTATCATACTGTGGTATTTTTATTGCTATTTATTTTCTGTTGGGGGAAATCTTGCTGAGTATTGTATGTTCCCACAAATTTATTAATTTTACAGAAAACTTAATTTGCATCCCCCCACCCTTTGCTGTGTCACTGCTGTTCTAAATTCTGGATTCTTCCTTGAGAACTTCATTTTAAAATTATATACATACAAAAAGGCAAGTTCCACCCAAACAACTCATATTTCCATCCTGTAGAGGGCAGTGAAATGTTACATTGGTTTTACCCTTCATAAGGGTTATATTGAGAACTGCTCATTTCTCCGTGTTTTGGCATTCACTGGAGAACAGGACAAAAGAGCAGCTAAATTACCCAAGGGTATCTCTTTTTTTTTTCTATTAAAATTGTATTTACATTTAGAGTCAGAGAGGTATACTTTATTATATGAGTGTTTTCTAGTTAAAATATTTACCTGGAAATGTATTCAGAATGTATAAAGTTGCAATGTGTATTTGACAAGTGGCTATGACTCAAACCACAGGAAATGAAATATGTGTGCTCATGGTGTCAGCTTTAGAATTTCTGCTCAATATTCAGTTAGTATCCATTCGTAGTCAAAAGACTGGTGTATGAAGTCATTGATTAATGGTAATCTAGTAAGAAAATAGACCACGTTCAGTATGAGAGTTTTAACTTATAAATTATATCTTGAAAAAGCCAGTAACATACAAAAACTTAAAATCATATTCACTTTTCTGCATGTTTTATCATCAATAGTAAACATTACCTTGTAACTTGGTATAATAGTGAACTTTCGCTTCTAAAATGTATTAATTAAATTATGTGTACATATTTTATAAAATGCTTATCCAAAAAGAATTTGGGGGGTATTAGCTTGTTGATCTCTATACGAAACCAAACTTAAATATAGCATAAGCCAGATTACATTGGTATATATGTTGTGTGTGCATGTATATATATATATATGTAGTTGAAAATAATAGCATATAGTCAATATATATTGCATATTCTAAGTATCCTATTGTTCATAAAGGTCTTATTAATTCTCTAATAGACCTACAGAATACTTTTATACAATATACAATGAAAAATATCTTGATATATTTAAATGCTTTCACAATCCTATATGACCAAATCATTGTCATTTGTGATTTATTGAAACCTATACACTATATCCTAGTATTTATTTGGATGCCATCATTAATTTTTTAAAAGACTATGTGCAATAATACACTTCTAATGCCTTTGCCATGAATTAAATTCCTCTTGTTTCTTCCTTTTTTAATCTCTCTTCTCTCTTCCAATGTCTTTTCATTACATTTTCAAACTATCTCCTTTTCCCTGTATGATTAATGTCTTGACTGCTTGCATCTGAATGCCCCAGAGTCTCTTTGCCATGTGTGTGTTTTTCTTTTTCTTATTTATTTTTTATATACATTTTTTTCTTTGACTACCCTCACTGATCCCTTACCAGACTCTTACCACCTAAGTTTCCTCTTGCTTTTCCAAAATTTAAATTGACTATGGTCAACTGATTCTGGTCATGGTAAATTTGCTAACAGCCAGAAGTATAATCTCTCCCTCTTAAGAGCAAATTCTCTCTAAAAGATTTTTCTTTCTCATTCTAACTTCTGTTTTGTGTAAAACTTTTCTAATGTTATTAGTTTATGATCATCTAATGTTGGCTTACTTCATCATTTGTTTATTTTTTATGTCAATAATTTTTCGTCGAGTTTTTGAGTCAAAATTTTATATTGCCCTAGGGTTAGCTATATTACTGCTTCTCTTGGCCAGTCTCTGATTTCAGCTGTCACTGTGCCAGCACAGTTTCACATCCTGCTATGAATGTTGAGACCCCAAGCTGCTCTCTGCCTCCAAGTTTCTCATATGACGTGGGAGCCCTCTCGGTCTTTGCACTAGTGCCTCCTGAAAGTGCAAAGATACCTCTTTACGGGTAGCCTTTACCAGTGGATATATAAAAGTTCCCACCTCCTATCCTTCAAGGGAAAAGTTACAGAGGTGTTCCATATGTTTTACAAGCAGTCCCTCCCTGTGGTTCACAAAGATTATCTCAAAAGCACCTGTACATTTACACTGGTTTTCCCACTTTCCCTGGCTAACAGTCCCTGAGCCCCTGCTTCTACTTCCTGTGTCACCTACTAAATGAACAGCTTGCACAGAAGTCTTTGATTCAGGCTCTGCTTTATAGGAAGCAGAAGTTAACATACTTTCTTAAAAATACAAGCACATAACAGTAATATGAGATGGTTCACATATACTTATATGGCTCTCAATTACCATTAGATTTTTTTGGTATAAATTTAGGAGATAGAAGTACAGTTTGGATACATGGATACATTGTGTGCTGGTGAAGTCCAGGATTTTAGTGTAGCCATTACACAATAAGATTTTATAAAAGTTTGACTTCTTGGATAAATTATATCTGAGACACAGCATAGTATTTGCTACATTAATCTTCTAAGTTGTATCAATTTCCAAAGAGATTCAATAGTTGTCATAAAAACAGGAAAAAAGCTGCACATTTTTCTCCTATTTGGGTCAAAATTCAACCATTAAAAGTGTTTACTCTAAAGCTTACCTTTCTCCACTTTTGTTATCTTTTCCCCATGGAAAAAAAAATCATATAAAATGACTGCCATACTGTTTTAGTATTTGCTCAAAAATCATCCTTTTAAGAAAATATTTATTTTTTGTATCTATAATTAATAAATGAAGCCAAAACCAGAGATAGATGGGAAAGGAGTATGAAGTGATAAACATATGTGGAATTCTATTTATAATTTTTTTTTTTTTTTTGCATATACTTGCTAAAACACTGGTTAGACTACAGGCAATAGACAGTCAAAATAACTTTGAGACACCATATATAAGTTATTAAACTTAAATCTTCAGTTTATTTATATGTAACATTAAAGATATTTTTGTAAGAGAGTTTTTGATTAAGCAAAAGTCAATATCCACTACTGGTTTAGCACTTTGAATTTTCATATTGCATAAAATTAACTAAAAAGTACAACTATAATAAAACAAATAGACAGCTCATAGCAGATTTAAATAGAATCATATAAATAAATAAATGATAAGAAATTAAATAAAAATCAAAATAAAATCAAGTATTTTTAGACTAATTCAAAAGAAGACTGAAACACATGCTGTTTATGAGAGATACATACTTAAAATTGAAGACACATCTAATGTGAAAGTAAAATTATGAAACAAAAATGCCTTGAAAAATCATAATCATAAGACAGTGCTTCTGTTACTAAATAATAAAGCAACGTTCAGAACAAGATAAGTAACCATTAAAAAGATGTTTATATAATAAAAGCATCAATTAATCACAATAACAAACAAACCAAAATGTCTGTGCATCTAATAAGAGAACTCACAATAAACGAATCAAAAATAACTGAAAGGAGTATAAAAATTTGTAATTACAGTAGAAAATTTGAACACATTTCTCTCAGTAATTAATAAGAAAATAGACAGATAATCAGTAAAAATATATTAAAATTGAAAAATGCTTATTAGTGAATTTGAATTAAATAAACACTTAAAAAACTTTAACCAAAAAAACCCTCCAAAATTCAAAGGTAGAATTTTCAAATGCAGATAGAGTGCTCTGCAAGATAGACTATATTCTCAGTTTTAAAATCAAGTTTAGAAAAACCCCAAAATATTTTTTTTCTGACCAAACCTAATTAAATTATAAATAAGTTTGTAAAGGTGTTTAGAAAATCTTTTTTTTTTTTTTTTTGAGTTGGAGTCTCACTCGGTCGCCCAGTCTGGAGTGGTGGCCGCTCCGAGCCACCGCAGCCTCGACCTGCTGGGCTCCGGCGATCCCTCTGCCTCAGCCTTCCCAGTAGCTGGAATTACAGGCTCGCGCTACCACGCCCAGCTGATTTTTTGATTTTATTGTAGAGATAAGGTCTCGCCTACCCAGGCGGGTCTCGAACCCGCGGGCTCAGGCAATCCACTCACCTCAGCTTCCCAAAGGCGCAGGATTATAGGTTGAGCCACTAGAAAATCTTTAATGCTTGAAAAAAAAATTCGAAGGTAAATAAGAAACACAAAATAAATTAAAAAGTAGTTTGAAATAATGATAATAAAATAAATGATAATAAAATGCCAAAGTTTGTGTGATGCAGTTGAAAATTGGGAGTAATATTTATATCTTCTGGTGTTTGTTTAACAAGAGAATAAAAGTTGAAATCAATGATGTGATCTACATTAAGGAATGACAAAAAAAAGAAGAAGAAATTAAATTCAGAGTAACTGGAAGAAAGAAAATTTTTAAAAGAGCAGATTGCAGTAACATAGAAAACAAACAAAATTTTAAGAATAGAAAAATAAATAGGATACATTTATGTATTGCAAACATTTTTTTCTAATTTGTGGGTCAAGGTAAAGATGTCCTCTATTACATCTTTATATGACAGAAATCAATATTGAAAATAAGAACAAATGTAAAGAATTTCCATTATATGATTTAAAAATGTATTATAAGACAACATTAATCAAGGCAGCATGGTATCAACTTGATATTTAAATAAATCAATGTAACAAAATGAAGAGTATAAAAATTGAATCATCCTTAGACAATCAAATGATTTTTATAAGGATGTAAATGCAATGCAACTGAGCAGTAACCATAAAATATATTTAAATGACTGATAAGTACATGAAAAAAGATCCCCAATTATATTAGTCATAAAAAATATTTAAAAACTAGCCACTATAAGACACCACTATGCACCCACTAGAATTACTAAAATTAAAATAGCTTGCAATACTAAGAGTTAGCAATATACAAAGCAATTAAAACTCTCATAACTGGCTAGTGAGAGTGTAAAATAGTGTACCCATTCTACAAATTGTTCTGACATGTTCTCAAAAAACCAGGTATACCTTACAACTATAATCCAATCCTTCCATTTCTAGACATTGACCAAAGAGAAATAAGAACATGCGTATACAAAACACATGTACAAGAATCTTTATAGTAGTCTTGTTCTAAATACCTCCAAATTCAGTCATGGTGGCTCATGCCTGTAATCTGACCACTTTGGGAGGCCGAGGCCCAAGGATTGCTTGAATCTAGGAGTTTGAGCCAGCCAAAAAAACATAGCAAGATCTTGTCTCTACATAAAATAAAAAAATTAGGCAGGCATCGTGGCATGTGCCTGTAGTCCCAGTTACTCTAGAGGCAGAAGCAGGATTGCCTGAATCCAGGAGGTTGAGACTGTGGTAAGTCTGATCGTGCCACAGCCCTCTAGCTTGAGCAACAGAGTGAGGCTCCATTCAAAAGAAAGAAAAAAAAATCTCCAAACTGTAAACAACACGAATGATCTTTGACTATAGAATGGCTAGAAAAGAAAACTTAGTATAATCATATAATGAGATATTTCTGTGCAATACAAAGGACTAGACATGTAGTTTGTGCAACAGAATGGATGAATTTGAAGTTCATGCTGAAAGGAGAAAAAGACTAACATTACAGTAAAGAAATCTGACATACACTACTTCAGAATGTGATCAGGGTCAATATAAATAATGATAAATCATTGATAGTTGCTATTCTTGGCATGACATAATAAAAGTGACATTTCACTTCTTTGGTCTTCCTACTCCAAACAAACAACCTTATTCTAATTATGAAAAAAACATCAGACAAATCCCAATGAAGAAACAGTCTACAAAATATCTTACCATTAATTTTCAAAACTTTCAAGGTTCTCCAAAACGAAGGAAAGTCTGAGAAACTATCATAACCAAGAGTAGTCTAAGAAGATGTAATGACTAAATGTAATATAGCATCCTGGATGGACTCCTAGAACAAAAAAAGAACAGTAGGTAAAAAGTAAGAAATCTGAACAAATTATTACTTCACAAATTATTACTTACTGAACAAATTATTACTTCACAAAAGTAACAGCATTGGTTCATCAATTGTAACAAATGAACCATACTAGTGTGAGATGTTAATAAAAATAATAATGAACTGAGTATGAGGTATATGGGTACTCTGTTATTTCAATATTTTTCTTAAATCTAATATTGTTCTAAAAGTAAAGATTATTAAAAATATTATGGTGAATGAAAAAGCTAGACACATGGATGTGCATACAGTATGATATAATTTAAGTTCTAAAACATCTACCCTAATACATAATGAAAAGAGGAATCAGAGTAGTGGGTGCCTCTTGGGAAAAGGAATGTAAATTGACTGCAGTCACAAGAACTTTCTGGAGTGAGATAAATGTTCTATATCTTAATAGGGATGAAGGTGATGTGGATGGGATCATTTTCAAAACTCATTAAATTGTGCATTTCAAATCTATGTATTTAATGTACAAAAAAAGTATGTAGAAGAAAAGGTGACTGAGACCCAATAATGAAGTATTCAAAACCCTGCCTCTGTTCTGTCTCTCTTCTTTCTGATTTAGTTGTCGTCCACCTGAAATGAGAACAGGCGCTCTTTGCAGCTCTTTGCCTTGTGAGATCTTTGTACAAAGGCTGCTTGGTAAGTACAAAGGCTCATTGTGACTGTGCAGGATGACTCACTGCCAATTGAACTTTTAAATAAAGAACTTTACTCCAAAATCTTACCTCCCTTTGTTTCTTGATCTGAATACATGCAGACTTCTTCCCTTCATTTCTATTTTAAATTCTCAAAATGGAATGAACTCTTTCTGAAGTCAGGATGAAATTTTCTCTTCACTATCATTCTCCAAATTGTGCTATTTGCCTAATTTTATTTATGTTCCCCGACTGCTCTACTTGGTACTCAAGTGTACTTATACTTGTTGACATTTTTGTTCATAGACAACAACTATTGTGTTGCACACCAAGGCTCTTATGTTTACATAAGACCTACGGGTACATCCTTTCACCTTTGACAATTCATTTTCTTTAGTATATTAAGTCTCTATTTAATGGGAAAAATAAAAAGAAATAAAATGAGAGAAAAAGAGGAGACAGAAATGAAGAGGAAATGGGAGAGAATACGAGGAATGAAGAGAAGATAGAACACAGAAAGAAAAGGAGGATGCATAACTCAATAAGATCACCTAAATCATCTAATAGAGACACGAAGAAACTATGATATCATAGAATTTATAAACTAAGTCAATCCCTTTCTTCCTTTTTAATATCCCCCCCCCCCCCGCTGAATCATATGTGGAGACATTAAGGACTTATTTGTATAGGTCTATGATAAAGAAAAATATGATATAAAATTTTGAGGAAACATCATTTTAGAATTTCAATAAACTTCATGACTTAATTTTTCCTCATTTTGATCTATGCTACCTATTTTGCAAGTATATGTTTTAATATAATATGGACTATGAGGCACAAAACATTCAAAGTAAGCTACAAATATATTCCACATGACTCGGAACAGAGCTTGCTCATATAGGAGTTTAGTTTTCCAGTATTCAGATTATGAATGTTTGTCATACAATATATACATGGAATAGTAATTCACTGAGAATTAGTATACAGCAACTATAATTAAAATTGTTCTGAAAATAATTGCTTCTCTTTACTGATTCCAAATGCATATATTGCTATTCCAATGACAAAATATCACTAGGAACTTTAAATATAATTTTCTGGAGGAGTGCAAAGTGCCACTTAATAAACAGTTATAGTTAATAGAATGTCCAGCAACTGAGAATTTGCTCTATTTATTTTCTCACCAAGGACATAATGAGTGTCTGGGATATTCATGGAACTGTGCTAAATGATGCTAGCTTTAGGAGAGGGACAGAGCCTTTAGCCATATAGAGATGGCCAAACAACAACAACAACAGCAAAACTCTGAATCAAATGAGTGAAAACATATCAGGGAAATAGAGCAATTATTAGGGACAAAAGGATCATCCTCAGTGATAAGTCAATAAACATTAATCAAGTGTAATGGATAGGCATAGAAATACAAATATGTATCCAATCACAGAAACCAAGACAGAGCAAGACTTTCAAGTATGAGACTGTCATAGAGACAGAAAGAGAGGTACAAGGTCACCTAAGGAAATTTTATCGAACACAAGGTAGAGAAGAATTTTGATATGGATTGGTCTAACAATTGGACAGACAACACTGATTCAAGCCAACAGTCTCCAGCTAGTCATTTAAATAAAAATGATGAAAACACACTGCCAGTTATGAATGTCAAATTGATGGAGTTAGAATAGAAAAAGAGCAAGTATTGAAGAGACCACAATGAATCATCATGGCCTTCTCTATGAGATAAGACAAAATTTGAATAAGTAATCCCTAGGATACTTACCCTCTAAGTACTTCAATGTTAACCATATAAAGACAAGGCTGTTGATATTTTTTTGCCAAATGGTCTGTTCATGATTGCAGGCAAAACTAACTACATCCTGTATACATTGGAATGACCTGTGAAAACTTCTTCACTGGTGTTTTTGAAGGACAAACTATGATTGCTAGGTGCTAGAAAATAAAGCAGAAAATCAGTACTTTGCCCTAAGGGCAGAATTAGATATTCACCAAAGCATATGACTGCAATGCATGGTAGATAGTAGCCAAAAGTAAAAGAAATAACAGGCAGCAAGGAGACATTCTAAAAGAGCTATCAAGGTATAGATGGAAAGTCTTGGAGCAAAAGTCAGTGATGAGGCCTGACCCAAGAACATGACCATTATAAATAAAAGGGTGGTGGAGGAGACAAGAGAAAGATACTTTTGGCAAGAGATACAATACAAACACAACAGAAGTTTACATTTTGAAGTAAGCACATTGCAAACGTGGACTCCGGGGAAGTCTGAGAGTAGACCTCACTGACCTGCAGTAGAAGGGTATTGTTAGGAAATAAGGAAAGCTAATAAGAAGATATAATTATTATTCTAAGCCCATTATATATGTGAAAAAACTAAGCCACATATAGTTAAACATTTTACCTGAAGTCATATAACTAGTAAATAGTGAAGCTAGAAGTTTATTGCAGACAAAGTGGCTCCAACATTTGTCTCTGAAACTACTGTATCATACTGAATCTTCATATTGAATAGGTAGCGTGTCAAGTTCCCAATCTATCTATAACAAGTTTTCCAGGTCAATGTGAATATGGTAGAATCTGTTTGTGACCCAAGTGAATATTCTTTCTGTGAATAGCCTTCTACTTCCTGTCAGTCTGTCTACTGTCCTCTGAGATAAGCAGCAGGCAATAGTGAAAATTCTGAAAGGCTAGCAATGTAAACTCAATCCATCCCATTACCCCAAGGACAGTATTTGACCTCAAAAGTAAACATGGGCCTTGATCAAGCACTCAACTGAAAAATGGCACAGATCATCTTTGTTTGATTAGCTTTTACCACATTGTAGTCATAAGGAAGAGAATGACCAATGAAAAACTGCCCTTCAAATAATCTCAGCTTACAATTTAGAGGGGAAATTCTAAACAAACAAGGAAATAAACAAAATTCTATTATTATTGTCACATTGACTTAGCTCCAAAGCTGTGGCATTAACACTCATAAAAGCATCTAATTTAGCCCACAAATTGTATCATGTGGTTTGCCACACAGGGAATTCACGTGCAAAGAGGAGGTGTCAAATCAACTCAAGCTGCCTGGGAAAACTTTTAAGTGTAATTTTTCCTGGGTTTCTACTGGGGTATTTAGCCTGCTTTGGGAAAATGTCACTCATGCTTACTATTGCAGTCTTTCTTGCCAAAGAGGCTCCAGCTAACGCCCCCGCAGGGATTGCACCATGAGCCCCATTTTTCAAGGGCTTTCTAACTCAGTCATAAAAATTGGATCTGGGCGCAAGCTTGTCCCAACTGTGGTGCACTTTCTAGCTTGTTTGTTATAACCGGATGTATTTAAATTTTGCTCAGCTGCTTTTGAAGGTGGAAGGAAAATGACATTTTCTGCCTTTCATATGAATTTTGGCAATACTGAGAATCTAAAGGGAGTTTGATTTTAAAATTAAACATGAACTTTTAGATTCTATTAGGCCCATACTTTTGATCTGCGGTCACTGCCAGTGGGCATTTCTATTAGCAAGCAAACAGAAAATAAAACCCAGTGGAAATCATCCAGTTAAGAAGGAGCTGATAATTCAGTTCCATCCCAGGCCTTATGCTAATAGTCAGCCAATTGTGGAATGCTATGACCTCGGTGGGAGATGCAGTCTGGCTCTGTGAGACATCAGATTGGGAGTTTGGGCCCAGATTCAATTTTGGTTAGAAACTGAGAGGCAAGCACCATGAGAAGGGAGACTTTTGATCTCTAAAGAAATATATATGAGGGGAAAAAAAGTTAAATTCAACCAATAGATATTTTTGAGAGCCAATAGATATTTTTGAGAGCCTACTTACGAATCCAAAAGGTTGATGAAAGCTTCTTCAGAGAGGGGCCATAAGTATTTTGAAAGACATATAACAATACAAAAATGAAAGAAATGGCTGGAAACCAGACTGTGTCCATGTGTGCTGCAGATAAGTGCCCAGGGACAGACAGGTTTGTTTTACTATGGAAACGATGCTATTTGGAGGCTTCCTGACATCTTTCTTCCTTTGCCCAGCTGGGGAAGCTTTAACTAGACCCTGGATTTGGCAAGGAGAGGCAGGGGAATCGCATTAGGAAAGGTAAAGAGCAAGGAACTTTTAGAGGAGTACAGTGGCAAGACCAGATGAACTAGATGGCGGATGATCTCACATGCCACAATACGGCTTATAGCTTTCTTTCTTTTTTTTTTAAGTTGGAGTCTCACTCTGTCACCCAGACTGGAGTGCAGTGGCCACTCCTGGCCACCGCCGCCTCAACCTGCTGGGCTCCGGCAATCCTTCCGCCTCAGCCTTCCAAGTAGCTGGAACTACAGGCGCATGCTACCACGCCCGGCTAATTTTTTATTTATTGTAGAGATGAGGTCTCGCCAAGTTGGCCAGGCGGGTCTCGAACCCGCAGGCTCAGGCAATCCACTCACCTCAGCCTCCCAAAGGCGCGGGATTACAGGCTGAGCCACCAAGCCTAGCTAGCTTTCTTTCTTAAAAATGGTACTTGAAGAGTTGATGAGGGCTTTTTGGATGAAATAATTTTTTTTTTTTTGAGTTAGAGGGTTTCACTCTTTCAGCCAGGTTGATGTGCAATGACATATCACAGATTACCATAGCTTCTCGAGCACTTAAACTCGGGAAATCCTCCTGCCTCAGCCTCCCAAGTAGCATGCATCACCATTCCTAGCTAATTTTAATTGTTTGTATAGACAAGGTATCTCTATGTTGTCTAGGCTGGTCTCGAGCTCCTGGGCTCAAGCAGTCCTCCTACCTTGTACCTCGACCTCCTAAAGTGCTAGGATTACAGGCATGAGCCACTGTGTCTTTTAAAAGACAGATCTGATTTTGGTAACTAAGAAGAGTTAAATTTAGGACTAGAGAATGAGAGGCAGAAAACTGTTTCAATTAATCAGATGTAAACTTTTGTGGTTATCAGAAAAAAAGAAGAAAAATATAAAAATGCTGGGACTCAGTATCTTATCTTCTGTGAGGAATGTGGAAAAGATAAAGAAAGCTAAGAGGCGAGATATGACAGCAGTGAGAGGCAAGGTGCACACAAGACCTGGCTTCAAACTGAGGCTCTTCTGACTTGAACTTCAAGCAATGGGCCTTTCTTCCATGGCATCCTCAACAAAGGCATCAAGTGAGGAGCAGGGTTCTCATCCTCATTCTTGCTTGTATTTTGCCTGAGAGGGAAATTGGCAGATTGTCTCCTAGAGAATTATATAATTTGGATGGCAAAGTTGATTGCATAATTTTTATTTTCCTCTTCTTTCTTATCAATGTGCTGTTGTTGTTTTTTTAAAGAAAAAAACAGTAGAAATCAGCAACGTTCAAAATGACTTATTTTCTTAAGTTCTGTTGCTAATAAAGGGATGGTGAGATTAAAATGACAACTATTGGGTGGGATGTTCAGGAAATGTGTTCAAAGAGAATCGATGTTTTTGAAAGAACATGATACTTTCCTCAATGTCTGTTTTCTCTTGCTTGCTGCCTGGAACACAGATATGATGACGAGAGACCAAGTAACAATGTTAGGAAACTATGGAGAATTAAAAATGGAAGCAATGCATAAGGATGACAAAGTATAAAGATAGGGGGAAATGATATAACTCAAAACACACCATAACCACCTAGGCCATCTGGACTTTCTGTGATAGTCTCCCTCAGAGTAAATAAATCTCTGCTTTTTTTTTGGAGGTCTTACGAACATTTCAAGGCATTTTTAATGGACACAATGAGAAAGCAACATTATTTAACCATAGACTTTCAAAGATGTAAAGAAACATTATTTAACCATAGACCTTTCAAAGATGTATAACTTTTCTTGATTACATTTTCTGTGACTAGGAACTGCTTAGAAAGACATTAAATATGCTCAGTGAAAATTACTTTGGCGCTGGACCTATAAGCAACTCACAGTCTGTAAGTATTCAGAACATGTTTGTTGACTGAATCAGTGAGAAGGTGATAAATTAATGAATTTACCATTTATTTTGTTCCTGTGTGACTGATTTCATATCTTTTTCAAGATGTTTGGCATTGACACCCTTGCATCTCATTTCCTTCAGATAATTAAGGGTAAGGAAAGACAATGACCTACATTAGCCCAAGAATGTTCATTTTTAACTCTTTAATATCTTGGTAGCTTGAGACATTTAATATATTGGATATAATTTTAAGTGAACTTGTAGCTACATAGACAAAAAATAATGCCTAGAAAGGCTAGGTACATATCAATATACTAAATATTTAAAGAACACTTACAAATCCATAAAAGACAGGACTAAAAAACAGAAAAAATAAAAAATTTGAATGGTGAGGAAATAGAAAAAGAAATGGCTTTAAACAAATGGGATGGTTTTCAGTTACACATACCCCTACATATTGGCAAAAGGGAAAAATATTGAACTTAAATTTTCAGTAATTAGAATAATAAATGTCAAAATGTTGGTCTAGAGGTAGGAAAACACATCTCATTTATGTTGTTGGGACTACAATTTGATTTGCCCACTTTGTTGGGCAATTAGGCAATATCTCTCAACATTGAGAATGCATCTGCCCATTGATGTAGCAATTCTATTTAAATGGATCTGTTATACAAATAAACTTTTTCATATGCACAGAGATATCACAATGTTATCAATGGTTTAGAAAAAGGCATGCACATTTTTTTTTATTTTCACTGAAGAGCTCTTGATAGTTATATATTTTTTCATAATACAAACATTATACTTATATTATAAAATACTAAACAGACTAAAAAAACCTAGATCTTTTGCACTAAGATACAAAGATACATAAGACACATTAAGGAAAATGAACAGGCTTTGTGTACATATGCCTGCACGTTTATATGCTTTTAGTACATAAAACAATCATATCGGTTAGCATCGTTTATCTTCTTAAGGTCACAAACTGGAATTTTACCCTTGAGCCGGTTATTTAGTAAATTTTGTCAACTGGAAGAGGGTATTAGAATGGTTCAATGCAATTTACCCCCACTACTGGAGAAGGAAATTAAAGTTATCTTTTACCCTGACACCATTCTATCACTTTCCTATGGGGCCTATTGCAAAGTAATGTTTAATACCTGAGCTAAGAATTCAGTCCAAAAGTAGGTCCTAGTAATATGGGAAAGCAAGCTCTAGTTACTCTGATGAATACTTTATCTGTTTCATGGGAAAATTAAATTCTCCTTGCCCTTGAGCTGATCAGATCAGGTTCATGAGATGTTGTGTATCTTCTTCAGCCAAAACACCAGCAAGGTTATTGGTCATTAAATTATCCACTCCATAGTCCAACATTGTTATTTGATTTAAAGATGTCCTACAGTAGTGAATCCCACAGACTTATTATCACTATATTTAAGGTTATTGTCTTTAATTTGTTTCAAATTTGCCAGCTTTTCTGCATTGCCCCTAGTCCCTTTTCTTTTCTCGCAGTATCAAAGTACAATAAAATGGAATATATGTGATTGTTCTTTCTTTCCGAGCTGTCAGTTTGCTTATGTTACTTTATTAGAGTGCCAGTGACTCCACATTGCATTTCCTTGAGTGTTCTCTCACCCTGTCCCAAGCCCCTTATTTTTGTCTAGGATATCTATCATTTGGAGGATAACTTTAAAGTTCAGCTCTGGACCTCCTCCAGGTTAAATAGTTCATGACAATGACAAATATCTACAATGACGGATGACCTTGAAAATGACTGACATTTTAATTTTACTTGGATGATCCAAAATGCCAAAAGGCACAAATATGATTTGGAGGTCTCACATAACTCTGGCAACATTTATACTGTTTTCCTTTTATATAGACAGATTTTTTTAGAGATAAAATGGCATACGAGAAAAATGGAAGAAAGAAAAAAGAATAACCTTTGAAGTGAGGCAGAACTGGTTTGAAACCGATCACTGCTACAAGCTAATTGTATCATCTTGGACAAATTACACAAACTCTCTGAGATATAGGTCACTCTATAAAATAGGCATAATAAAGTATACTCCTTAAGTTGTTTAACCTAGCACACAACAGGTGCTTATTAAATTTAGATCTTACTATATAAATAGAGAGTTGACACTTCCTTATAAATATAAGTTGTTCTGGTGCAGAAAATTCTGAGAAATAGTTGAGAAAATCAGACTATATATTGAAGATTCTGGACATATTCAATTATTAATTAATTGAAAAATATAAATATCATTTTATTAAATATTTAATCTAGCATAAACTTATAATTTTCAAAGACAGATAAATAACTGGTAATTTATTTAGATAAAGAAGTATGAGTGAAGGAAAAAAATACACCCATGACCTCTGAATAAATCACATGATGTAGAAGATAGAACAATGGTAGTATTTAAACCTAGACTATCATTAGGCTCAACCACTGAGCAACTAGGAAAACCTCTGCTTTCTTATCTGTTAAATTGAAATGTTGAACAAGAAGTTCCCTGAGGTTTTTTGTAGTTTCACCATTCATGATTTAATAATATGTGGCCTTTCTAGATGCTTCTTCACTTCTTTCCTTGTTGGTGTCTCAATAAATATAACTAGATTTGTTTATCTATTTATCCCTGGGTAATCTCTGTTTCCCTCCCCTTAACTAAATGATGGAATTGTTTTCTGGTTCTTGATTTGCAGCTTTGTGAAGGGGTATTTGGTCACGGGTGTGCTGGTAAAAATATAACAACTGGCTTTAAGAGGTGGGAGGACAGTCCTGATTTATATCTGCTAATTTCTGTGGTGTACATACTTTCATTGTGGTTTAACTTAATTTTTAACAATGGCAGCTTTTAGAGCTCAGCATGCAAAATTCCTGAAAACCTAACAATTGATTCTTGTAAGCTGGTATCAGCTAACTCCAGCACATCACTGGCACTTAGTTCTGAAGTTTAATTCAAAAGAAACCTTTTCTTTGGAAGATGCAGAATGCTATGCCTTCCAGTTACTAAGACTTTCAAGGGCTGGCTAAACTTCCATGCCTCTAACTGTAGGGAAGAAAAAGAAAACTGATAAATTACATAGTTTTGTATTAACTATTTGCAATGATATTTAGGCTAGATATTACTAATGAGTCTTTCAATATATCTTTTGTTGTATATGTATATACATTTTATACATTTATATATATTGTCCATCAATTGGGGCTCTGTGAAATTTTAAAAAATTTTCTATAGCCCACACATTTTAATCACTTGAGAAGCTAAAAAGCAGAGTCATAGACATGAGAGCCCTCTACCAGTGAAGGAGAAACATTTATATGCACTTCTAAAAGTAGCCTATAAATATTGAAAGGAACTATGTTTTCAAATCCTTATAAACCTTTAGGAAACTGATTGTAATTAGGACAGTGGCCAAGACAATCACTTTCTGTGTGATAAATTATTTGTTATAAATACCTAATTCTAAGGGCATTGCCTCACCTGTTATGAAAAATCTGTATAGGTACAGATGGGTAGTTTGAAGAACAAAAACACACCATAAAACATTCAAACTCTCAGTGTCAGATCTAAAGACAATAACAAAATTAACATATAATTTGCATATCAGTTATAGGTTAAGAGCAATGTTGGTCTAAAGTAAATCAAAGAAATAATACCAATATTATCATAAAAGTTAGTTTTTGCAAACCATGAAAATGAATGCATAGTTGTTTTGATAAATTGAGAGTACACTGCTGAAAGTTCACTCATAACTGAAATTGAGGCATATTCTGGTGGTTGTGCTGTTTCCAAGGAAAAAAGAAACCAGATTGCTGTGGGCACAAACGTTGTAATGAATAGAAGGCAAGATGTGGCAACGAAGAAGAGGCTGAATATCAACAAAATGCTCATAGTCGGTTAACAGAACATGATCTCCTTAGGAGCATAATAGGTGACTAAAAAGGGTATTTTTCAATTCATATAACTAAAGAAATAAAAAATGGATAGTCAAAAAACTGAGGACAGTCACCCAATTTTTTAAAAAAAATCTTAATACCTTGTTTTGCTTTTTCCTTTGGAATCAGGATCTCACTCTGTCACCCAGGCAGGAGTGTGCAGTGGTACCATAATGGCTCAATGCAGCCTCAAATTCCTGGGCTCAAGGGACCCTCTCACCTCACTCTCCCAAGTAACTGAGACTATAGGCATGTGCCACTATGCTGGCTAATTTTTTAAATATTTGTAGAGATGAGGTCTCTCTGTATTCCCTAGGCTGGTCTCAAACCTATGAGTTCAAGTAATCTTCCTCCCCCGGCCTTCTAAGGTATGGGGATTACAGGCTGAGCCACTGTGTCCAGGCAAATACTCTAATTTTATGTCTACTTTGAATTTGACTCAGGTTTCACACCTGGAAACTACTGATTGAGAGAAAAACTGAATATCCAGGAGAAAGGACACTATACTACCACAAGTGTAGGTGGAATTATTCTCTCAATTATTGCCAACAAGGATTTATGACTATTTATGTAAGTAACCATACAATGATGGAGAAAGAAAACCCACACATTTTTAACATAATTGAACATAAGACATTATCTGTCACCAATATCCAAATACTCAAAGCCTTATAATGTAGCTGCCATGCCATTATAGTTGGATCAGTTAATAATAAACAGTATGTTAGCACAGATTTTACTAACAGTGAGTCCATTGCATCCATGGACCCATTCAATGGTCATTTCTCTTGTTTTTAAATATCTGATTGAATATACATGGATTGTGGAAGAATGCCATATGAGTTCTTTGGCTTTTAGGATAAAAGCCATCAGAGTAGTGGAGTTCATATGAAAGCCTTTAATATTGTTTTTCTCGAGGGAAACATGGTAAATAAAAAATACTATTACTTCATTTTAGGAGAGAGAAGTGTCACCCCTAACGATCTAAAATATGTGGATGGTGTTCCCCATTATATCTCTATGTATTGAAAACTTTGACAGAGAGAAGCTAAAGAGGGATATTAGATTGCTCTAAATTCAGTTAAGTAGTGTTTTCAAATGCAGTCGCTGTGTTTATTTGGTGCTTTTGTTTTAGTACATGGTATATTGTCCTTTAAACAGTGTGTGCATTGTTTTCTATTCCTAGAAGAAAGGAAGATCAGAAATATTTGTCATTCATATGGGACAGAAAACAATTTACATCTTTCTCCAAATTCCAAGAGCAGATTTTTGGCTGGGTGATGTGGTTTATATCTGTAATCCCAGTGAGGTGGGAGAATCACTTGAGACCAGGAATTCAAGACCAGCCTGGGCAGCATAGTGAGACTATGTCTTTACAAAAAAATTTTAAAAATCAGCCAAGTATGGGGGCACATGCTTGTAGTCCCAGCTACTCAGGAAGTTAACACAGGAGGATGCCTGGAGCCCAGAAGTTCAAAACTGCAGTGAGCTATGATCATGCCGCCGCACTCCAACCTGAATGAGAAGGTGAGATGCTGTCTTTAAAAAATACAAAAGCAAAAATATAATGTCACACTGCATATAGCTTATATATACAATTTTCCAATTCCTGATCTAGTGACCAGAAAAGAAAAGGAAGTGAATCCTTAAAGTTTCTGCTTCATATACGTTCTAGGAAAAGTGCGTGTGTGTTGGGAGCTGAGGGCGTATACTATCAGTGGAGTTAGGCAACTTTTGTAGGCCCGAAGGATTCAGGGGAATCTGGAAATTTATAAATTTATGAGTATATCAACACAGAGGCATAGATGTCCTCTTCCCATGTTTCCTTCCCAATCAGGACTCCAAACTGTGGCATGTCAGACATTTATGAATTATGTTCAATAATCTTAAAAATGTTTGGGTTTTCTTTGTCCACCATTGTATGGTTACTTGCATAAATAGTCATAGATCCTTTCTGGTAATAATTGAGAGAATAATTCCACCTACACTTGTGGTAGTATAGTGTCTTTTCTCCTGGGTATTCAGCTTTTCTCTCAATCAATAGTTTCCAGGCCTGAAACCTAAGTCAAATTTAGAAGTGGACATAAAATTAAAATATTTGCCTGTACACAGTGGCTAAGCCTGTAATCCCAATACCTTCAAAGGCCAGGGCAGGAAGATTGCTTGAACCCACAGGTTTGAGACCAGCCTAAGGAATACAGAGAGACCTCATCTCTACAAATATTTTAAAAATTAGCTGGCATAGTGGCGCATGCCTATAGTCTCAGTTACTTGGGAGAGTGAGGTGGGAGAGTCCCTTGAGCCCAGGAATTTGAGGCTTCATTGAGCCATTATGGTATCACTGCACTCCAACCTGGGTGACAGAGTGAGATCCTGATTCCAAAGGAAAAAGCAAAAAAAGTTATTAGGATTTTTTTTTTAATTGGGTGATTGTCCTCAGCTTTTTGACTATCCATTTTTTATTCCTTTATTTGTATGACTTGAAAAAGACCCGTTTTAGTAGCCTATTATGCTCCTAAGGAGATCATGTTCTGTTAGCCAACTATGAAAGTTTTGCTGATATTTATCCTCTTCCTCATTGCCACATCTAACCTTCTATTCATTACAACGTTTGTGCCCACAGCAATCTGGTTTCTTTTTTCCTTGGAAACTGCCCAACCGCTAGAGTATGCCTCAATTTCAGAGACATACTCTGGACTCTGTTACAACTCTGCTTGAGACCTGGGCCTGGGTCTCCCATTCTTTGCCCTCTGCCTGCAGGAGGTAAGAATCCTTTCATATCATACTAAGGAAGTCCTTGTACTGATACACTTAGCATCTAATGGATAGTTAATAACTTTCTACCTCTCACTGATTTTTCACCAAATCATTCATTGCCCAAAAACTACACTTAAACTCTACTATGCTTAGAATGGTTACCTCCACTACCACCTCCCAGATTATCAAATCCATTTTACATCATCCTTGGATATGCATTTTCTTCCACCACTTTGCCATCTCACTTTAGCACCAATGAAAGACTTGACACTTGCACAGATACTACATCACAGAGACTCTTAGTGCTCTACCTCCCATCAGTGATCATATTCTCATTGCCTGCTGGCTGGACGGGTGCATGGTGGAGATTCTACTATACCATTCCATTTTCTTGAACCACACTTATATTAACCATTGCAGGTGGGATTCCTTAGGAAACCAAGTTTGCAACAGAAATTTGCATGCTGCAGCTTGTTCTGGATCAGAGTAAGAGGGCTAGACTGTTAAACTCCTACAATGACCAGTCGTTGGATGCAGAATGTTCCTTGGGAGAGGATGAGACCTGGAATAAGACAGTACTTTTTGGCCAAAGGTAATTTCTGAAAGGGAGGGTTAAGCCAGTAGCACTCAGCCATCAACTCTCTTAAGAGCTATAACAACAAGTCCTGAAAGTCAGAGTGGAGGATGGAAGCTGGATGACAAAGCACAGTTTTCCCTCCTGGGTATAATTATAGAAGAAATAGTAATGGGAAGGGTCTTTGACCTGTGAGTGGATAGGGTTTCAAAGGTCAAGTAGAAAAAGATCACAAAAGTCAATGGATAAGAAATTTAAAAAAGTATATAGTAGATATGGAAAGTGATCTATTCATTTGGTGGAGCCATAAAAAGACAAATGTCTTGCAATTGTGAAAGCTGAGACTACTCATATTCATAAGCCAGAGTAAACAGTTTAAAATAAATAGTCTGTCTCTTTCTTATGCAGATATTCCTTTCCTAGTTGGCAAGTTTCTTGAGATAAAGAGCAGAATTAGGATGAAGCAAGTGAGCCCTCTCAGGTACAGATTTTAAAGAGGCACTCATTTTTAGACACAACTATTGGTGCAACATTTGTAAATATCTCTCACTGTCTTGGCACCACTGAGAATACCAGCCTATATGCTAAATGTTACATTTCCTTTCTTTCAAATTCCACTTATGTCTAGTAGTCCATCACTCAGAATGATGCTTACCAACAGAATGTGAGAAGGGGATCATTTATACTTCTACACAAACCCCCAGTTGATAATTCTTAAATCACAGACCATCACCACGTGTAATGAATTATCATCCTCTGCTCTTCTTCATGTTCCTTCTGTTGTTTCTGATAGTCATTCCAAAGGACATTCTTTGAACATTCTTTGAACATTGCTAGGGCTGGCATAGTAGAATAATTATATATATATATTTGCACCAATTAGGAACGTGAAAAAGATTTATAGAAATTACTTCAGGTAACCTACCTGACCTGTTGAAAAACAACCTTCTTTCATGCTTCCTACAATATTTGATATTTGATACTTGATAATGAGTCGTCACAGTGATGAACTTGCTCTTGATTTTTAGACTTATAAGACATCGGTGGTTTGAATGGAGGATCTTCATGAAGAAAATGAAGCGAGACAAACAAATGAAAACCATAAGACCACTGATATCAACTTTAGCTATTAGCTATTGAGTACATTAACTGACACAGACGCTAGGTATTAAAATTTATCCATGTAACCTTTGAACATTATTTCAATTAAAAATAGCACAAGAGAACGTAAAGATATGTGGCGTCAGAGTATGAACTGCAATTAGGGTTGTTGAAACAATCAGGCTATTCTGACCCATAGCATAATACATATAGGCTTATTAGTCATATTAGATACACCATTGCTAATTTGATTTGAAGACCTAGAACCAGCCTTTGCCTATTATAAGCAGAGAAAATTAGTTTCAAGTAGCTGTCATACCAGGGCAACATTATCCATGTCAACTAAGAAGTCCTTAAATGAACTTTTTTTGGTATGCATCTCCTCTTATACCATACAGTTAGAAGATTGGTGGGAGTGCAGAGGCAGTGGATAAAAGGGTTAGGGCACATGGTGTCTAGCATATGTTCCAGATACTATGCCAAGAAGAATTGGTGACTCCTGTTAAGTTTAAACTTCTCAAACGGGTGTACACATACACTTATGCCAGTGAGAATATGGGAACCAACAGAGTAAACATAGGTTAACTTCCTGAGTCTTTCCATTTTTAGCATAGAAATTTAAGAAAGTGAACTACGAAGCAATTTAAACATTCTTATATTACAACCAACACCAATATAGTATGGAATAAAATGCAAGATATGCATGAATTTGTAAGATAAAATGGGAGACTTCAAAGAAATTTCACACTTGCTATGGGCCATTTCTGTCTAGATCACAGAGCCCTGGGCACATATGTCATTTTCTCTGTGCTGATAGGAATAAAGCAATGAAAAAGTTGGAGAAGTGCTTTTTTTAAAAAACAGGTTTGTTTGGTGAATTCTTTCTGAGTCAACTGGAGGAGTGGAAATTAAATGCTACTACTGAGTTGGATCGTCTAATTTGGGAGATTTCTAACCACTTCAGGCTTTGTTACTATAGATTTAGTAACAGATATGACATTCTAACTTCTTCCCAAATAGATGGCAAAAGGCCTAGTCTTGGTGTAAGCTACTAAACCACAAAGAAACTTAACATATTTGAATAAAGAGGTTTCCCTGCTCTGTCTGCCTCTTAAATAGGGCTAGGAAAATCCCAGCTTTAGTGAGGCAGACTCAGATTAGGCACTGTAAATTAGAGGGTTCTCTTTCAAAAAGGAGCACAAATTCCCTCCAGATATGTTAGTTTCTGAGTCAGGAGTAACAGAGACACTGTTGAGTCCTAGTTTCAGAGTAAGATTTGTGTCTTAATTAGGTATTGATAAACTCATCTCACTAGCCATATCTGGCCAACTATCCATTTTCGATGTCCCACAGGTTGAGTGGTTTCTAACATTTTTAAATAGGTGGGAAAAAATAATGGAAAAACATTATTTCTTGACATGTAAAAAATGCCTGAAATTCAAATTTCAGTGTAATTTTACTGAAACTCAGCTATACCCATTGGCTCAGGTATTGTAATGGATACCTATATACTACAACAGAATTGAAAAGTCACGTCAAAGCTTAAAATAGTTACTATCTTGCCCTTTGCTGAAAAAGTTTGTCAACTTCTGATTTAAAATCTTGCAACTTAAGAAGTTGTCCTAGAACCAATAGTATTGGTGCTTGGGTGAATGCAGAATATCAGCCACAATTCCATCTTTCCTAAATTAGACTTTGCATCTTAACAAGCTTCACTCTTGATTCTTAAGTATAATCAAGTTCTAGAATTACTACCCTAGGTCACAAAGACCTTGAAGAGACATGTGTTCCTTCCTAGCTCCAATTAACTAAAGAAAAAGGGAGGAGGATAACTGAGTATTAGAACAAAAGCCACATGATCTAATGCTCCCTGTGGTTCCTGAAATTAAAAATAAATCCATAGTCATTTTTTCCTCAAGAAAAAGTTTATTGATAAAACAAACAAACAACAGCTTTCACAGCAGATATCAAGGCAGGAATTATTTCTCCAATTCAGAATTTTGGTCTCCCAAAGAGTTTCTTCACTGAAATAAAATTCCGTTAGGCCACCTGGTACTAGGGCATCAGTTTGCTGGAATATGTCTCTGATGAAAGGTGTCTGAACTTTATTCACCAAGTATCCTCAGTGTGGTTATATCAAAGAGCCTGTTTGCGGTTTAGTATTATATAGACTCTACTGAGTTTTATGTTGCCACAAACCTTTCATTTTGCTCTCTCTTTACCTTAATACTCCCTCAAATCCCAACAAACATGCATTAAACGACACAAACACAAACAGCCTGTGACTGATTTGTAAAGTTTCCACAATTCTTTCTGTCTTTTATATCAAGTGTAGAAAAAGATGTGAAAAATCATCTTTATTAGCTGTAATCATCAAAAAAATTAGAACAAAAGATGCACTCCACTATTTTCTATAACTGTTACTGTAGACATGAGTGGCCAGAAAACAGAAAAACACATGGACTGAGATCCATCATAAAGTGAGAAAAGGAATTTGTACACTGTGCTGAGACTCTAGATGTACTCTAGAAAATACTCGTCATGTCTTTGTTGCTTGGGGTAAACAAGTCTATGCAATGGGATATATGTGAGCTGCTTAAGTTAGCAGAGCCAAAAAATATCATCACAACTCCGTGGCAAATCTTCACAGTAATGACAAGCTTTCCTGGTGATTAGGACTTCTGAGTTTTCCCCAAGCTTCACTAGTGCTTTAGAATGAACCTAGTAATGTCTTGCTATTGATTTGTAAATACAGACCTACTTAAATTCACACTTACATTGAACACTGCAC
This sequence comes from Carlito syrichta, assembly GCF_000164805.1. NCBI lineage: Eukaryota > Metazoa > Chordata > Mammalia > Primates > Tarsiidae > Carlito > Carlito syrichta. The sequence goes on from NW_007248390.1 coordinate 626,936, forward strand.
CGAATAAATTACAGACATTAGCTCATTTAATTCCCACAACTCGATGCCTGCTAAGGTGGGCATCAGTCTCCCTATTATGGAGAGGCAGTAACTGAGCCCCAGAAAGTTTCAGTAACTTGCCCATCATGTGATGTGATGATAAATATCAACCTTTAAGCCCACACTATTTCCACTTCATTATGTTACCAAACTGTTGAGTCTCTGACCAGAGATACCACTTAAATGTCAATAAGTGAGATTCTGATACTCTCCCTATCATTTCTAATTAACTTGCACAAAGACTTGGTCAGTCTTAGAAACTCTCCAGGTATACCATTATCATTTTAGAGCTAACAAGAACAGGATGTTAGCTTTAAATCAACAGTGGGAAGTTCCTGTCTGCCCTACTTATCCTTACTTAAAGTTGATGTGCATCATTTTTCTGTTCCCTCTTGACTATAACCAAAGACACTTTCTTAAACATAAACTTCAAAATAGAGATCTGGTGGATGTCAGGTCAAAGTACAAATGAAATGCTAATCAAACATAAGGCTTAATGTGTCGTAATTTTTCACTGACACAAGGCATATTCCTATGTGATGCTAACAAAAACTTGCAAGAGCAATAATAACAGTTTTTGTTTTAACTAGACAAAGTTTCAACACATCTCTTAAGCCTTTCTTATTATGCATTTCAGATGTAAGGGATCCTCTCACTATGACTCATAAAAATTAACAAATCAGCCTTGAGCACCCTTGATTCTCCAGCAACTAGAGCTAGGAAGACCTTGTCCACTCTTTTTATTCAAAGAGACTCTGTCTTTCATAAAAGCAAGGCAGTTTTAATACCAGACAAAACCGTCTTCATCATTCTGTTGAATATGGATTGCACATGGACAAATATTCACCCCTTTGGAGACATATCAGTGATTCCATGATGTGTAACATGTGTTCAGTTTAATCGCAAGTCTCTGCAATCTGTTTCTAGATTCTGTGGAATGCCTTTAATTGATGATCATATGAAATATTAGGAAAAAATCAACATAAAATGGTAAATTGTGTCAAAAATTAAACTTAAGAGTGGTTTTAAATATCCTTTAAGATACAAATTTTAAAGCTAACCAGAACAGATAAAAACTTAAAAACAGAAAATGGACAGATGCAAATTGTGTTTCAGTTTTCTCAAAAAAATTTGTGAAGATTGAATGAAATGGTACAAAGCATTTAAAGCGCCTGGCACACAATAAATGCTCAGTAAATATCAGCAATGAGTTAGTAATTATTATTACATTCAAGGATTCACTTTATTTTGGCCAATAGCTTTTCATCAAATATTAATGACTTTCAGGATAATGCAGAGGCTTTAGAAAGTGGTAATTGGACTGCTGTAGGCTGACTAACATGGAAATGACAGGCAGATATATTCACACCACTCAGATGTGAAAGTCATGCTCCCTCATGGGGCCTTTCATAGGACACCTACCCTGAGGATACAGAGTCAGTTTGAATGTCCTTTGCTCCCAGTGGGAGTCCCATTTCTAGGACACAGTGGCCTGTCATCTCTTTCAGAGGAACCACAGCAGGAAGTCTAATTTGGGCTTAATGAACAGCCTTTGGGGAATTTCACATCAGTGGTCATTAATGCTTCGCATATTTGCAAGGTGAATCCATCTCATTCTTCAATAGGTCTTCACCACATCTGCCTGTGTGTTCATTCATTCATCTCACGGTACAAAAGGTGAAGGGGAAATGTAAGGCTACTATGCAGCATGTAAGGGGTCAATTAGAAGTTCAGAACCCAGATTGGCTTATAGGCTGAGGCTAACAATTGTGTCTATGTGTGTGGGTATGGGTGTGGGTGGGTGTTAAGTATGAGTGTGTAACTGCTTCTCTGATTAATAATATACGTTTAAAAATACATATTTCAGAAAAAAATTATAAAAGAGAATACTCTACATTGTTTATTTCCTGATAAATATTTATTAAATTTAATAGAATCTTTCCTGACCATAACAGTCCCTTCTCTTTTACACATCGTGTTTTTTCCTGAGCACCATTTAATCTAGGTTTTCAAATGTATTGCATAAAGACCTATAATACAGTCTCTGTGATTTTTAAAAATCTATTGATTTCAGTGGCTATGACCCTCTTCTCATGTTATCTTGTATATTTTTACTTTCTCCTTTCATTTCTCAATTATGTTAGCTAGTGGTTTGCCTGTTTTGTTAAAGTTTAAAACAAATAAGATTTTGATTAATCCATTAAAACCCTTTCTCTATTTTCCTCCTTAATTTAGTATCTTTATTATTTCTTTCTTTGTGCTTTTTTTGTGTTTGCTTTGGTTGTTTTCTAGCTTTTTGAGCTAGTTTTTTTTTTTTTGAAAATTTGTCTTTTTTATTCTTTCATTTTTACTGATAAAAGTGTTCAGTGCTATGAATTTTCCTTCGATGACTGCTCTAAATGCACCTATGTTATGATGTGCAATGTTTTTACTATCATTCTTTTCATAAAAGTTTGAAGCTTCAATTTGTATTTCCCCTTTTTTGCTAAAGGGTATAGATTTTTTTAAAATTTTCCACATGGAAGGACCTTTTTGTTTGTTTGTATTACTTTGCTAATTATTTCTAGTTTTACTGTATTTTGATTAGAATGTTGTATTGCTACTTTATGGAAACTACTGATATTTTGTTTATAATCCAGTTTATGATCAGTTTTTGGGAATGTCCCAAGGGTACTTGAGAAAGATCTGTAGTCCCTGCTATCAGAATGTAAAGTTCAGTGTATAACTTTGTATACACATGTGTATATGTATAACTTGAATCTTCTATCTCCTTACGGAATTTTTGTCCACTTGATGTTATTCCAGAGTCATGAATAAATTCATCCTGTTAGGTGTTTCTTTTTATGTGTCTTTGCATCTTCTGTCCATTTTGTTTCATAAAGGTGGTCACTATGCTACTTGGTGCATAGTATTCAAAATATTATACATACATTATGAATTGTGATTTTTGGCATTAAACATTATTCTTCATTTTCCCATTTAATTATTTTGGTTTTGAATTCTACTTCACGTAATATCAGGAATGCTACCACTGCTTTTTCTCTGTGTCCGTGTTCACAGCACACCTCTGCCCAATTCTTTATTTGTAGTGTTCCCCAGTTTAGCTGTCTTTCTGCTATAAAGTATGTAGTTAGGTTTTGTTTTGTGAAACCAATAACAAGTTGTTATATTTTATTAGATGACTTAAATTAACTCACACTCATTGATATGACTGATCGCTTTGACCTCAATTCTGTCAAAATAAGCAACATTACACAGTTTTAATATTTGCTGTATTTCTTTCTTTACTTGATTTCTATAGTTTTCTTTTAAAATATTTTCGTGTGACATTTAGGAAGTTTGCATTTTTATTCTACTGGTAACCTTTATATTTCTATTTTAATTAAGTATACTTCACCATATATATATTTTTGAATTGAAGTCTCACTCTGTCGCCCAGGTTAGAGTGGAGTGACATGCTCATGGCCACCACAGCATCTCAGGCAATCCTTTCACCTCAGCCTTCCAAGTAGCTGGAACTACAGGCATGTGTCACCAAGCCTGGCTAAATTTTCTTTCTTTATTGTAGAGATGAGGTCTTGACAAGTTGCCCAGGCTGGTCTCAAACCCACGGGCTTTGGCAATCCTCTCATTTTGGCCTTCCAAAGTGCTGGGATTATAGACGTGAGTCACCGTATCTGGCCCATAATTTTTTAATTAAAATTTTACTACCTGATTTATAAATTTTTCCTTAGTGTCCTTTAATGCCTACCTGTTGCTTTTACAACAATGAGCTTATTCTATTTTTTTCCTCTCTCATCTTTTCCCATCATTTAATGCCATTATTTCTACTTTGTCAAAATATACAGGATTTTACATTAACATGTAACATCTTTTCATAATATATAACATGTGTAAATTAGTTTTCAACTATCATTTTCATATTTAAGTCTTAGATACACATATATTTGTATTTGTTCAATATTAATTTTTGTACTGAATTTTCTTCAGTCATTTCTTTGTTGGCTAAATTTCATCCTTTAATATGATTCTGTAAGCAGGACTGATGACTGTACAAATTCATATGTTCTTATACATTTAAAACTTTTTATCTATGGCTTTGACATCTAAATGATAGCTTCACTAGCAATAAAGTTCTTAATAATCTTTTTCAATGTATTGTTTATAATTCTGTTCCACTGTTGCTTTGATTTGTATATTGATTTGAAAAACGTTTGATATCAGTCTAATTCTTTTGCTAGTGTAAATTCTTTGATCATTTTTTCTGTAGTCCTTGAGGATTTTATATATATTTTTGAAATCTAATAATGATACCAGATTTAGTCTCAGAGTTTGTCATTCTGGAGTCTCCTCCATCCTCCACATACTCAAACCCAGGTACTTGTTGTAGATTCAAATCTGTTTGCATTTCTGAAAAGTTTTCTGAATAGTAATTTCAAATATTAGTTCTGTTTGTTATTTCTTCTTTAGGGAACTTAACAATATAAATACTAGTTTACTTTATACTCTCTTGCTATTTTTATTTCTTTATTTGTATTATTTTCACTCTTTTAGTTGTTTTGGTTTCTTTCAATGCATTTTATTACGTATTATTTGAGTCTGTGTTCCTAAATGCTTGTACTTTTTTCTTATTTGTGAATAAATTTTGCTTTTTTTCTTTCATTTCTTCACTGAAGTCAATCAACTCTCTTCACTTCTATATGCTTTTATATTTTCATTTCTGTTTTTTTTGTTTTTTGTTTTCTGATTCAAGCTGATTGGTTCAGTTAAGATTGATAATTTATTGTTTTCTTCTGCTTTATGTTTATTTTGGGGGGTGAGAACATCTTTGGTTGATATGTTTGAAATGCTGTTTTCTGACTTCTGCAGTAGCTCTGAATGAACTTAACTTTCTTTTTGTCCATTGTTATGGAATGTGAATATCTTAATGGCATTTTTTTCTTTCATTACAGTAAATTCTAGGTGCTTGGTGGAGGTGTGTGCTTGTTTTTTGCATGCTTGGGCATGATAGTGGTTTGAATACTCTAACTTTAAGACTTTCTTTTATCTTACAGCACCTAATACCTCAGATTTCCACCATGTTTTTCTCTTTCTCTTCTATCACCAGTTGCCAAAGGGCTGTTCTCCCTTATTCTTTCCCTCCCCTTAAATCAACCTTCCTCCTTTAAGTTGCAGGTAGCTTGAAGTTTCCTTCTTCCAGTTAGTTCTCTGAATTCATCCACTATTTTTACTATTTACAGATTTATTTACACTGACTTTGTCTTTGTGGGCAAAAGTTTAACATAAAACCAAAGCTCCTCACCAGCTTTCACATACTGCTTCTCTCACTTTTTCTGGATCTGCCTTTGCATAGGGCAAAGCCATCAGACATCACGTGCTGGTATTTGATTATTTTTCTGTTAACTCACAGTTATTTTGAAGTTTGGACGATCTGTTATGACAAGGGTGTGGTTTCTATTTACCTCATTTTTCTGGTCTACTGACAATGTATTAGCTATATGGAAATCCTTGCCAAGAAGGCTTTTTGATAATGGCTTATACTTCTTGCTACTGCAGGCCTGCAGTTATAAAGGCTTTATGGTCTGACAGTGTCTAGTGGTCTTTTTGTACCATGACCACCTTGGTAAATAACCCCTCTATTAAACTTTTCCCAAATTATCTGTTTTGAATGTCCTGAACAAGGTGACAAAGTCTACTACTAATGTATTTTTTACTCACTTGTTCTAGTGTATCCTGGTGTTTTGGGGTTTTTTTTGTTGTTGTTTTGTTTTGTTTTTTGAGTTGGAGTCTCACTCTGTAGTCTAGACTGGGGTGCAGTGGCATGCTCACAGCTACCGCAGCTTCGACCTGCTGGGCTCAGGTGATCCTTCCACCTCAGCCTTCTAAGCAGCTGAAACTACAGGCACGCCACCATGCCCGGCTAATTTTTCATTCGTTGTAGAGACAAGGTCTTGCCAAGTTGCCCAAGCTAGTCTCGAATCCCTGGGCTCAGGCAATTCTCTCTCCTCTGCCTCCCAAAGTGTTGGGATTACAGGCGTGAACCACCACACCCGGCTATCCTGGTGTTTTTGGTTAAGAGTGTTGGCCAGGCACAGTGGCTCACGTCTGTAATTCCAACATTCTGGAAAGCTGTAGCGAGAGGATTGCTTGAGCACAGGAGTTTAAGACCAGCCTGGACAACATAGTGAGACTTAATCTCTAAAAAAAATTAATTTAAAAAATTATCAGACTCTAAGTGTCTATAGTCCCAGCTGAGGCAGAAGAAGGCCATAAGCTTGGGAGGTCAAGTCTGCTGTAAGCAGTGATCCTGCCACTATACTCCATCCTGAGCAACAGAGTGAAACCTCAACTCAAGAAAGCAAGCAAGCAAGCAAGCAAGAAAGAAAGCTCATAGTCTAAATATTTATACTAGTTATATCTCTGGTATAGATTTTACTCTTTAGCAGTTAAATATATATATTTTTTTCCTATCGGGCACAATTTAAATATGACTGATACTAAGATTATGACCCTTGCTTTCGTTTCCTTTGAGTTCTTCTATATTGTTGTTAGTTTTTAAATGTTTACTATTTTTGAGTTACTTTTATATATGTGTGTATATATGTGTGATGGTGGGTTATATATCATGGATTTTGTGTTGTTGGAATTTTGCCTTCAGATCAAATCACATGTGAAAGTCACTTTCTTTTAAAAGGTGAGTTCAACCAATTTCAATTTATTGATATACGTATATAAACTTAGGATTTATCTTTTTAGAGCCCCTTTAAATAGTTTCCTGCACCTTTTTTAGGTTTGTTTTACATGTTCATAATTCTAACATTTAAGAAATGTTGTATCTTTTTTCTTATTCTTTTTAAAACATTCGTCTTAAAGATTTAGAGATGGGCGCAATGCCTCACGCCTGTAATCCCAGCACTTTGGGAAGCAGAGGTGAGAGGATTGCCTGAGCTTAGGGGTTGGTGACCATCCCAGACCACTTGGTGAGATTTTGTCTCTACAATAAATAAAAAAAATTATTCAGGCATGGTAGCACATGCCTGTAGTTCCAGCTACTTGGAAGGCTGAGGTGGAAGGATCGCCTGAGTCCAGCAGGTCGAGGCTGCGGTGACTGTGAGTGTACCACTGCACTCCAGCTTGGGTGACAGAGTGAGACTTTGACTCTAAATAAATAAATAAATAGTTTGACAGTTTCTGCATGGGCATCTCTCCTCATCTACAATTCTCTTCTATTTAATTTTAATTTCTCAATTATTATCTAGCTCTATGCTTTCACAGATTTATATTGCAGAGTATTTGATTTTATCTTCCATCTTCTTAACTTACTTTTCCTAAATGTTTCATTTGTGTAATATATATGTTCTCTGACAATAATGTTTGCATTCTACTTCATCACTTAGTCACGTATTTGTTAGACATGATACACTGCCAATCACATTGCTGTAGTTTGCCTAGTCATCTCCTGATTGACTCTGGTCTTGAACTAGAATTCTTAACAATTCACATGAGAAAATCTACCTTGAATTCTTGTATGTTAAAAACCATTTGTCATCCGATGCTATAATTGATTGTCGTTTGATCTAGATATAAAATCTTTAAGTCACTTTCTATTCTCAAAGAATGTGTAGGTGTGGTACCAATCTTCTGGTGCTGATGGTTGCTTTGGAGAAGTTGCAGCCAACAACTTGCTTGTTTCTTTCTCCCCTTTTATGAGTGAATTGATCATTTCTCATTGATGTCCTAAAAATTCTTTATTTTATTCTTTAAAGTCCAGTGCCTTTATTATGATGTATTTAAGACTTGATCATCATGGGTATTCTCTGATACAGATTGTATCTTTTAATATATGTAAATAATTTTTTTCATTACATAAAAATTGTATTGAGTTACACGTGTAGGTATTTATGAGTTTTATTTGTTTGTTATATTTTTCCCTTAAGGACTCTGATTATGTGTAGACTGAGTCTCCATTTTTTGTCTTTTTTTTATCCTTTTAAATTCTTCCTTTTCTTTGTCTCTATTTCATTTTGCTTTTCATGGTTATGTCATATGAACTTTATTGTATTTTATTTGTTTTCATTTCTATTTCATCTACATTTCTGTGATGACTTTATTATTTATTTTATTCACTTTCTGAGCTATTTTTGCTCATAATCCATCCCCTACTCTTATCCCATTCTTATTTTCTTTCATGTATTTAAGTTGATATTATTGTTTTATAGCAAAGTTGAACATGTTATCGTTTTTCGATGATGGTGAGATATTTGGTCTGCATGTTTATCTACATTTTGGCAACAGTTTTTCTGGTAGTATTTCTTTCTCTCTTTGCCTCATGTTTTTTGATGATTCCTATGTTTGTTTATTTTTATTATTTTAATTGAAGGAGGTGAAGTTATCCTGTACCAGATATTTTCAGGGGACTTTTGTGGCAGGTGAGGGTCCAGAGACTTTTTATGGTAGAGTTTGGATTTTTCATAACATTTATATTTTTGCATATGAATTTCTACAATAGATAATTTTCCAAGCCTATTGGGATAGTGTATCTTTTTTGTATTGTAATAGTTATTTTTTCCTCAGCATCAGTCAAATTATTTTATTTAAAAAATTGCTCTGTGTGTGTTTTTTGCTTTAGTCTCAGTAGCTCTGCTTCCTCCCTAATGTCATGATGTCTGCTGCATCAGTCAGGACAGAAAAGTACAGTATTTTAATTATCTAACTAGCACCTTAGAAATGCTGGTCATTACCTCATCTATTAAATTAATAAATGATAAACTCTCTTCCCTAAAGGAGTTTATAATCTGGTGCTACAACAAAATAAAGAAGAACAAATGAACTACCTAAAAATTTTAATGGAATGATATGGGCAACAGGATTTCAGAGAAGTAAGGATCTCCTTCTCACTTTTAGTCCAGGACAGGAGAAAGTGAGACAATGTTTAAGATCATGCATAAAGATGAAAAAAAATTTAAATAACCGTTCATTAGTAAGTCATTCTCTGTTGCTTGTTAGTGATGTTATCTAGCATCAATATCATATGTGATTTTAGTTTCAGGTTGATATTTTGTAATCAATGCTCATTTAGACTTAGCAATACATTTTATTGATTTCTTTGCTTACTGCTGTTTCTTAAACTCCATTTTCTTCTCTAGGATTCATTTATTTTACTTCCTGGAATGTATGCTCTAGTAATTCTTTCAGGCTTAAATTATGGATGATAAAATATCCATGTCCAAAAAAAATTAAAAATGTCTTTATTTTGTTCTCAAAAATTAATAATAGTATTCAACATAATTTTCCCTAAGAAACTTGGGAGAAGAGTGTTTCTTGCATCCAGATTAGTTTGTTTGAAATATTTTTTAGACTCTTTTTTATCTTAAGGTACTCTAAGCACATTCTTTAATATCGGCATTTTAAAATTTCACCATGATATTTCTACATGTAGTTATTATTATTATTATTATTTTAATCACATTTAGCATTCTAAAGATGCATATCCTTCTTCAGTTTGGGGACTTTTGAAATTCTTCATCTTTGCTTATTTTTCTATCCATTTTCTAAAGTATTATGTGGCATAATATTTCTACATTTTTGTATTTGTGTTTTCATGTCTTTGTTTTTACATCTTTGCGGTTAAGGGTTTCTCCTCAATTCCTCCTTGCTGTTAAACACATTTTTACTCTTTGGCAATGTAATAGTCCCCTATTCAACTTTTCTATTCACTTTATTTAAAAAATTAACATTTCAGTGTCCAAGTTTTCAAGCTAAATCTTTTTTCTTGGTCCTCTCAACCATCCTGACACTTGAATCTTTTTTCTAACTTAATAATATCATCTTGTGTCTTTCAAACGATATGTAAAATATTTACTCTAATGCACTGCTTGTTCTCATGACTGTTTCTGTGAGTATATGATCTTTTGCCAAGTTTTCAGCCAGTCTCTTATAGTATGGGTTTTTCAGACATCCGGTTATACTTATGTGCTTATTCTTGTATCTGGGATTCGCTGTTATCTCTCTGACAGTGCTGTGTCTGTTTGCACCAACTTCAGGGGTAGTAAGGCAAGTCACACCCCTGTGGTTTGTCTGGATTTCTGAGTAGAGTTTCAATGATGGTGATATGGAATTTCAACTTATTGGAGTATTCTGCCAGTTTCTCCTTTAGGTGTGGGATTATTGTCACGGGTAGTAACCAGACAGCTGTAGTTGAGGGTGGCGAAAAAACTCACCCAAGTCAGATTAAAGTAGAGAAAGACAGGTTTATTGAACATGCTGTAAGGGACACAACAGCAGCACAACAATAACGTAGGTAAATGGGTTGGGCCAGCAGTTTGAGTTTTTGTTGGGAACTGATCTCTTTTTGGTTAGGGTGAGGGTTCTTGTCATGCACATGAGGGATTTAAACATGGCAGTTTTGATTGGTTGGTGTCTGACTTTGATTGTAGCAGGTTCACTGATCAGTTAAAGGTTAACCAAGGTGGCTCTTGTCCTATGAAATGGCTTCTACAATTACTCTATTATCACTGAGCTTTAGCAGCGTTTAAGTCCTCACCTTTCTCTGCCCCCTAAGTGTTCACATTCATGATGGTTGTCTGGGCCCAAGCATCACTGTTTTACATTTCTTGGCCAAAGATTTGAGGGTGAAAGGAGGTACAGTAGCTCCCAACTGTGCCACCCAAACCAATCCCCTTACAATTGCTTCAACTCCACCCTGCTTTTTATATAACACTTACAAATGCTATAAACCTCAACATTTATAAAATCACTTTGACTTTCTGTAGCAGTCTGTGGTCAGGCTCAGGTTGCCTTTATATATTACCCACGGTTTGTCACCCAGTGGAGGTACTCCTCCAATATGGCTGTGCTTTCATTTTCTCTGTAATGTATTTTCTATTGCTTGTATGAATTGAGGGGCTGTTTTGTGTGTGCTGTTGGTTCTTTTGAATTTGTAGGGTGAAAATTAGATGTCACACTCTGTCTACTGATGTAGGGACATCTCTGATACTTTCATATTTGTATCACTTGTTGGTGAAACAATTCCATCTAATTGTTGAGAACAACCACCAATCCTTGTAAGCTCAATGCCTCAACCCCCTCGCGTGAGAACAGCTGGACTATACATGTTGCCACTCTTACTGCCGAATCCAGTTGGAAAACATTTGAAAAATTCGAGAGGCATACCCGGCTGGAACTGCTATCTTCCTTTCTTCTCCTTATTTAAATCCTAAATTACTGAACTAATTTATTTTTAGAATAATCATGTTATAAAGAATGAGTAAATAATGTTAAATATATCCTATATCTGCTGTCCTTTAGAACTTATTTCCTTCTAAAAGCATTCTCTAATCCATTTGCTTAATTTAAGTCGCATTTTCTCTCCATCAGAATTTCAAGGTCATGACTTAGTTTTAGGAGTTTCCTAGGAGAAGGAAAGGTCATAACGCTCGTTGACTTCTACTTTCTATCTGCCAATCTAATTGTAAATTTTGTTTTTAAAATATGACATTGTCACGTGAGACTAAAGATTTTGTCATGAATATTAGAAAACTGCATTCAGTGGGGGGAAATGTTTGCACTTATCATTCAAATCTCCAGAAACAGGAGCACCAAACACCCCTTGTACCTCTTTTTCTCTCCTCATGACATCAGTCCTGCCAATATTTTATCTAACTTAGTCCTTAGTTATCCCCAGTGACTCTTGGTAATATATTTTTCTGTCTTGTCATTCTTACCGCTATAAACTTTTCTCTTTTTTTTGAGTTGGAGTCTCACTCTGTCGCCCAGACTGGAGTGCAATGGCCATTTCTGGCCACCTCAGCCTCGACCTGCCGGGCTCCGGCGATCCTTCCACCTCAGCTTTCCGAGTAGCCGGAATTACAGAGGAGCGCTACCACGCCCGGCTAATTTTTTTGATTTTATTGTAGAGATGAGGTCTCGCCTGCCCAGGCGGGTCTCGAACCCGCGGGCTCAGGCAATCCACTCACCTCAGCCTCCCAAAGGCGCGGGATTACAGGCTGAGCCACAACTTTTCTTATGACATGGCCTACACTTCTTCTTTCTTAGCTCCAGGCCGTGGTACCTACTCCCACCATCATCTGAGACTGTGAATAATCTCCACCCTTCATGTATAATGCTGCCCTCAAGATATTTACAGTCCCTGATCATGCCACCCTTTGGTCTTCCTTTTCCAGATTTCCAGCTTTCTACTCCTCTGCTCATCTCTGGAGTTCTGTTTTCATTCTTCAAATATTTCTCTAGGCTTCTTCCTTCCTTCCAAAGAAAGCCAAATGATGCCGGATGTTCCAGGTGCTATGACACGCAGGAGAGGAGGCATGCAACCATTATCCCTCCTCATTGTGTGTGTCCTCTTTAGAATAGAGCCCCAGAGCTGATAATGGTGCCACACATAAAAATAAGCATAATCCCAGTCAACTAGCCCTGTCAATAAATCAGAGAAACCCGCCATTCACCGGCTGCTTCCACTGCTCCCAGGGTCTCTGCGACATAAGAGGGCATAATTCACTCCTCACAAACACTTAATACCGCATTCCCGCGATTTACAATCTGATAATATTCAAATACTATTGCTGTATTATGCAGCTCACAATTGCAGATGCGATTCCATAACAACTTCACACTTTGGCATGCATTATGTAAGTTGGTATAAAATTGCCTGTCTTAAAACTCTTCTTCAATTGCAACCCAATATCATCGTTTCACACACAGAGCTTTGGGAACATTAAAAATTTAGCTCCTTCCCTATTTAGCAAGTTCTGCAAAAGGGAGCAAAACAGACAAACAGATGTTCCCTCTTCTGAGTCCCCAGGAGGTCTGAGGCAAAGTAGAGAGCCCCCGAAATGGATACAACAGCAATGACACTAAGATACATTAATTTTGATTTTTTTAAATAAAAGAAACATTTTACTTCTTCTTCTGGAAAAGTAGAAATACTCTATATTGACTCCAGTAAGCGTTCATCTGCTCTGAAGAATTTTCCAGGAGATTACCACATTACAAAACTGAACTTCCCCATCTTACACTTATTCATCTATTTCCTACATGGCCTTCCAGAACGTGAGGTGATGTGTACATTTTGTATCACAAATAGTAGATAGTAGCTCAGAGACTAGAGGGTCAAAAACTATTCCAATTCTATCTCCAATCTGCCTGGATGCCAAGTCCTTTAAAGGGGACATGCATCTTCCATTCTACCACACGGAATATATAACCGAACATGAATACACCCTCAGGGAAGGTGGTGCAAGGGTTCTCATTCATCTTAACTTGTAAGAGACAAATTTAAAACATTTTCCAATTGCAAGTTTTAATAGAAAAGGATAACAACCAAGCCTCCTGATCTAAAGTTAGGAAAGTGAGAAAGAGAGCTGTAAAAGGCATAAAATATCATACTGTAAAAGGAAGAAAATTTTTAAAAATAAGATATTATCTTAGCAAGAATGCTGTTTAAGGAAAAAGTCAGAATATCAAGCGTCTAGCACTGGATCTCTTTCTGAGGAGCAACATGATCCTGGACTAGTCACTTAAACTTGTGGGCCTCAGTTGTCCTTACTGATAAGCTGAGGGTTCAGGCTAGAAACCCACCTAGCCCCATTCACTAAGAAGACTTTGCAGACAAGCAGAACAGAATACATTACACACTGTAATGTCTTGGGCTTAGATCAATGAGAACTTAAAAAGGAAATAGTGAAGGTAACATAGAGAGATAACACATATAGACAGATGGTTTGCCAATTAGTCATTAAGACTTTTTTTTTTCCTTCTCCCCCACCCCCTTGCTTCGCTGTCCTTTGTCTTTGAAGATGACTGTGCTAATACTGCAGACTCTCCATGTGTGGGTGTGGCAGAAAAGATGAAAGAAGGCAGCAGGACATGTTTCCCTTTCCTGCTTAGGCTTGTTGGGGAAGATCTGTCTTTTCTGCTCCCACTTTGATTTCTGCTCCTGGTTGTTCAGAAACCAGATAATCCTTAGTGACAGCAGCTGACCACTTCCACAAAACTTCAGAGAAATACGCCATTTTTGGGAGGAGGGATTTCTTTGACTGTTTGGGAATGATTTCCTTTGTGGGACTGAGGCTATAAGGGAGACAGGGAGGAGGCTGTGGCTGCATTCTGATAGTTTCTCTGAAGACATACTAAGGCTAGAGATACCAGTTTGAAGCCAAAATTAAGCAAATTGCAACCAACCAAAAACACATTTAAAAAAAAACCCAACTAGAGTGGATTGAAAAACAGACTTTATTTTATCGTTATTATTTTTTTAAATTTTACCTGAAGTAATCTAACTGCATTATCTACAATGATTTTTTATAGTAGGGCATTTTCCCATTTTTGGTCAGTTTACTTACACAAGTGAAATGGACCCCTTAGTGGGGTTTGAATATCCATACAGAAATGATCCAAGTCCTTTCATTGTAATATACACATTAGTAAGATAACAAATGTGGCCGATTATTTCCAGAATGCTGAACACAATGTGCATGTGTTTTGTAGAAGAAAGCCCTGGTATAAAAGTGAGGAGCTCCATAATCTAGTATTGCCTCTCCCACTACTAGTTATGAATACCGGTGAGTCACATTGGCTTGAGAATCTTGAGTCCCTGCTCTGTAAAATAAGGGAACTGATGCATTTGACCTTGGGAGTCTCCCTATTAATGGGGTTTGATTCTTCGCCATTAACAGTCAGATTAGTTAAACAACAGTGTGAGGGGAATAGTATACAAAGTGGGGTAATTGTATAAGGTGGTGGGAGGACAGGAAGTGTTGAGTCCTGATAGGGCAAGCCTAACATGATGGAAGCCAAATAGAAGGGGAGTGGGAACTACCCATGGTTCCTTTTGTAGGAATTTGTGAGGCTCTGCATTCTTGATAACCTCATTGTTTCAAATTGGAAGTAATTAACAAAATAAACTACTTCATTGTAAGTAAAAAGGAAAAACTGAACAAGCATAGATATGAAGAAATTCTAACACCTGGGATCTTTCTTAGAGGCTATGATTGACATTAGGTTTGACCATTAAAATTCTCCTGAGTTTAAGTGTACACTTAAGAGTACACTGTATGGAATGTTAAAAATAAGATATAGAAGACATTAGGAGCTCAAAGTTCTAATTTGTTTTTAAATTTTTCACTACAAAAATTCTAGTTTCAAACCACCTAAAATCACTTTTTGTTGATTTTCAGAATATGCATTTTTCACCAGCCTCTCCAGTACAGATAAAATTGAAGATATAGTGACAATGCCAAACGAACTCTGACACAGATAGAAACTAAGAAAATGCAGACAAATCAATAGAGGTGGAGAAGGATAGCGTCAATAAGGATCTTGATAGCCCCAAGGGCAGATTCAAATGAAGGGTTGAACAATCATTTGCTAAATCTAATAAAAATTAATGACAGTATTTCCATTCTCTGTACATTTATCAATTCACTTAATAAATAAGTAGCTGTTGGGGAAATGCATTAGGGACTGAGGATATATGAGTGAACAAGATACATCCATGAGATTGACCCCTGTCCTCAAGAGCTATATAATTTAACAGAGAATGTAGTCAGTGAGCAAGTAATTTCAAGTATAATGAGAGTTATGAAAGGGCAAAGGGGGCAAACTAACTTAATCACAAAGACAGAGAAGCACCTTAGGAAATGTCCTTTAACAAATGTCCTTTAACCTGAAAACTTACAAATAGGTAGGAGTATATCAGGCATTGGTAAGGAGTCCCTAGCTTTCTATGAGCACTGCACCTTGGCTGCAGTCAGAGGCCAGGACTAAAGTAAGATGGTGACATGAAGCAGAAAGACCTGGAATTGGTATAGGCTAGAAGGAAAAGCTTGAGGCAAGATAGGATAGATTTTAAAAATGTCCTCCCCTCTCTCTCTTTCTTTCTCTCCCTCTTTATCTCTCTCTCTTTCTCTCTCTCTCTCTCTCTCTCTCTCTCTCTCTCTCTCTCTCTCTCTCTCTCTCTTACTTTTCCCTTCTTTCTCTCCTTCTGATTAGAACAGAAGAACAACCAAAATGACATTTCTGAGAGAGGTGGATGGGGCCCCTCAATTTTGTAGGACTTCATAGTATAATTTACGGGCTTCCCCTCAATTTATGGAAACTGGATTATGGAAGAGGCAAAAGATATTAGAATGTAGAATCCAAAGAATTAATGTGAGATGTAAGTATGTAATACATCTGAGGACAAAAATGTACTAAGAACTTTACAATTGAAAGAAAGCCACTGAAAATTGAAGATGGAGCCTCTTGGAGTTTATTAAAATTCAGCACAAGTGACCCCAATATAATGTACCTCTACCTCACTTTCTTCACCTCACCTGGGCTACAGAAGTGAACACTGTGACACAAGATGAGTCATTGATTTTGTGAGGAGTGCTTTGTTCAGTTGTGTACATAGAGGTGCAAGAAAAGCTTCAGGGAAGATGAGAGATGCTGATGGGAAGGGAAGCCTGGATCTCACTGCAGTTTCCATGTCTGCATAGGTGATCAAATGGACAAGCTAACTATGCCAATGGTAAGAAAGCAAACTGAAGTGAAGGGGCAGACGGAGAAAGAAAGAGGCAGTCATTACTCACATCAGCTGACTTGGCAAAGACAAGCTGTTTCTGGGCTAACTGGGTCTTTGTTGTGTCCTCGATTCTTGTGTCTCATTGACATAGAATTGAAAATGCAACGCAAACAAATGCAGTTGCAAGCAATAGCTTTATTGAGAGGCAAGAGTACACTCCAAGCAGCAGGAAGGACACTACGGGCAGTCTGAGAGAGGATCAGCCTCGAACTAACTATGGGCTTCTGTTTAATGGGGTTTTTTGCTTTCCCTTTCCTAGTTCTCCTCCTGTCTATCTGCTTTTTTCATAATTTGATGGACGGGACCTCGTGGTATATAATCTTTTGGGACTGCGCATGTGTGTTTCCTATGAGTACCTAAGTGAAACCCAAGGCAAGGGAGGAAAAGAGGGTTATAATCCCAATGCTAATCAATACTAATGACATGGTAATAACCCAAAGATTATACGAGGGCAGTCGTAAGCTTACAATGCACATTCATGCAGGCCTGGAATGTCCCCAGTGGGTGAAGTCTCACATTAGGCAGGAGGCTGCAACTGCAAGACCAAGAAACTTTCTATCTATAATGAAGAACTTGGGGCAGAGAGTTGGTTGAAACTAGATAATTTGGGGTCTGACTGGTGGCAAGGTACTCTCAGGAATGGGGTCCCTCCTGCTTATGTCTAACTACCACTGGACCAAGCTACCTCTAGGTCAAGTGGACACTGTGGAACACCATGAAAGCTAAACTTGAGATATCCACCATGAAGCCTGCACAGGAGAGCTGCTCACTTGGAATGCTTCCAAGCTGCAAGAAGCAAGCAAAGGGATTAAAATGATCTCCTCTAAGGTAGAGAGACATTTTCCCTTTCACCTTACTAGGAATAATTTTCATCCCTTTGATCTGTCCCTAGGTCTTGAGGGGCTGGATCTTAAGAGAAAGACAAATACAATGGAGTGGAAGGTGCCAGTCTGTCCTCAAGTCAGCAATGGTGGAGGGGAGAGTTTAGAATGAGATGCAAGATGGTGCTTTCCATACTCTTCATGTATACCCACCAATTTTAATATATGAAGTAGCTGTAAAGTTATAAAATCTTCCCAAAGATAGGTAGCGAGTGGGGAGGATGGTTCTATATAGCACAGTTTGAAGTAGTGGACAGAAGAAATAAAGTCATCTCATCTAATACTTCAATAGAGTGAGAATCCTTAGTGAACAGGCTTGAATGAATTATAGGGGGAAAGAGATTGTCCCCAGTTAAACTACCTCTCAAGTCCTGCTGGCCTGTTCTGTAGTTTTGAAGTCAATTACTTTCCTCAAGACAGGCAGGGTTTTGAGTACATCTCCTCTGTATAACATCCAGACCCAGAGAATAAACAATTTTTTAAAGATTAAAAAAATTCATCAATACAAGTCAGTCCAGAAAGAAGTCACTATTTTACAATAAACTCAGAACAAACATTGTTCCATTCTTCATTTGTGAATAAAATGTTTACTTTCCCTTAATGTAATCGAATATCTTATTCCACTCCTGCCACAAGGGATTAGATTATCTTGAAAGGTGTCAAATCTATGCCTCTAGAGAATAATAAAATAAAATAACATAAAGTGAACTTCAGTAAAATCAAACTTTATTTAATGTTTTTAATGATAACTGTCTCACTCAGCCCCCTTTCGCTCTTACCCTGAGTGGGAGTTGCAGAACACATTCAGGTTTAAAGAGATGGGCAGGTACAGTATTGGACATACTGTAATTGAGACAGAGTTCTACAATATGGGGTGGAATATTTGAATCTAAAGAGAAGCCTGTGGCAGAAGGAATCTCTGGAGTTTTCAGTACATCTGTGGTTGCTGAAGCCATGGATGTGAATGACTTTGCCGAGAAGCACATAAAGAATTAAAAAAGGAACCTGGAATTATCTTTAGGTAAATTTCACATTGAACAGCACTTTTTTGCTTTTTGCTAAAAACTTCAATTTCCTCCTTTTATTTTTATTTTAATTTCTATAGGTAAGACAGATATTGTTCTTTTTATATGTTAGAGAAAAGAGGCAGATAATGTTCCAATCTAAGTGGCAGATCCAGAAGGAGAAATTCAATATCATGATTCCTATTCTTATGTCCTGCTCATTATAACTCCATCAACTTCTTATTTTTTCCCTGCATAGAGAATTTTAACCTAAATTTTTTGGATAATAGTTTAAACACTCTACTTGAATGTAGAGAAATATCTCTAAGAAACAGATTAATTGCAAAAGGGAGACAGAAAAATCTAAAAGCTTTTATATAATGATGATGATCTCATATAGGTTGTCATTATGTATTTAACAAACTTAAATACAGAACCATCTCTTTGCTTTGATGTGTATTCCAAGTGATAACGATATGTTAGGACTTTTCCCATTCACCGAAAAATTTGTCGGCATTCATGTTATCCTGCATCTATTCCCTTTATGAACATGATGCACTACCCTGGAATGGCTTAGACTCTGTGGTTCATTTGGAATATTCCATTAAGCTCTATTTATTACCAGAAGATATGGCACACTGTTGGTATCCAGTCTGATCCCATCCCCTCAACCCCCTCTTCCTTTTTCCTACATTTTAACAACATTCTGGGAAGATTCCATATTTTCCCACCTACATCAGATATTAAAATTGGTGAGTCCACGTGAAAAACATGTAAAGTGGCATCTTGCATCTCATTTAAACCCTCCCTTCGACCATTGCTGGCTTGAGGACTGACTGGCACCTTCCTCTCCATTGCATTTGTCTTTCTCTTAAACTCCAGCCCCTCAAGACCTAGGGACAGAGCAAAGGAATGAAAATTATCCCTAGTAAGGAGAAAGGAAAAATGTCTCTCTACCTTAGAGAAGATCATAAGTGGAAATCAGCTGACAGTGGAATTTACGTTTAGGTTTTTAAAAGAGCCCTGTGTTCATCTTAAGGTTCCTATTTCTGTTTAGGATTATGAGCGAAGTGCCCTTTTCTCTGTCAACTGTCAAATTGTCAAAACATGCTGAGCTTTTTTGAAGTTGGGGTATTGGAGTGGTGGGGAAACCATCTGCTTTCTCAGATGTGATGACTCCCCACATTTTACAAATTGTAATTATTCAGTCCCTTGTACCCAGGCTTTTTTTTTTTTGTAAGTTGAGGCATTCAAAATGCCCACTATTAAATGCTTTTCAAATGGAAAATATGATTTTATGACCCTGCAACAGCAGGATCAGTGGTTTTACAATTCTTATCCTCTGTCATAACGTGTGTGCTTCCCTCATGCAGGTTATGTCGAGGTTAGTGTTGATTCAGTAAGCACTGTTTTGTTTCATCTCCACAGATATTGTGTCTATGGAGGACAGATTGCATTTCCTGATAGAGCTCCTTGGTCTTAAAGCACACTTCACTAATCCTGGTTCTCATTTGTGATTTTCAGTATAAAACAAAGAACTGATTGTAAAAGAGTCTGAAAGAAATGAGCAGAGGGGTAGAAAGTAGCATATAAACAGACAGCAAATGAGAAATGGAAGCATTCAAAAAGCAATATATCTTATAAAATATTACTTAGATATCAATTTAGTTAAAAGGATATTAATGCCCAGGCAGTCATAGATCTTTTTCTCCCAGACCAGAGATGATGGTCTAACTTATTGCACAGATTTTAATGGAGCACACGATTACTGAAGTTAACTTTTCCAGAGGATAGAAACTTATAAATTTCTACTCACACACAGTTTTACAGTTAGGAGGCTCACATCACCTTTTGTGACCTTTAGAGAGAGCTGTCAGCCTGGTGTGCCTGATTGGTTGTAATGCTTTGTATAAGACAACACATCTCTAAAGGCAGTACATGCGTCCTCTGACTCTCTGTAACACAGATCCTGGCTATAATGAGAGTGCCTTGAAATTGCTCGTCTGTACCATTGTTGTGTCTGGCCCATTAAACCCTGAGCTCATGAAAGAAAGGAGTTACATCTAGCTTCTGCTAGGTCACAAGCATATACTTCCCTAAGAGAGGTACTGGCTAGAAAGAAGTGATTGATTAGGTGTTATGAAGTGTTTATACAAACATGTGAAATGATTACATAGATATATTGTACTTGTGGCCTGAAGAGACAGTAATGGAAGTGACCATCTGGCAACACATACCCTGTCTCAAATTTGCTCTTTTGGAGGGACAGTGATAGAGATGACAGAGGTAGAGGTGACTTTCCTATTAAATAAATAAATAAAGTCCAGATAAGATTGTTTGTATTTAAGGCAAAGTAACCAGAAGTAATTGGCAAAGTATTTACTGTTTTTTGACTGAATATTCCCACACCTCCCCAATGATGTGGAAAGGATGCATCTAAATATTAAAATGATCTGTATGCAGAGACCCATGCCTGTAATTCCAGCCCTTGGAGACACCAAGGTGAGAGGATTGCTTGAGCTTTCAAGTTTGAGGTTATGGCAAGCTTTGATCATGTCACTGCATTCCAGTCTGGGCAACAGACTGCGACCCTGTCTCTAGAAGACTAATAAAAAATAAAATGATTGGTTGGTCACTTGATGATCTTAATATGGGTTGATGTGACTTCAAGTGAAACTGGAACCTTTATAGTCTCTACTACGAGCAAGTAGAGCACTATCCCAGAGGAAGATAAAATGACATTTGCAAAGTAAGTGATGCAGGTATGCCGTGAGAAGAATGAACACTGGAGCAGCATCAGGGGATGATTCTCTCCAGCAAATATAATTCTCTTTCTGGCTAAAGTAGAGCAGAACATATCAAACATAAGAACACTTGCGCAAAAACTCTGAGGATGCAGGGAATAGTTGTACTTAGATAAACAAATTAAGGGAGCATTTTGAGGTTCATGGTGCAGTCCTGGAAGCTGAGATTGAGAGTAACTCACAAGAAGGGATAATGATCTTGAACGAGGTGCTATTTGCCCAAGGAAAGCTTTCACAGAACAGAAGCTGTGTAGGACACAGGGAGAGTTAGAAAATACTGGAAAAACAGATATACAGATTGACACAGGGCAGATTTTCGTTTATTGCCATGTAGACAAATATTTGCTCTCAACAGTTTAGTGAGCAGCAGTTTAGTGGAAAACAGAGTTATATCAGAATCCTGGTACACCTCATATATAGTGTGCATACGTACAAATGCAAGAGAAGTATGCATTAAAATATATGTTGTATGGAGAATTGTGTTTTACATGTATATGAATTTGGATACATTACTAAAATATTTATCAGGCTAAAAAGGATGTTTGTAATTCCAATCTGAAAAATATTCAGGATAAAATTATTTGTGGCATGATCTCTGGTGTAGAACTTGTGAATATGGATTATTCCTTCATGTATTGGAATAGGTACAGGCAAACATTTTTTAATTTTTAATTTTAAATATGTGGGGTACAATTCAGGGTTAGGTATACAAATGTTAATTATGCAGGTACCCTTGTGATGAAACAGGTAAGCAAGGTAATTTCTGTCCTTGCTTTAAGTTTCTACTTACCATCTTTGTACAAAAATAAAGGAGCCATTTATTCATGAAAGAATATTTATTGCACAACTTTATTTTCTTAGAGAATATTATCCTATGTTCTTCAGTTCTTATTGGGTAAGTTACAGTGCACCTCTTATCCATACATTTGAATGTCTCGGGTTCATATTTGATAAGTTCCTATGAAAATGTACAGATCTATGGCTCTATGATTCTCAAACCTGATTCTGTTTATGCATAGTGGAACCACCAGGAATTCCAAGCACCTATATCACACACACACACACACATACACACACACACACACACACACACACACACACACACACACACACACACATACACATAGCTTAAAATAATCTGGTTTCATACTCCAGGTGGGGGCCTGTACATTGGTATTTAAAATTAGCTCCCAATGGAATTCTCATTTACAGCCAGAGTTGCAACCCACTGGTCTATAGCATGTAGTAATCTGCAGTTTTGCTGAGGCACAAAATTGAATCACTTGTGCTTGGAGTGAGTGATTCAGTTGGTGAAGGAGGTCAGCCTGCCAGGCAGCTTCTGCACCTCTAGAATGCCTGGTTTTACTCTATTTGGGTTTGCACACATACAGACTTTCATGAAGCAAACAACAAATTCAAAGAAAGCAAACAAACAAAAGCAAATGAAAACAACACTTTGCTTCCTCTTCTTTGTGAAAATTGCCTGAACAGAAATAAACAGTCGCTCGTGTCTCTAATGTAAGGGAAGAGGTTGTGAAGAAATCTAAGAAAACCCAATAGTAGAGGACTGGCAAAACGGATTCTAATTAAGCAATCTTATATTACCTGTTTCTCCCTTATCTATAGTGCTGATTCCTTTAGGGTTCTAAGTTATTGTAAGGGGGGAAAAGGTTTGTTTTACCAGCTAGATGATAGATTTTATTGGTCTCTTTATGTCCAGGATACATCATCCTCGGAGGCAAGACTGGTTCCAGGATAGTTCAATAGTGAACATTCTAAACAAGGATAGAATCATTTGGGATATTATGCCATGAATGTGCAAGCTTATGTGTGTATGTATGCATGAGCAAAAAGCAAGAAAACACATATAAAGATCTCTTTCATATTGAAATGATTCCTCCTAGGATTGCAGTGACTTGCAACCATGACAGCCACTGATTTTCTCCTCATCCCAAATTAGATGTTTGGCTCACAGATCTCTCCTTTACTTATTGTTAGCCCCTGGCACGTTGAGACACCCACTGCCCATGGGCACTAAAGTGTCTGAGCTATTCTTTCTATTTTAGTAGACATTATTAAGGTATCATTTCAGTAGATACTAATAGATATTTATTAGATTTAGTAACAATATTATGATATCTAGAGTCTGGGAATTATGAATTGTTTCAGGGAGAGAGTTACTTTCTTGTTTATTTGTTTGTTTATAATGACTTCAAATCTTATCTTCTATCTAAAGCCCACTTATTAAATATTCAATACACACTTTCTGGTGGGCTCCCATTCAGTTTAGGTTAACTTCTTTCCAATTATTAATCACTCATTCAATGACTTCTAATTGGAATTGCTTTTGATCATTGCACCATGAGAAGACTGTTGAAGAAATAAAAAACTGACCCAATGTCATGTTTCCTTATTTCTTTTTCCTGTATTCTAGACATTGTTTTAACCATAAAAGTTTCTACCCCTTACAGGGTCAAGTAAATAGATAGCTCAGTCAACATAAGCCTCTTCATAGTTGTGCAAATTTATGAAAAAGTCCTTTTCTCATGCTATTTTTAAAAATTCTTCTTCTCATGTTCAGGAATTTAATGTTCAAAAGATCAATCCCACTGTATTGAAAAGGATGGACAACAGACAGTGGGATAAGGGTTTTTTCCTATTGGCTAACTGGGACACCCAGTATTTGCATAGCTAATTACAATTACCATACCTCCTGTCCACATACATTATTCACACACAGGAACCAAGGACTCTACAAACAACAATTCTGCTCACTGATGGCAAAGAAAAGCCCTTGGAAACTCTTTCACATAAGAAAGTACTTCAAACTGGGCTCAGTGTCTCAGCCTGTAATCCCGCGCCTTTGGGAGGCTGAGGTGAGTGGATTGCCTGAGCCTGCGGGTTCGAGACCCGCCTGGGCAGCGAGACTTCATCTCTACAATAAATCAAAAAATCAGCCGGACGTGGTAGCGCATGCCTGTAATTCGGGCCACTCGGAAGGCTGAGGCAGAAGGATCGCCGGAGCCCAGCAGGCCGAGGCTGCGGTGGCCGGGAGCGGCCACTGCACTCCAGTCTGGTGACAGAGTGAGACTCCAACTCAAAAAAAAAGTACATCAAACTGGCATCCCTTGGCCTCCCATCATTTATTTGTTTAAAATAGTGAACAGGACTCTTTGAAAGGTTTTGGACAAAACTCCTACTAACAACACAATTGTCTTCTGCTACTGCTTTGCTAGTATTGAGCTACGTGTCATTTGTGAATACTCCCAGTCACTAAGACGGATGGAACCCTGAACCCCGACGTCCTATCGCCTACATATCGTTGACTTTCCTTCTGCCAGTTTCAGTGAGACTCACAGTTGATCCTGATTATAGAGGTGACTTAAGTAAAAATTGGTGTTTAGACTGGGTGAAGTGGCTCACATCTGTAATCCTAGCACTTTGGGAGGCTGAGGCAGGACGTTTGCTGAATTCCAGGAGTTCAAAACCAGTCTGAGCAACATAGCGAGACCTTGCCACTACAAAAACATTTAAAAATTAGCCAGGCATGGTGGTGCACGCCTGTAGTTCCAGCTACTTGGAAGGCTGAGGAAGAAGATCACCTGAGTCCAGGATGTTGAGGCTGCAGTGAGTCATGATAGTGTCACTGCTTGGGTGACAGAGTGCGATTCCTAGGAAGGAAGAAGGAAGGAAGGAAAGAAGGAAGGAAGGAAGGAGGGAAGGGGAAAAAGAAAAGAAAAGAATGGAAAGAAAAGAAGAAAGAAAGGAAGAAAGGAAGAAAGAAAGAAAAAAAGAAAGAAAGAAAGAAAGAAAGAAAGAGAAAGAAAGAAAGAAAGAAAGAAAGAAAGAAAGAAAGAAAGAAAGAAAGAAAGAAAGAAAGAAAAGAGAAAACAAACTTGTGTTTGATTTAGGAACCCAAGTCTGATTGCCTTAGCAGTCCCAAATGTAGGTCCACACATAGCATACCAGAAAATGCATTTTGCACTTTTGTGGTATACAGGTTTATCTCACAAATGAATTTATTTGGGTAAATGGACCATACCTTGTCATTATTTATATATTTTCATAATTACTCACACATGCTTTGCACATAGTAAAGAATTTGTTTATATTAATAAATAAATCCTCAAAACAAAATTGCACTGTATTAAATTCACAATCTTTCCTGGCTGCATTTTTTAAATTTTCAGCCTCCCCTCCTCCTATTTTTTTTCCTTGAGTTGAGGTTAGTCATGTTCATTCAAAATTCCTGTAAACGTTCTTATTATTGTCTGATTTTAATTTCCTCCCAGCTAGTAAAACAGATAACTAAAATTTGCTGGAATTTGTGTTAAGCTAAATGGGACGTTCAGCTTGTGGGATTTTCTCTTATGCATTAAAAAAAGGTTATTGTTGAGTTTTTACATGAGGCATTTACTGATGAGACATCACTTTGCTTCTTCTTTTCTGTTTCCCTTTCCTTTTTTCTTATTTCCTTGCCTCTTCCCCTTCTTGTTTTCTTCTTTCTTCTTCTCCTCTTCTGCCTTGTCTTTTTAATCCTCCTCCTTGTCATCTACCTCCTTCTCTTCTTCTTCCTTTTGAATTAAAGTACTATGCTTTAATAAAATGAAGCTGATGGAAATTCCTACCTCTAGAATTATGTACCTGTATCATATCAGTCATAAGAGCTAATAGAAATAATAGTATTTTCACTGAACTAAAATAGTCAATAATTACATGAGAGTATAGAGACTGCATATATCTAAGCATCTAAAGTGATGAATTCAGAATAATATATTTGGCGTAATGTATGGTTTTATATATTTCCTCTCTTAGCCCTGTTCCCTGTACCCTCATACGAGAATGAGTGAAGAGGATAAAATATCCTGTAAGTGATATTCAGTTAAGTTATTTTAATAGCAGTTTCATTACATCTAGCCGTTGAAAAAGGCTGAAACTGAGCCCCGGGGAACTGTAATGACTTGACAAAGGTCATTTTAGCAGTAAATGACATAGAAAAGAGTGGTTCCCAGAGACCTGGCCTCTCAACCCTGCCTCACCATTCTCTAACATTCTTCTTTCCCTGAATACCACCATGCTTACGTTATTTGGATGATGACAAAACAATAGCAGGTCTTCTAACTTTAAATTGTTATTTTCTCAAATGAAGAGATTGGCAATTCTAATAAACATGCATGTTAATGAAATTAACTTTTTTTTATAGATGTACACTTAGAGGCCTAAAAAGTTGTATACTTGGGGGGAGGGGAGGAAGGAGAAGGAGGGGGAGGGCAGAGTGGGAAAAAAGAATTGGATACTTGGTTTGCCCTACTAAACCTGAGAGTTTGCTTCTTTGGTCTTGATAAGTTTGTAAAGATCTCAGATCTAAGTCCTTTATAAACTAAGGAAGAAAGTAAAGAAGGAAGGAAGGAAACAAAGGAGGAGGGAGGGAAGAAGAGAGGAAAGAAAGAGAAAGAGAGAGAAAGGAAGGAAGAAATAAGGAAGGAGGCAAAGGAGAAGGAGAAAGTAAAGAAGAAGGAAGGAAGGAGGGAAAGAAGAAAAAGGAAAGTAAAGAAGTATGAAAATAAGGAAGGAAGAATAGGAGGGAGGAGTTCATAATATTTTCTGTCTTCAGTTAAAACCACATCATAAGAGTATTTCCATAAACCTTTTCTGTAGTCAAAAATATTCTCAATTGTTCTGACCATTCACTGCCAAACAAGATAAAAAACATTTTCAACTTTATCTTACTTTGTGGTGAGTTGTTGAGATGCTCAAAACATATTATATAAGGAAAATGAAAGGCCAGATGTCATCGAGATACAGAAAACATGGCATACATGTGGTATGATGCAAGAGAGACATGCATATGAGTCCGCCTGCCTCTCTGTTTATCATTTTCATGCTATGCTTCCATACCTTTGAAGTCTTAAAAATCTCCATGTAACAATACTTTTTTTTCTTAAAAGGGATATTACTTTAATTAAAAGTGCCACTTTTATTTAATAGCTGTCACCTTAAGTAGGAAATTGTTAATCGGTTAAAGCCTAGAATTTGACATGAATTCATTCGTAGGAAAAGGTGCCTGCCCAATTAGGACTCAACTCATGATCAGTGAGTTCATATGATAGCTTGGGTCTTAGGGATAGCTAAAAAACTGATATGCCTCATTGGAAGAACACTAGCAAGTGAAGGTTTTGGCATGCAACTCCGCAAGTGGAGGTGTGGAGTTCCTGCCAAGAGATGGGTGAGATTTCCCTCAGCCGACTCTGAGGTGCTCCGTGCTTATGGCCCTGCAACTTTCTTATTAGGACCTTCACCTGAATGGTAACAAGTTTTCCTGTCATCTACTTGGAAGCCTTAACTTAAAGACATTTTCTGTGCTATGTTCTGGGTCACAAATAAATAAATAAATATAGCAAAACTGATTTTTTAAAAAAACCCGCTAGACAGCATCTTGAATAAAGCACTGCTACAGAGAGTCGTAGGTTAAAGATGACAATCAAAACACCTTTTGGCTTTTTCTTGGCTATAAGAACTCAGTTTATTTAAATTTTTACGCATTCCTATAAAAATATTGTTTCTGTTTTTAGGAAGGCATCTAATTTTCTCACCTTTTCTTGAGACTACTATAATTCTAAAAATTATAAATATAAAATGATAAATGCAGAGAATGGGAAAAATACTGATGTTATTACATTACAAATCAGGTTATTTTATAATATTCTGAATTCTTATTGATATTTCTCATAATTACATTATATTACCAAATAAAACTCATCTTGAGGGCAGCTAGAATCACAAGACAGGTGTGCAATAGAAAATTGCCTCATAAAAAAATGTGGTACATATACACGATGGTATACTACACAGCCATAAAAAAGAACAAAGTCATGAATTTCGCAGCAACCTGGATGGAACTAGAGTCTATAATGCTGAGTGATCTTTCACAGCAACGAAGATCTGAGTATCACATGTTCTCACTCATAAGTGGACCTTGAACATCTATCATAATACTATAAGAAAAGAATCGACAGTGCTGGGAATCTATGGGGAGGAGGACAGGCAGGGCAAGAGTGGTGGGATTAATGGTAGTCAGTATCTCTCTGGGGATGGGGGGGACACCCCTTATCAACAAGGGTGCCTGAACGATGCATATTTGTATACTAACCCTTAACTGTACCCCACAATTTTAAAATAGAAAATATGTTTAATAAAAAAAAAAAGAAAATTGCCTCGTTCAGGGGTGTTAACTATGCCTCTTGATTAGTCAGTTTGACAAATACCATCTATCAATCACCAGAATATATTCAGTGCAACACTGTTGTACAAGATAGAAATATGAAGAAGTAAAAGAGAGAGTCTCAGAGACTGTGAGGACACTAAGCATGATGTTGGAACTCTGTATGCTCTTCTCCGTGATCTTCTTGCTCTCTCCCCTTGAGCTCATGGAGCATTGTCCATCTTGGTCTTTTTGCAGTCAGGTAAGGTAATGTGTCTAGTTCTGTTCAAAAGCCTGTCAGTGCATAAGGGTGGGAACAACAGACACCGAGGACTCCTAAAAGGGGGAAGAGATAGAGGGGAGTAAGAGTTGAAAAACTAATTATTGGTTACCATCTTCACTATTTAGATCACAGGTTCAATACAAATTCAACCCTCACCATTATGCAATATACCCATGTAACAAACCTACATATGGACCCCTTGAATCTAAAATTTTAAAATAAATAAAATAAAACATCCTGAAAAACTCACTTTAAAGAAAGGATGTCGATAGAAGTGAGATGTTTGAGTTTCCATTTTAAACTCTGCAGACCGCTTTTCCTTTCCCTCTACAACTTTATTGATAATACTGTAGACATAGCTGATTTTTTAAATAGGGTTCTAGAGTGAAAATAAAGCAGAGAAGAATACCTTGTTCTCACAGAACGGATATAGATCAAAAGCAAAAATAACTTTCACTGTTGCAAAACACTGAGATGTTTATTACTGCAGGATAACCTATCCTCTGTTGACTAACAGACATGACCAACATCTAAGCAGAAAAAAATTAATCGTACTTATAATGAATTTATTATATACCAATATCTTGAAAAATATAAATGTACTATGCTAGTCATAAATTAGATTTAAACTAAAACTCTATGCATTCCAAGTTTTGGGGCCAGATATTTGATAGGCAAGAGTATATATTCTTAATTTATCAAAAATAGACTGGGTGCAGTAACTCATGCCTATAATCCCAGCATTTTGGGAGACCGAGGCAGGAGGATTGTTTGAACCCAGGAGTTCGAAACCAGTATAGGAAACAAGTGAGATTTTGTCTCTACAGAAAATAAAAAAGTAATAATAAAAGTTAGCCAGGCTTGGTTCCAGTCACTTGGGAGCTGAGGCTGAAGGATCACCTGAACCCAGGAGGTAGAGATTGCAGTGAGCTGTGATTGTGCCATTGCACTCCAGCCTGGGTGACAGTGAGATCCCGGCTCAGAAAAAAAGAAAGAAAGAAAAGAAACATATCAACTGTTTTTGTTTCATAGGGTTGCTATTACAAATTACCACAAGCTAAGTAACTTTCAACAACAGAAATTTCTTCTAGAAGCTGGCAGTACAAAATTAAGGTGTCAGCAAAGCCAGGATTCTTCTGAAGTTTCTAAGGAAGAATCCTTCCTTGCTTTCTATCTTATATTGTCTTCTGACAATCCTTGGGGTTTTTTGGCTTATAACTGCATCTCTCCAATC
The DNA here is from genome assembly GCF_000164805.1 of Carlito syrichta. Lineage (NCBI taxonomy): Eukaryota > Metazoa > Chordata > Mammalia > Primates > Tarsiidae > Carlito > Carlito syrichta. The sequence goes on from NW_007248390.1 coordinate 656,961, forward strand.
TCCACTTGAATCTGTACAGAGTCCTCTTTTCTTCACATCTTTGTGTGGTCTTCATTTTTTTGTTTGTTTTTGTTTTTCAGAGATGAACCTTACTCCGTTGCCTAGGTTGGTTTGCAATGGTGTGATTGTAGCCTATTACAGCCTCTAACTGTGGAACTCAAGCGGCCATCCTGCCTCACCCTCCTGAGTAGCTGGGACTAAAGGTAGGCACTACCACACTCATAATTTTTTTAGAGACAGTCTTGCTGTGTTGCCCAAGTTGGTCTCAAACTCCTAGTCTTACAAGATTCTCTCATCTTGGCCTCCCAAAGTGCTGGGATTACAGATGTGAGTCATTTCTTCTGGCTGTACGGATTTCTTATAAGGACAGCAGTCATTAAACTTAAAGTCAACCATATTCTGAGGTTCTAGGTGGGCACACATTTTGAGGAACTACTACCCCACCCAGGATACCAGCAATGCCCTCAACACAGTTCAAGTTGCAAATAGTTTCTCTACAATAATGTGGTTAATGACACAAACATTAGACAACTATACCATCAGGTTTAGCTTCTGTTCTTTTTTATTGCTGATGGTCCAAATAGCTTAAAACAAAATAATAGAGAGAAAAGATAAATTCTTATTTATCGTTGTCTTCTCCAAAGTTATATAGATATGAAATAATCATTAAATGAAGAAAATGATTAGCAGCATAGAATTATTCTTTAACAAAAGGAGAGTAGATTTCTATGATTGAATCCCTAGAAATACTATTTTTTAATTCTGTTGCTATCTAGGTAATTGGCGTGTGTGGAACTAGAACTCAAGGCTGCTCATCTTAGTTTTCATTTTGTATTTTGCCCTGCATGGCACATTGTTTTTCTTTACGTGGCAAGTAGGCATGTTGTTCAGGCAAGTCTATAGAATACTGTTTGGAGGGTTGTCAATATTCACGGCATCTGCATCATTATCAAATAAGAATTAAAGAATTGAATATCTACTTGGTGTTGATGATGATATATATGAAGGTGGGCAATTTGAATATAGTTTTGGAAAATGAAAAACCAAGTTGCTTCAGATCATTTAGAAGCACACAAGACACAATTTTGAAAGCAAAAAAGTATAAAGAAAACAATCCTTTTAGAGTATCATAAGTCTGAAATTAATTTCAAGGTTTAGGGTTATGAAACAAACTTTGTTAAAGATAAGTGTAATTAAGACCCAGGTTAAGGCATTGCATTTGTGAGAAAGGGAAGTTTTTAAAAATTGAATGCTGTATCTCATATAGCTTATCTGACTGAATCTACTGTTAGAACTTATAGTCATGAGTCATAATGGGGAATGAATTTTGGAGGGAAGAAAGCTGAGAACATAATACTTCTTTTGGTTATTGCAACTTAGAACTCTTGGTTTTCAGTAGATGAGAGTTTGTAGACAAAAGAAGCTTAGTCAAGGTACCTGCAAGGAGTAGCTGTAGTTTCTGAATAAAATTTCATTTTCATTGCCATTTTACTAAGGGATGTCCTTAAAAGCTTCATAAGTCTTGGTTTCCCTGGATCTTATTTATTGCTTAGAATCATACCATGTTGTGCACTTATTTATCATGGCACATCGGAGTATATGATGAATTTTTTTTCTGCCTTAAATCCCTGCAGAGCACAATGATAGAGACATAATGCATCTGCATACACATGCAAGGTAGTTTGAATTTAATGCATTTCATATCATTAAAGTTAACATTTCATGTATTATATTTCCTTTTAGAATACACTTGCATACATCCATATCCATATAGATATATGCGTGCACACACACAAAATCCCATTATGTAGATCAATTTACATGATCACAATGTTCATATCAATAAAGCAGTGAACTTCCCAAATCAGATGCATGCATAAAAGCATTGATGCATAAAATTTCCATCTTGCAAGTACAGAGAAAGTTCTAGTAGGCATTTAGTGCCATGACAGGTCACTTAGGTTACAACTAGCTATATAGGACATGTTAATAAGATTTAACCTTCTTTGTCTGTTGCTGAAGAGGGGGATAGAGCAGAGGGGTGAGACCTTCTTATCTTTGAAGATATTGAAGAAAATTAAAAACAACCACTTTCCCTCTGATCCCTGTGACTGAATGCTTCTAAGCTGCATAAATTAGATACACACAAAAAGAATATATTTGGGGGGGGCAGTGTGAAATTGTAATCCACACTCTACTGCTCACAGCATAAGTTAAATTAATAAAACACAATTTGATGAAGTGTGTGTATAGAATTATTTCCATCACCATACTTGATACAACTCTTCTTCTAAAGTAAACTCCACTGAGATTAATATTTTAAATGTAAAGCTAAAAACTCAAAGTGCCATGTGACAACACTTAAGTGAAAATTTATTAGACTTGTCATTTCTGTTAATTATTGTCATTTCAGCTAATTACTAGTCATTCCTGTTGGTTATTAGACGTGTCGTTTCCTCTACCAAGCTGCCATCCACCGTCTTTGACTCTGGTTTCATTGCACACCCTCAGGCAATGGGGTCAGTGGCAGCCCAGTGCATTCTGCACACAAGAAGAACTATTCGTCATTCTGCCAAAAGACAGAATGATTAGTGAAGAAATCATTAACAATTATTGTCCTTGCTTGCTAGGGTGAGAGTGAAGTGACATTATTTTGTTATAAACAAAAACAACAGAAGCAAAATGGTTTGTCTATGGGCTAGAGGTAATCTATGAAGAGTTTGTCTACAGCTTAACCAAACTCCAGATATCTCATGAACTCAGCAACATTCCATTCCTCAGGGGCTTGCAATCTATATCGAACAATAGACTGAGAGGTGTTGGCTGAAGGGTAGCTTAGGGAAAGCAGCATGAAGCTGATTTTCTGTTAAAAAAAAATCCACCCTGTCTGAAATTCTATCAGTGAATGTAGACTCATTGTGTGTATGTGTGAGTATGCATGCTTATTTCTCCTCCAGGGAATCCTAAAGTATAATCTGATGATGGTAATAGAGAGATTAATCTAGGAATTGCATCAATAAAAATGCATTTCAGGCATTACAAAAAAGAAAACAAGGAAATTAAGAGACTGTTTTTAAAAGAAATATCAATAAACTTAAGCATCCCTAAGCAAGTAATATGGACACTAGATTTTGTTATTTTTAGAGTTTGATTGTGAATCCTGGCATGGTCCACAAGAATAAAGCAGGGTATGACAATTATGTAGAATATTTATGGCAACTACATTGGATAGCTGGATAAATGCCTTCTCATTCAAGTTTGGTTTTACACATAATAAAATAAAATGGAAAATTGAAAGATTATTTTGGAATCTATTTAGGAGACTAGCCAAATTCATCAAATAATTACTTTTTCTAGGGAGGTTTTGCTCCAGGATAATTCAAGTACCTTATTATTCACTTACTTTATTTTGTCACTTTAGCCCCAGAAACTCACCCTTCTCCCAAAGGCCTCCAAAGTTCAAAACTCAATCCTTTCCAATAAACCCATTCACACTAAGATTATATCATTGACTTCCTTTCCAAATACTGGACTAAAGCAGTCATTCTGCATCCATGTGAAGGCCCGTTCAGCACTAGTGAGGTATTCCATTCTGATAATGATTACTATTAATAGAGTCCAAGATTCTCCACTATATCTATTGCAAAAGAGAGAAGGAAGGGCAAGATTATGCCCAAGATCTGACATAGCCTAAGATACAACTGGGTGTTCTAAATACACACGTGACATCCTTAGGCTTTATAAGATAGTTCTTAGGAGGTGGTGGTACTAGAATAAATTCAGTAATCCATTGAACTAAAACCAGAAGCTTTGAAGACTGAGAATAGATTGACTTTTGGTCATTAAAGAGTTGAAGTTGCTCTACATTGCGTAGCTCTAGACTGTCAGAACTTAAGTATTGAGTTGGACACATGTCATCAACCTGTGCTTTCTGTGAGGCTAGGAAATCAAGAACAGTTCCTTCAGTACAGGATTTTTAGGGACCAAAACCAATAAATCAAATACTGATGAAATTTATGAAAGTAAAGCAGTAAAAGCTGTAGAAAGTAGAACCTAAGAATTAGTGATGAGATGAAAGTTTTACACCTGAATTAGAGATTGTTGTGGTCATTATAATACACACTTTTTCACTTCTACTCAGTGTGGACAAAACAAAAGGAGTGGAGAAGGAGATGAATTATCCCAATCTCTCCAAAATGTAATTATTAGATACATCTAGGCTTCCTTTCAAATCTGACTCAAGAAACCAAAATATGGCAAAAGTGAGAGAAATTCTTCTCTATATGAAAACAGCCACTGGGCACAATTGAGTTGTTTGTTACCTGAGCAGTTTCCCCTCAAGCTTGAGAACTTTGTTTCTATCTTCCTACCAAAGCCGGCAATAAGATACAGGTGTTTGCCTGAAGCAACTGTGGGACAAATTGGAAAGGGAATAGAAAAATTGCTTACCACATGTGAGTGTGTGTGCGTGCGTGTTTCACCACAATCAATCACATTTTTCTCTGACATTGCTTCATTTATGGATTATTGCAAAAACACAGGAAGAATGTGAAAAGATAATGCTGTAAAGCCACGGGAATGAAATTGGTGGGAGGAGCCCATTTCTTACCGTGCTCCCAAGCACCTCTGCACTCAGAATCCCAGCATTGTTTAAACCTCCATTCTATATAAGAAAGCTAATCAAATGACACTCAGGAAAATTGACTTGGGTTTTCAATCTCGTTTCAGATCTCTAGTGTACTTATTTCAAATGGCATTTGTTATTCTCTGCATATCCTTAGGAACATGCCCTGTCAAGAAATGCCATACAACTTCAAACCATGTTTTTTCCTACCTCTATAACTTTTTATGTATTCCCTTTTTACATTTTATTACAGCATAACATCTAAAAATGAAATAAAGATTATAGGCAAAGCTTCAGGACCTTGAGTTCTATGCTTTGCCCTGAATATAAAACTGTGTTGATAGGAACCACTGTTATACCTCTGTAAATTGCTCAAATCTCCCCACTGACCATCGCTGTAATTATTTCTGCTTAGAAATAAAAGATGCGGTCGGCAGAGAGGTTTTTTTAATATCTATCTTGTCTTCCATTCACCTGAACTACACATTTCCCCTTGGTGGTAGATTCTGGAGACATAATATTTATCTCTGGGAGGGGAGTAATCAAACAAAAATGAAGAGAAAAAGCAATCAATTTCTGTACATTTTAAAAGTTAATTGCGAGAAGTTGCCCTTCATAATCATATTTTCATAAAATCAGAGTAGTTAGAGAAATTATTCTTTATGAAATTCTATAACATGGGGAATAATTTGGGGAAGGAAGAGCGAGTGAAGGAAGAAGAAAGGGAGAAAGCGAGACCAAGAGATAGAAAGAGTTCAAAGCAGAAATGAATTTTTTTAGAGATAGAATAACTTCATTAAATTATTTCTGCATCAGTGCAAATGGTTCTGTGGTCAGCTGACCTTGAAGGCATTGAACTTGTGATACTTTGAAGAAAAAACCCTATCATGCATGTTCTGTGGATTTCAAAGATTTGTATCCCACCCCTTCTTCACTCTTTTCGCCTCTGCTAAAACTTTTCAATAGGCCACTCATTCTTCTCCCCGACTCAAAGCTAATATAGGACTCCTTAGTTTCTCTGTTCACTTGGAAAATGCTTTATTCTATGGTTTATGGAAAAACAGCAAACATGACAAAATGAGACAAAGGGTCATTGTTTTGGGAGTGAGGGGCACAGTATATGTAGGAAAGAGAAGGAATATGAGTCCTGACTCCAGATGTCCATTGTAAGCCAGAGCTGGCCATTTCCAAAGACTCTTCTGTAGATCTAAATAAATCAGAAATTTATCCCCTTCTTAGTAAGAAGGTACTCAAAAGGCATTAGGAAAAAGTAATTTCCATTTACAACAAGATAAATCTCATGACTTAACAGTAAATCAGGACGAGAGGAAGGAAAAAAGGAAGAAAGTTAGCATCAAGAATTGTTTTATTCTATTGTTTACTGGGGTGGGGATAATTTTTTCTATAATTACGGTGGTACAAATTATTAACTCATATACCTCTCCTACAGTCTCAAAAGTCAGGGGTTTTTTTTAAATTTTTTTTTCTCTCTCTCTTTTTCTGTTTCTCCCTCTCTGACTGTTTCATTCTGTCTTGCTCTCAGTCTTTCTGTCTCTCTTTTTCTTTCTTTCTGCCTCTCCTTCCTTCCTTTCTCCCTCCCTCATTCCCTTCTTTCCTTCATTTATTTCTTTTTCTTTATCCCAGTTAAGTTTAATAAGTCCCATTAATGACTGGGTGGCTTCAGAATACATTTTCTAGAAAAACAACCCCTCTGAGTATGGAAGTTTTACACAAATGAAACTCAGTCTGCAGTGTAGAAAGTGCTTGTTCCAGCATTTGGATCTCAGAGGAATTTAAAAAATAGGAATAAACGTTTATCATTATCTTTCCTGTTTTTTAAAGAAAACATGAATGGAAAGACGCTAACGGGTTCCAGAGAATGTGCTAGGCTTGGAACTGAGAATATATAGGTTTCTTCTATCTGTTAGTGGAGTACCTGAGGTGATTCTCTATTTGCACTCATATCTTACTTTGAAGTATGACCTCTAAGTCCTTTAGACCATGTCCATACATGCAGATGCAGCTAGTGCGAATAAAACAAAAGAAACAACTGCTTCTTAGAATCATTGGATTGAGATGGCATTTTGCCCCATTTTAAAGATAGAAGACTAAGATTGTGAAAAATGAGGCAACTAGCCTGAGTCTACCTAACTTGGGGGCAGAATTGACACTATAATCCTTCTATCCACAGACCAGAATGAGAAACACTGTAACTATGAATGAAGAACTCATTTCACTGGATGTATACTTCAGGTAAATCCCCGAATTCAGCATTTATGGAACACCATTAATTACCAGTGAGAGAACCCCAGACTGCTTAGTCCAATGGAATGGTCCAGTTAAATCTTACTACAGCTGCACAAAGTCACCCTTGGTTTTAGGAAACTAAGAATGTTTTGGCAATGACCAGAACTCTCAGAGCATCCAAGATAAAAAGCAAAAACACTTGCTTGAAAGGGGGAAAAGGTACATGGAGATTGCTAGTGTGAAATTCAGAAAGAGTACCTGCCAGCACACTGATTTCCCCATGCTTTAGTTGACTTCAGGTTTAAGAATTGTTTTTGATATGCATATCACTGCTTCTTGTTCGAGTTAATTTGTTTAAACATTCATGAAGGGGAAGGTTTTTTAATAGAAATGTGCCAAATGTTTTTTTCAATTACAGACAAACTGGGGTGTTTGCTGATCCATGAACAACGTGAATATTCAGTTGTGGAGAGTTTTACTGCCTGGTAACAAAGTTTTTTTTTAGATTTTTACCCTCTCTGTTAAATGCCAAAATCTGTAAGGAAAATGATAGAAAATCATTTTAGCATCAGCTTCCTCACAGATGACTTGTTTTGAATAAGACAGAGGTTTGACTGTGCCTTTGTCTGAATGGAAAACAAAAACAAACCAAATGCACACAGGCAAGAGGCAGTGGAGAAGACGACTGGGGGCTGACAAAATCAGCGAGGATGCAGTGAGATTAGCAGCAGCATAGGTGAGACTACGACCATTTTATGATCAGTAGGTTGAGGGCAGTGCTCTGGGAAATCAGATCAAAGACGCTAGGGAAGTTTGTCATCAGGAGCATCTCAGTTGACCTTCCAAAAACAGTCTGGCCTGCCGTTGACAGGGGCAAAAACTAGGAAGGGTCAAGAGAGAAGGCGGAGGCCCTGTGAGAAGGTGGAATAGAAACTGGCCCATTTCTATTTTTCTCATATCTTCTCCTCAGCCCCAACAGTCTGGCAAGTAGTAGAAGTGCAATGGATGTTTTCAAATGAAAAATGAATAAATACAAGTAGTGGACCCCAGGAGGATGTCTATGCCGACTAGCATTTACACATAGGAAAAATCAGTTACGGATAACCTGTTACCAGGTACGAAGTGTAGAGTTCACAAACAGGATTCTTTTCTCAGAAGACAAACAAGGGTTTCACCTTTTACTAGGATATGATGTCCTTTAAGAATTTTGTTCTTAAAGGCAGGAAAGATCATTAATGAGATCTTGGTTGTGAACTTTTGAGATCTTAAGCTACTGACTTTAGGGTTATTAGATGACCTCAGCTCAAAGACTGGGTCAATGTCAAGAGACTGAGATGAAACAGACAGGGGAATCGATCTCAATTCAAAACCACATAATAACTAAGAGCTGGGAAACAATACAGTCACATGCTGCATAAAGACATTTTGACCAGCAACAGATGGCATTTGTGATGTTGGTCCCAAAAGATTATAATATCATATTTTTACTGAATCTTTTCTGTGTTTATTTATTTATCTATTTTTTGAGTTGGAGTCTCACTCTGTAGCCCAGGATGGAGTGTAGTGGCACACTCATGGCCACCGCAGCGTCGACCTGCTATGTTCCAGTGATCCTTCTGCCTAGGTCTTCCAAGTAGCTGAAACTACAAGTACATGTTACCATGCCTGGCTAATTTTTTTACTTTTTGTAGAGATGAGGTCTTGCCAAGTTGCCCAGACTGGTCTTGAACTTGTGGGCTCAGTCAATCCACTCACTTCAGCTTCCCAAAGTGCTGGGATTACAGGCTGAGCCACCAAGCCTGGCCTTTTCTTTATTTAGATATGTTTAAATACACAAATACTTACCGTTGTGTACAATTGCTTATAGTATTCAGTATAGTAACATGTCGTACAGACTTGAAGTAGGAGCAATGGGCCATACCATATAGCCTAAGGGAACAGTAGGCTCTACCTCTTAGGCTTGTGTCAGTATACTCTATGATGTCCACACCATCACATCACCCAATGGTGCATTTCTCAGAACTTGCCCTAAGAAGAACTTCAGCTTCTTTCTGCCAGTCCTTTTGGTTAGTTTCTCTCATTTCTCTTGACAGTTTCCTTTTTAAAAAAGTACCACAATGTTCCTGAAAAATCATCAGTTCACAAATCAACAAAAAATTTAACCTTATATTTCAATAGAAAAATTTGGTTAAATATTAACAAAAACTCATCAACTTTCTGTCTCCACAACTGTGAAAGTAGTTCAATGGCAATTTTTACTCTTGCTGTCTTCCCATTTCAGAAATATAAAATATTCCCCCATTTCTTCAATACCAATTTCTTTCTCACATCTCTGTACTCAATCTTATCATGCAGATTTTCTTTAAGAAATTACTCAATCAAAAATTTACTTCTCACCATCCTCCCAAATCTTTTCCACCTGTATGAATGTTCAAGAATATCTCATCCTCATTCTGCCTTTGACCTCATATTTTTTCTAAGTACAAGTTTACTCAAATATCAATGCAAATCATATATATGTATGATATACTAGCATAGAATAAATATGAATATACAATATGCATTTTATAGCAGATGTTTACATCAATTGTAATATTACTATAATATTCTTATACATACCTAGCTGAAGTCATGGAACCCCAATTAAGACAAGAATAGATACATAAACAAATTTTGTTATCTTGTATTCTAAAAATTCTGGAAGTTTGAGTGTTGGAAATTTCAGGGCTAATTACCAAGGGTTCTTATTTTCTTTTCCATTTTCAAGATGTCAGATTTTGCCCTTAGGTTTGTCCTCTTGGTTGCAAAATGATGGCTATAGCTACAGAGATCATAGCCCTAGAAAATTACATCCAAAGGTGAGTAGTGAAGAAAAAAATGATCCTTTCTATATCTCTTATTAAAAACTTTTACAGAGGCTCAACAGTAAGTTTATCCTTATGTCGTGTTGTCCAGAATCATCACTATACAAGATTAACCCCAGAGACCTAGAAAGGGTCCAGATTCCTTAAAGACTATAGCACTTGATACTCAAACTAAATCATATTCAGTTAGCAAGGAAGAAACCAGAGTTGAGGGTGTGCCAAAAATTATTTAAACCACAAATGCAATTAATCAGAGCCCTAGGTCTGAACTTCATTGTTGGTTATGGTCTTGCTCTGCTGCTTACACAGCCTTGGCTCCATCAAGGTCTCCAATAGGATATTTTGTTACTTTTTGTTAATTGATGCTAAGATTAAAAAGAAAATAAGTATGTATTGGTGTATGTATAGTAGATGTGTCAGGGGAAGTGAGAAGATCAGAGAAAATCCAATAAAAGTTATAAATTCATGGCTAGGTTACTGAACGGAACTTTTAATCATTTATAACACTTGAATGCTTCTTATACATGTTGGGAAATCTACCATTTAAATAGCCATAGGTCTATTGGCCCAGAAATAGCAGAAATTAGAACAAAGGACCAGGTTGGAATTCAGGGTTGAATAAGCATTCTACATTACTCTGAATCACAGTCCTGTTGCTTTACACTCTGCTGTGGCTATAAGGAATGATTTTGACATAGTGCAGAGATAGATCTCTGCTCATAGCTGTGTTCCTTCAGGCTAAAGACCTATCATGACTTTTCAACAATAATATCAACTATTGGAAAATTGAAGAGGGATCTCACAGTGAACAGTAATCTCTGTGAGGGGAGAACTTGAACATCAGTCAAGTTTGCTGCTTAGGTATTCTGAGAACATATTTGTACCGGACTGCTGAGTCGAGCTCTCATTTATCTGCCACTCATTCTCTGTTCTTATACTGGCATTATTATCTCATCTTCCCATTCACTCTTGGCCCCTCCTATTTCTTTTAGATCCTTTTTGCTTCTATCTGGTCTTCTTTTTTTCTCCCTTGTCCCATTCCCTTCTTCTTCATTCCTGCTTTTTCTTCTGCTTCTTCTCTCTCTGTAGTCTTTCACCTTAGGGGTCAACTGGAGTGAATGGTTTTCCCTTCTGGATACTACTGGGGGTCCACCTGACTTGGCCTGCATCTCAGCTCTTGGCAGTATCAAGATAAACTGAAATAAGTAAACCTCTTGTTTAGTCAGGTTTGACTGTGTAGACAAACAACCCAGATAAATAATTCCCAACCTCCGCTCACAAAAACACCATTTTCTTCCTTTGTAGTGTGTTTTTAGGCCCTAAATTTTTTATGTTCCTGCTTTAACACTTCACTTCACAATGCCTTCATAAAAAAGTAATGTCTTTTTCTCTTTTGTTAAAAGAGGAATATCTTCCCAAGCAGTTATCTCTCTCTCACGATGTGTTGAAATCCCAAGAGGGATAGTGTTTTACATATGAAAAAATTCTTTCCCATGTATTATCTTGTTAGATACTCCCCCAAAACCATGTGAAGTAGTCAGGGAGGTAAAACTGCTTCAGAGTTTGGGTGATGATTACAAACTAATTAAGGGCAGACTTGGATCTCTCTCAGTCTTCATAATACTTGCCTCGCATGAATTTATGTCAGAGTCATTTTACATGAAATAAGCAGATGTAAAGTGGTGAATATGCAACAAATAAGCACACATCTTTTCCTTGTTTTTTATTTTCAAGGGCAAGTAATGAATTGCAATTACCCCATGGCAACTAGAGTTGCTTCCCCTGGGTGACAGACACACCTTTACCTCTAGAGGTGCAGCTGTATTTCTGTCTCTGTCTTTTAGTCCATTTTACTCAGATATGTGGCGTGGTGCCAATACCAGTAAAAAACTGACACTGGTCTCATTTTATTTCTTTACTCCTTTCTTTTTTTTCGCTTTCCTCTCTCCCTATCACCTTTCACTCCCTTTCCTTTCCCTCATCCTCCCTTTTTCCTCTTACTTTTTCTGTCTCTACTTCTTTCACTTTCTTTAGTTTGCTCACTTACTCCCACCCACACTCATAAAGAAGATCTGAGAAATCTTTGATTGTCTGCATTCGTATTCTCTTTGCTTTCATCCTCTTTTTTCCTGTCAGTCCTATAATGTAATGCCAATTATTAGAAAATATAATTCACTGTGTCTCACACTATTATTTATAATCTACTCAAGCATTTTCTTCACATTCTTAATATCCCTGGTGTCGGAGAGAATTACAGCTGGAAACCTGACTGCAGGACTCTGTGTAACAAGAAGAGAGAAGAGCCTTGTTTTTACTGGCAAATTTTTGTTGTGTGGTGAGGTTTCTGGATTTTTCTAGAATAGTTAGATATTGCCATGCACATTTAAAAAGGGCTTTCCAATGTTATATATTTCAAATTATTTTTGCAAGAAAAAGTCCTAGAAATTTTATGATTAAATCTTGTCTTTTTTTTTAGTCTGCGTGACAGAGTGAGACTCCAACTCAAAACAAAAAAAAAAGAAATAATAAAATAAAATCAGAAGATCATTTTAAAGGAGGGAATCTCTTCCTACACATTTACAAAAATATCTGGTAGATAATGAGTCCTGGGCAGTGTAGATATATAATTTGGCTCTGAGCATATAAGGCTATTATATACATTATACAATTATACACCTTTGACTCTAACTTTCCCCAACCTCTGGGTGTGCTCGCTCGCTCTCTGCCCCGCCCCCCGCTTCCTTTCTCTTCTCTTACTCTCTTGCTATTTCTTTTTTTCTGTCAACACATCACACAAACACACACACACACACACTCACCACATCAGGATGAACTCTTTGAGGATAAATAAATAAAGTCTACATTTTTCCTTTAAAGCTTAGCAATTGACATTATCTCTCATTATCTCTGTCCTGAGTAGTCTGGGATATCTTTATTTATTTATTTTTTTGTTTATCCAAGGATAAGATGCATGAACTTACTAGATGTCAAGACAGAGTAAGATAGAAAAGAGAAAATGAAATAAGATGGTAAACAGGAAAGGAAGTAAAGAGAGAACAGAAGAAGAAGGCAAGGTAGAGAAACAATTAATTTCATGTAGACTAGCAACATGCTATCTGGTTCCCTGGATATAAGAGAAAGCTAATGGAACTTGATATTAAGATGTTGGGTCCTTTGTAAAACATACACACACACACACACACACACACACACACACACACCATTCCTTTCTGTGCCACTACTCCCAGAGACCTGGCTTGGTCATTGTAAGCACTCACTTATTTACCCTCTTAAGATCCTTCTTGAAGCTCAGGTGTGGACAACAGTCTTCTCTAGCTAGTTGCTTTCCCCCACCCCCCTGGATCTACTCGTCTTGAAACAAGCAAATAGATGCTTTACATTTTTAGAATTTCAGTGCTAATCATGATAGGATAAAAAACATAAAATGGCAATAATAAACTAGAAGGAGTAACAAACATTTAGGATTTTATGTATGATCAAGTGTTCTAGTGTGCATTTTATAAAATGGTCTAAAATTCATCCATTCATGTAGCTAAATTTGCATACCATTTTTATAAAATAGATCATAGTCTTAGTAGTTTGATTTTCTCATATATATTCCTTTATTGTTGGGTTTCTTAGTTCAACTAATTAATCAGTCTGTCATTTAGAACTTAGTTTTGTTTTGTTTATTTTTATTTTAAATTTTAACTGGGCACAATACATTTTTTATATAAAATAGACCAAAGAGTATAAAACCAGCCACTAACTTCAAGAAACAGATCTTGTTTAGCTAGGGAGTCAAAGATAAGTTCAATTATATTTAATAATGAATATTACCAATGCACAGTAGTGACCAACTAATAGATAGTGTGTTAATTTCCTAGGACTGCCATAACATATTAGCACAAACTGGGTGCCTTAATTAAAACAATAGAAATTTATTGTCTCACATTTCAGGAGACTAGAAGTTTGAATTCAAGATGTCATCAGAACTGATTACTTCTTGGAGGTTTAACAGAAGAATCTGTATCCTGTCTCCCTCCTAGCTGCTCGTCATTGCTAGCAATAATTGGCATTCCTTGGCTTGCAGAAGCAGTACTCCAATTTCTACTTATGTATTCACATGGTGTTCTCTTTTCTGTGTGTGTCTCTGTCCAAATTTTTCTTTTCTTAGAAGAATCCTAATCATATTTGCTTTAGTGCCCAGCCTAAACCTGTGTGACCTCATCTTAACTAATAATACCTGTAAAGAACCCATTTATTTCTCTTTTTTTAAATTAAATTTAATTTAATTTTATTTCATTTTTTGAGTGGGAATCTGTGTTTGTCACCCAGGCTGGAGTACAATGACATGATCACTGTGATCACAGCCCACTGCACCACTGCAGCCTGGACCTCCTGGGCTCAGGTAATTCCGTCTCAACATTCCAAATAACTGGGACAATAGGTGTGCTCCATCATGCTCAGCTAATGTGTTGATTTTTTGTGGAGACAAGGTCTTGCTATGTTGCCCAGGCTGGTCTCAAACTTCTGGGCTCAAGCAATCTGTCTGCCAAAGTGTTGGGGTTACAGATGTGAGCCACTGTGCCTGGCCTAAAGATCCTACTACTTAATAATGTCATGAGGTTTCCAGTGGACATGAATTTTCCAGGACACTACTCAACCCACAACAGATGCTAAACACGAGTCCTTCTACTTACTGAAAGTCAAGCTGAAACAAAATGGTATTCTTGAATATTTTATTCCTCTATTCACTTGGAGTATGTTTTACTTTTCTGCAGAATAGGAAGGCTTACATGTACTTTCAAGGTACAGCAGGCTACATAATTGATGGCTACTTAATCACTATCCAGACCCTCACTTGAAAACAAGCACAAGTCAGTCTTGTGGTCAGTGCCTGGGATTCTAAAAATAAAATGCACTCTTTGTTTTGATTTAAACCAATGGACTTGTAATTTACCTAGCCAGACAGAATACCTCTAAAATGAGATAACTAAATAGATTCTACTTAAATCTGCTTGCAAAGCTCCTAGTAAAGAAGCAGAGGTTAAAAATAAGTCATATAAACTGAAATTAGTTGCCTGGCTAATATTTTCTTTTTACTTTTTGTGTAGAGATGAGGTCTCTCTGTGTTGCCTGGGCTGATCTAAAACTCCTAAAGTCTAAATTAAAATAGGGTAAGCATTCTGACATCTTTTTTATCCATACATGATCTTCACCTGACAGACCAGGCATATCAGACCTAACCACCTTGTGGGTTGGATTGTGGAATCACCTGTGCAATAAATCACAGAAACAACAGGACATTACTCAGACATGGTGTTCTAAGAAAAACCCAAATCTAGCTGGACAATAATTTTCATTATTTAGAAGTTTCTTGTGACTTTGAGAGGTTGAGAGATGGTCATCAAAACTCATGACTGATACCTGCTGTCCTCTGCTTTTAGCTCATGGTCTGCTAAATCATCATTGTACAAGTATATAAAGCTTGTTGTCAAAGGCAAGCACATGCCCTTTCTCTTAAAACATCCACACTTTCCTTGAGCACGTCCTTTTTCTTTCTAATAAATGTTTTCTTAAACTTTACTTTGGAGTCATTCTGAAATTCCTTTCTGTGGCAAAGTGAAAAACCCATAGAGCAACATACTGCACCCCACCCAGCATTACTCTCACATTGGCCTCTCATGGGCAGGAACAGCTGTGACTGGCCATCCTCTCATGTCTTTTCTTACTCAGGTTACTTCCCTCTGTGTCCGCTAACTACTTACGCTTCAAATAATGACTTAGTAGAAAAGAGAAACTAAGGACAATACATAGAGAATATTGAAGGAATGTAAGTGTATAAAAAATACAAAATATCAACAAGGAGTTGATTTCATTTTGCTCAGTGTTTCCATTGTTTTGGTAAGGACTAAATACATATGAATATGAATTTGAACTATGAATTGTGCAATTCTAATGATTCCGTATACAAGCTAAATGTTTTTATATGTGTGCTTAAAACTGGCATTACACAACATAAAGATCACCAGTAAAATTTATGTTAATAATTTAAATTTAATTTTCCAGGAATGATATTAAATAGCAATTAAAAAGAACATGATAAGCCAATCAAGAGACCATAGAATAAAAGGAAAAGCTTTATATTTCAAGATGTTCAATGGACACATTTTTCTTGCTTTTTAAACTGAAACACTTCAGTTCCTTTTTTGCACTTAGCACCACAGGTGGTGTAGCCAAACAGGACTCAATTGTTACAATTATTATCAACAGGTCTGGGCTGGAGCTTCACCATTAAATATCAGTAGAGAAACAAGAAATGACTGCAAAATTACTGTTCAGATCAGGAGACTATAACTATCTATAGTTCAACACAATTATCACCCTGTAATGTGTTGCTAAAATTAAGAATTTTTTTTTCAAGTTGCACAAATATTGGATTCTGAGGAATGTCAGATTAATTATGTTGTATTTTGTTCAGTTTTCCCTTCAGCAGGAAAATAGCAGAATGTCTGTTCCCTCTCATTCTTGCTAGAATCATTCTTTTCCTTCTCTGAATGGATGTATTATTTCAATTGGACCACACCTGTTACACACAGCTTGGTCTCACCAGAACTGTGGTTACTCATGGTGCCTCAACTCCCCAACTATTCTCAGGCGTGGGGGACATCCTTGTAGCCTTCTTTACATCGGGCAGAGTTTCACACTGTATAATCTTTTCCTAATGATTGAATAGGTGAATAAGCTAAGGAATTGAACAGACTGTAGACCCACTGTAATAATTTCCATGAGAATGGAGGGAGTCACATCCTGAGGTATTATGTTAAACTCTGGATTTGACTTCATTTATGCTTTCACCAGAGAGAAAACAGCAATATGTCAGTTATTATAGAGCATTATCTTCATCTTTCTGGAACGCGGCTGTTTGATTTTACTATTTCAATTTATTGTTATGAGATAAATAATAGTTCTTATAATTGAAAGTGAACAGAGAAACTCTGACACAAGTGAGCAGGGAGACACTGGACACAATTTCTAAAGGTACGAGCTGCCTAAATCTGTCTTCAACAGATGCAGCCTCTGCCCTATTTAAACATCTTCAAATCCAGATTCCACTCATGTAGAGCCACCCCGAGCAGTGAAGACTTTCACCCCATATATCGCACTGCACAATTGACTTGCTGCCTTGTAGGGATGGGGGGAGTGCGCTCTCCTCTGGTGCTTCATGTATCATCTGGTGCCAGAGGCAGTGAAAATACAACATTGATGGACCAATGGACTGATCCAATATGGCAAATCCTATATTCCTGTTTGGGCACAAATGAATAACCTCATATAGTTCTGCACACATTCAACAAAATGATGAAAGGGAGAAAAAAAACAAAAAAACAAATGGAATTTCCTGATCATTGCATTCCGCTTTATTTCTCTGTTTTAACTTTGTAAGTGAATTCAATGTCTGTAGAAGGCAATTGATAGTTCTAAAAGAAAAGGAAAGAAAAATGTTAAAGCCCCAAACCACAATTTGTGCACTGTTAGACTTGGTTCTTTTTCCTTGCTGGAATTCTCAGCAGGACGCCTCACCTTACAGTCTCCAAAGGCCTTCTCAGCATCTGAGGACGGAGGAGTTTTAGATTTCTCAGCACAGACTGAAGCCCTGTGTCTACTCCTTTTACTAGTAGGAAATTGCACAGGGGTGAGGAAGAAAGGGGGAGGAATTGACTAGGTATATGTGAAAGAAAAAAGCACTGTCTCAATTTTGCTTTAAACTTCTCAACTCTCTCATATCATGTCTAAGGAATCCTGTATTATGCCAATCACTTTACCTTCTCCACAGCCACTCTACGTGTTTTCGACTTCTAACTTTCTAGAATGTCCTACAATGTACTTCATCTGCCTGTCTCATTCCTGTGTTGCATTGCTTCATGTCCTGCCTCTTGTATGAAGTCTTTCTTAATCAACCCAGACCACTATGTCCCTGTTAGAAACCACGAGTTTCTGAAGGAGGTATTATATATTACTTGTTTTTTATCATTTTATTCTGCACTTAAATTTTGTTCTGCATAAATACAGTTTTCTTCCTATTAAATAAGTTAATTAGGGGAATGTTTAGAATTTTTTGTAACCTTCATTTCTCAGCAGTATCTTTTACATAATAAATTCATAATTAATATTTGTTAAAAATTACTGTTATCCTTAAAGTAAATACATATAGGTCATCTGCTTAAAATATATGTATATATGTATATATGAGCCTCAGTTATTTTCTCCATATCTTTATATTTTAAATATGTCATACAATGATTTAAAAATCTGCTGATTTTTCTTATTTGGATACATTGTGAGGACCATGCCATTGACCCCCTAAAGATACACAGAAAAATCACTGGCACGAGGCAGATTGATAAATAGGAGAAAATGCATACAAATTTCATTGAATGTGCATACATTGGGGGTCTTCACAATGAAGACCCCAATTCCCAGTTATTTATAGAAACTTAAATGTTATCTCTAGGCTATAGAAAGAATGGGGGCTTGCACTATGGTAAAACAGGTTATGGGAGAGGGAAAAAGAGGAATTCTAATGAGGGGTATCACATGTTTGGAACAATGAATGGATGGAAGAAACAGAAGACGACTTGCAAATAATTATCTTTGGAATTTAAATGATCCGTGGAGATTGTCATTATACTTGTAAGAAGGTTTGTTCATGTGTCCTCATCTGTTGCTCTTCTTTTCTGCAATAGATAAGACAATAACAAGGAGAGGAAGCAGCTTCTTTGTGACAAAGTAGAGGCAGGAAGGTCAGAGAGACCTTGTAGCAAAAAAGTCATATTTGGGGGTATTTCTCCTGCCCCCCTTCAACATCTAAACTACCTGGAAATATCTAAAAGGCAGAGCCTACATTTCCAAGTGCCAAGGTCCACTAAGCACTGTCCTCCCTCGTGAGCAGTGTTCTGTTGCTGTTTTAAATATCAAAGACCAGGAAATCTGACTCTAACTTGGACTCCAACCAATATATCTGGTTGAAGAAAAAAGAAAGGAGGGTACACCTATCTATCATAACTCAATCAACTAATTTGAAAGATCAGTCTGGGCCGGGTGCTCAGCCTGTAATCCCAGCACTTTGGGAGGGGGAGGCAAGTGGATTGCCTGAGCCCGTGGGTTCGAGACCCATCTGGGCAACTTGGTGAGGCTGCGTCTCTACAGTAAATTAAAAAAAAAATTAACCAGGCGTGGTAACGAGCCTGTAGTTCTGGCTACTTGGAAGGCTGAGGCAGAAAGATCGCCAGAGCCCAGCAGGTTGAGGCTGAGGTGCCCGGGAGCGTGCCACTGCACTCCAGTCTGGGCACAGAGAAAGACTCCAACTCAAAAAGAAAAAAGAAAAAAAAAGAAAGATCAGTCCTTATTAGCCACATAGCAGAAAAGAATGTTCAGGACAAAATGTGCAAGAGGCCCAATGGGCATAGACAATATATGAAAAGCAAGGAGGCAATATCACAGAAAGAGCTAAAAAATAATTGAATGTGAACACTATACATAAATCCAGATGAGATTCGAGCCGTGACCTTGAGGTGAAAAGGCTCCTTAAACTGCAACCAAAGCTTTCTATTCTAAAGGGATTAAATCTCTGAAAATCATTCTCATTCTTTGCATTCATGTTTCACACTTTGTAATGCTCACATATAAAGGGCAGATATACCAGCAGTTTGGTGTTTACTTTCTTATGTTTCTTTTCTTCCCAGATAGCTGGTATCAGCTTTGCTGCAGATCAGTGTGGGTGAGCCCTTTTTACCTACTGATTATGGTTTGTAATTGTCAATACCAGGTTAGCAAGCTTTCTAATGGAAATTACCAGTGCACGGAAGAATGATAAAGCAATCTGCTCAAGTGGGAGAAGTAAAAGCTCTGGAGCCCAAGTCATCTTTTACTAGGGTTCACAATAATTATGACAGCAAATTTAATAAACTTTTGCATGAAAGTTGTAACAGAATACCCCTCAATCCTATTGTTGCCATTGCTTTGCAAACTAGACAATACCAGCAGAGAACTAAAATATTCAAAGACAGGCTGGACAAAGCTTTAGACTGACTGCTTTGCTGTGGCCCCAGAGTTAAGTTGGAATCAAACTCCTAAGACAGGGTTGCTTGTGGTATTTACGAGTTTGAATTTTCCTTTCTAACCAGACAGGTGGCAATGATCACAGAGCTCAAACTTATTTAGAATAGCAGCTACCACAACAGACAGTGGTTTTTTTTAGTTCAGAGCTTGAAAGGATTAAAACTGGATTAGGAGGAGGGAGGATGTTTTCCCAATGGGCAATATTTATAACAAGGAGAAAGCTTTTTTCCACCCCCTCTACAAGAATAACAAAGAGGAAAAATGAATCCAAGCAGTGATTCTCAAAATGGCAAGATGTGGGCAGACTTAAGAAATACACCTTTCTAATTCCCAGGCAATTTATGTGTGTATGCCTAAGTATCCAATTAGCAGGCACAGATGCCATTTTGCATTAAAAAATATAAGGCTTTACAACTGCAAACCAGCTGTGCCCATAAATTTCACCAATCACTTTGCAGAGGTCTACCAAGAAATTGGACCAGAACATTATGAAATCTATGATTCTCAGCAATTCGATCATCAAAGATTGATTGGCATTTTTTGTCTAGTAAAATATTTTCTTTAAAGAAGAATAGAAAATCACAATACATGAAGAGTGGTGAGTCTCACAGAAATCAGTGGAAATATATTATTTCTGAGCCATGAAAGCATACATTCTAAATCAGCTCTGTCCAGTGGAATTTTTTTTGCAATAAGAGGAATGATCTATCTCTACACTCTTCAGTACTGTAGCTACTTGCCAAATGTGGGAATTGAGCACTTAAAATGTGGTTAATACAACTATCAGACTGTGTTTTTAATTTTATTTCATTTTAACTAGTTTAAATAGCCACATGAGGCTAGTGGCTACCACACTGAAGAGCACAGTTCAAATCATTCAAGCTGCTAATACGTTAATAAATCAACAAATGACAGTCTGAAATCAAATAGACAAAATTACTGCTTACTAACTCTGTGACTTTATACAAGTTAACCTGCATTGACTTTAAACAAGTTAACCTGTATTAGACCATTTTTAAAATCTGTAAGTGCCAACAATAATAGTTCTTCTAATATTGTTGGATGTATGCATGCATAATATATATGTAAATTATTGGGCCTCTTGCCAGAAACAAAGGAAGACTTCAATCAGTGTTGTTGCATCTTTCTTATTTTTACTTTTTCTCTCTTTTTTTCTTTTCTTTCTTCATCCCATCCTTCTTTTCTTTTGATATTAGGTAGGGAAGAAGAACCAACAATGTAGAAAATAAACAGTAGCCTCAATAACTGATGTAGCTGACCTATCACTTCATCGTGTGCATTATTTTAAATTGGAATTTGACATGAAAGTTCTCACAGTCTAGCCTAATAAAACAAAACAACACAGGATTAAAAAAAAGAAGAAGAGAATAAAACAGGGAATAATTTAAAGTAGTAAATTTAAAATAATAGTTCATATTTTATGTTTCTAGTCTTATTATTCTTAATAAATGTTGAAAAGTTCAATACTTAATGTTTAAGATTTTCTTTTGTTCAAATGAAGGAATTAAGCCCCCTATGTGGATGTCATTAAAATAAGACGATAAAAACTGCCCAACTCTCTTATGAAGATGGCATTAAAATATGACAATAAAAACTGTCTTTGTACTATTTCTTTCTGCTTCCTAGCTACTTGGCAAGGAGATGCATTAACTAGGGGAGGGTTTTATCTGGTTGTTTTTTTTATATCCCCCTACCTCGTGTTCTTTTCTTTGTCTTTGTTCTCTATCCGTATGTCTGTTTTCTTTTAGAACTCACTCTTTTTTATTTGCTTGTTTGCTTGTTTGTTTGATCTGTATTCCTGATGCATTTTCCCTGAGTATGGTCAACATAACTTAGTGACGTGATTTAAAAAGTTCTATTTCATGTTTGGCAGGTGTTGGGAGAGAGCTTCAAGTAGATGTTTTGTGCCTGGAGTTTATATTTTTCAGTATGAATTCACAAGAGAGGTGATCATAGAAATTTGCCATGTAACTAAAAGCCACCAGAACACCATTGGTCTGTTTGGAGGCAAATGACCATTATTAACACAAGAATATTTGTTTTGGCTCATTTGGGGAACTGCAATGACCCTAATGTACTATTTAGATTGTGTACTTGTAAAGAGAGAAAAGGTAATCTAACAGAGTAAATGAAACAGGGTAGCCAGCATTTTGCAAAAGTTTAGGATATAATTCTTCCTTATAAATAAGTTGACTAGAACATGCACCCACACATAAATGTGGGAGCTTCAAGAAAGTGGATCACAATTTAAAGAATAACTGAGGCGTTTATGTGAAGAGAAGCAAAGACCCTGACAGGAGACTCTCTTCACTGAATAGGATAGCATGAGGAAAAAGCGAGATAAAACAGAAAAAAGTCAGAAGTTCAATGCCACAATGATCTTGGCTTGCCAGGAGAAAATAGTGTTTCTTACCTCTCACAAGTTTAAAGGGTTCTCCTGAAGTTTCCAGTAAAGCATAACTAACACCTGCCCCAGAACCATTCTGCGGAGCCTTTGCACTTAGATGTGAAAACTTCTTAACATCCCAAACATTCCATTTAGTTCTCAGCTCTTGAATTTAGTGGATTGAAATTAATTTTTTTATCGCCTTATATTTCAGGTTAGGGAAATTTGAATGAATTGAGATGAACCTACCTGACTATGATTGTCAAGATATTGGGGTTCAGCACACACTCTGGTAAAGAACATCCGTAGGACATGGCTGAGATCAGGGTGTTCTTTTTCTGCCTTGACTCATTACTCATTATGCATGACCTTTAGGGGAGATACAGACTATCCTACAGCAGAATATTAAATCAAACACACACACACAAATAAAGAAATAAAGAGGACACTGAGGTCCAAAATACAATATCTTTACTGGTGTTATCTGATATTGCATAATAATTCAGACCTGTTCACAGAACTCTTATATTAATTATCCTGCCAATTTCTTTCACCAGCTTTTCGAAAGACAGCCATTACTTTCCCCCATTGAATAGATGTGTAAACTAATGTCCAGAAAAGTTAAGTACAGTGTTCAGGGTTCTTCAGCATCAAGGTGGCAGAGACTAGACCAGAACTCAGTTACCTTTTTTCTAATGTAGCTTTTTTTTTTTTCTCTCTAGTGGCTTCATATTTAATTTCAAGGCTAATGCAAAAGACTATAATCCAAATATACTCTAGATAGGTCGGGACTCTCTCCTAGGTTCATATCAGAGTGTCTTTAAACTAAAAGGCCAGTCAATTGTTTTTAAAGTCTCGCATGTCTTTTTCTCTTTTTTATTTTGTAGCAATCATTAAGATGTGTCACTGGTACCCTGTGTGCTGACGATTGGGAGATTTCTAAGAAAGGCATTGTTATTTGTGATGTTCAGGAGGGTTTGTGGAGGAATAAATTGCATAGACATAGCGCGATGGCAGCTGGCAATCAACTGCGACTGCTGTTGTGCACTTCACAACATGTTTTATGTGGCTGGGAACATTTACATTAAGGTCAATTAGGTTGCCAAAATAGAGAATCACAGCTGAGGGATGCTTAGTGGAGTGCATTGGTGTTTGGCAGGGGAAATGGAACTGATAAACCTACAAGTGCTTGGTCTGCCAGCTGGTGGGTGGTCCCAGCCATGCTGCTGGAACACTATTCAATTCAATTCAACAAATATTTATTGAGTAACTAGATTGTGCAAAGCACCAGGCAAAGTGCTCAAGGGGCGGCAATTCAGCACAAAGCATGACTCGGGTCTTAGAAGGGTTTTCAATAACATTACAATGTCTAGAAATAATTGCATGATCACCCAGTGCTAGACGGTGTTCTCAGTGTTCTATATGCATTCACTTTTGTAATGTTTATAACAACATTATGTTATGGGTGTTTCTATGTTCCTGTTTTATCAGGGAAGAAACTTGGTTGGTGAAATAGAAGAGTCATTCATGCTTTTGGAGGATTTCATAATTTCTTCTTTCTGGGCATATGACAGAACTGCATTTCGCTGTGACCTTCAAGTTGGGTGTGACCATGTGTCTTACTTTGTCCAAAGAAATGTGAGCAGCAGTGATGTATGTCACTTCTTGGGGAAGTGTTTAAAATCTGGTGTACAATTTTCTTGCTACCATGGTATGCACTGACCTTCCACATAATGGAAATTTCATCATTGTGGATCCCAAAGCAAGGAAAAATTACAGCAGGGACCTCACTGATATAAAATAGACATGAAGTGGAGTATCAATTAAGCCTCAGCGATTTTAAAGTTGTTTATTATGGCAACATAACCTAGTATGGGCTGGCTAATAAAAGGTAAGAGTAAGAATAATAAACATATGAAGTTAACTGACATAAAAGAAATATATAGCACATGATTCAGTCTCAATAAAAAATAGCAATAATAAATGCAGCTACCGTTTGTTAAGTGCTTAGCAAGATGCTAAGTTCATTGCATACATTTTCTCTAGTGCTCAAAATAAACCTATAAGATTGTAATCCATATTTTACACATGAGAAACAGAAGCTCAGAGAGGTTAGGTGAACTACTTAAGATCAGGTAAGAATATACAGAACCACGAATAAAATCGGGTCTTTGTGTCTGCAAACTTCCCACTGCTTACAGGATGGTTTAAAAGGAACCTCAGACAGCCTTATACATCAACTACTCCATGCATCGAGTTGCACTAATTATAAGGCGCTTTCATTTCTTCCCTCTCCCCGTCTTCCCAACTCTGCACATTTTCTTCCCCATTCTACTTTCTCTTCATTTCTCCTCCTTTAATCTCTCCTTTATTTCATCTTTCCCTCCTTTCAGTTTCTCCTTTTCTACTTTCTGCCTTCTCTTATTCTCCAGATATTTATTGTGCGTTTTCCTCATTTCCATGTAGGAGGCTTGAGCTTTTTCTCATAGTTTCGTCTCCATTTCTATCCTTGACCCAGCAAATGTTTTATCTCCCCTCCCCAACCCTGCTGTTTTTTGCTTTGTTTTGTATTGTTTTCTTTCTAGCTATTACTTCTTGACAAAGTGGCTCATCAACTATTACCCAAATAAATTATACCATTATATTATTTCACTTCCATCTTGGTTCTTTTCACACTTGCTCAGTGCAAATGAGGAGACTGAAATTCACCTCCTAATTTTTAAGAAACATGTGAATGTCTACAATTAGCAAAAAAGAAATTAATAAAAGGCTTTGAAATAAAAAAATATAGTGTTGAAAGATTTTTAAAGAAGTAGTGGCAAGACTTTTCATGGCTTTCTTCTTGCTATCTTCTAGCATTTTCTTACTTGTCAATTAGGTTAGGCTTCATACAATGTTTTGCCTCCTCTCGATAGAATCAACTGTTTCTGCACCAAATTGTTGTAACATTAGATGAAGACGACCAGAATTAAGGACAAGTTGAGTTCAAATATATGGCTTTACACTTCTTTACAGGACTTTCCCACTCCTCCCATACAACTGGTGATTAGGTATTTTCTCCGTTCTTATAATAGTCTGTCTTTCTACTCAAAAACTTTATCAACCGTTAGAAGTCCTTTTTGAAATATATGACCAACACTGGTTAGAAAAGGAGTTAATTTTTAACCAAAATGTGTCATAGTATTTGACTTATACTTTGGATGGTGTACCTTTTCATTTCTCCCCACTAAACTATTAGCGTCCTGAGCATAGTAGGTATCAATATTTATTCACCTTCATATCACCATGCTCCTAGCCCTTCCCCTAGCACACAGGAAGCCTTCAGTAACTCATCGATACAGTGAACTAAAATGAGCCCTGAGGGTTCCTTTCCTTGATTTAAGTTCATTCCCCTGATGTCTTCTATTTCTTAGAGGTGATTTCACTTTCTATCCTCCTCATCCCCTGGAAAATTCTCCCTTTTCTCTAGGTAATTTGTCTCTTTCAAGTCCAGTGTTCACAATATATGTACTTAATGGTCATTAATGGATTCTTCCAGACCCACAGTTTGCAATAGATTTTCTCAATGCATTTAAAAGAGTTGGCTTCTTTCCTATTTTTCTAACTTAATTTCTTCTGAAAATATCATTCGCTTTTCGAAGTCGGCCCTAGCACCTGAAAGCCTATTGATATACTATGAATGTTTCTCCTTCAAAATTCAGATGCTGCCAATTTGAAATATTGAGCTGTGATGAGACCATGAAGCCTCCTTCCATTTGAATGAGATTAAGACCCCTTATAAAAAAGGCTTAAACCAGCATTAGGTGTCTCATTCTTAGTCTTCTGTCATGTGAGGACACAGGATTCCTCCTTTCTGGAAGATGCAACCCTCACCAGACAATCAAACCTGACAGGATCTTGATCTTGGACTTTTCACCTTCCAGAATGGTGAGAAATAAGTTCCTGTTTTAAATAAATTGCCCAGTTTGTGCTTTTTTTTAAATACAGAAGCAGAAAATGGACTAAGACATCTGTTGTCCCTTTTTTTTCCAAGTCGCATGGTGGATTTCCAAAGGTAGAACTCTCTTTGGTCTAAAAAGACCTCAATGATTTCATTCAAAAACAACAAAATATAGATAACTCAAGCTTTCTGTGCCCAGTGTTGCTTCAGCTCTTTCTGCCTCAGGTCACATAATTCATTTACCTACCAGATATGCAGGTACTTGCTCTTTAAAATCATCCTTTGGAAAAAGAAATTATTATTGACAATCTACCATTATAATTTGACAACTTCTGAATATTTAAATCATATTAATGACAAGGGTCATAAAGATAAAAAATAATTATTTTTTGGAGAATGGCTATTGGGTTGATCTGACCACAAGTTTTGGAATTAGGCAGACATAGGTTAGAATCCTGGTTGAGCCAGCTGTCATATGTATGTTCAGGTTATTTTAGTTCTGAGTCTCCAGGTTTTCATCTATAAAATTATAATTAAAAAAACACAGTCCACAGTATTCTCATCATGATTAAGTGCAATAACATCTGGAATATAGTCATCATATAAGAAACAGTAGCTGGGGCTACTACAATATGATTCTTGTAAGCAAAACCTGCAGAATTGGGATCTGAGAGAAATGAAAGAAAAATAAAAGGAAAGCAAGTTGTTTTTTTTTTTATACTACTGCCAAGAAGCTTCTCTTTTGCTTACCTTGCTTGGCAAATGTAGAAAGATCCACTGAGTAGGATGTGGTCTGATAGCAAACAATGTCCCTTTGTTTTTTCATCACCATGGGGTAGATATTGATAAACTTTGGGTCAATTCAAAAGTTAGAAACTGAAACTTGAATCCTTTTCCTCACACAGATGCCTCCAGAATTTTTAAACCACAGTCCATCCAAATGGCCAGGCCCCTGGCTGTATTAGACAACAAAAAGAAAATTGACTCCAGCAACCCCTTCAGGTCCCCTCCCACTGTGGGAGATTTTCTGTCTTCTCAATAAATCCTACTTTCTCAAAAAAAAAAGAAAGCAAGAAAGAAGAAAATAAAAGAAAAAAAAAAAAACTGACTCAGTAGTGCTACACTCTGCCCTGAATACGATATCTGAATAGTTTCCATTGGAACAAAATCCTGCAATGCAACCCAAACAGCTTAACATCACATGCAGACATAAATTCATAATCTAGGAAAAACAAAGTTAGGGTTTTGTTAGTTTGTACCTAGAGTATTCATTGCAGTATACTAAAGATATGTATTATTTAATACCCACTCAGGAGAATGTATGTTAATTTCTTTTTTTTTCTTATAAAGATGTGGGGTACAATTCAGGGTTAGGTATACAAACATTGATTATGCAGGTACCCTTGTTGATGAGGTGTGCCCCTCCCTCCCCTAGCAGCTTCCCTCAACTGCCAATCCCACTCCCCTCCCTTGACAGTTTCCCACTACTGCCAATCCCTTTCTTATAGTATTATAATTGTTCAAGGTCCACTTATGAGTGAGAACATATGGTAGGTACTCTGTTCTTTGTTTCTGTGATAGATCACTGAGTATGATCTACTCCAAATCCATCCAAGTTGCTGCAAAGTCCATTTGTTTGTCTTTCTTTGTGGCTGCATAATATTCCATTGTGTATATGTACCACATTTTTTTCATCCAGTCCAGCTTCGATGGGCAACATGGTTGGTTCCATGTTTTTGCTATTGTGAATAGAGCTGCAAACATACATGTGCAGGTATCTTTTTTGTACTATGATATGGGTTCCTCCGGGTATGTTCCCAATAGGGGAATTGCTGGGTGATATGGAAGGTCAATTTCTAGTTCTTTCAGAAATCACCACACTGTCTTCTAGAGAGGTTGCACTAGTTTGCATTCCCACCAGCAGTGTAAAAGCATTCCTTTTCCTCTGCATCCTCACTAGCATCTGTTGTTGTTTGTTTTATTAATGATGGCCTAATTTCAAATAAGGGAGGTTGTTCACCAGGGAACATTGGCTATATCTAGAGAAATTTTGATTGTCATAATTAAGGGATGAGGATGCTTCTCACATCTAGTGGGTAAAGGTCAAGAAAGCTAGTAAATATCCCACAATGCTCATGACAGCCTCCCCACCACAAAGAATTATCCAGCCTCAAATGTCAATAGTGCCGAGGTGGAGAAACCCTGATCCAAACTATCTGTAGACTCACCACAAGCTCTTCTCCTTCAGATTTGAATCTGGGACTTCCTGTCACACTTTAGGTTTCTTGGTTCAGCAAAACTCAATTTCATGTGTTCCACAGCAGTAAGACACACTTTTTGTTTCTTCCTTCCTGAGTTCTCACTCTCAGGGTGTTTGTTCTCTGCTTACCTCTCTCAATTCTGTTTCTGGGTAGAGAATTGTACCATTCATGTGCCAGAGATGGAAATCAGTTCTTAAAGTTCAGTTTAGTCTTTCTAGTAAGATTTATTATACATTAGGATCCTAGAATTTTAGAAATCTAATGATATCCTTTCATTTTCCAAAAATTAGATCCACAGAGAACTATGTCAGTGAGATGTTCATCTTTAATAAAAGAATGAATTTCAAAATACCTTACATTTGGAAATAGTGATGATGAAATTAAACAGATTTCCTTAGTGTAGAGATTATCTGAGTCTTTAATATGTTATTATGTCTTGAGAATCCATAAGAAGAAGATATATAAATCTTTCTTAAAGATATTTATTTCAGAACTTTTTTTTCTTCCAAAAAGATTCTTTCTGGACTTTTCCGCTGTAGTACATTATCGGCAAATTCTGACTTTCCCAATTCACTTATTTGACTGAGGCCCCAAAAGAGAAAGGACTCAGTCCAGCTTACGTGACTAGATTTTGCCAGAGATGGGAATCTGAGCCAAGAATATTGACCCTAATTCACCTAAGTGACTGGCAAAATGATATATAAATTCCAGGGCATTCTTATATTACAGGCTTTTCTAGTCTATTCAATAGTTTCTTTGAAATGTAGGTATGCCCACATTGACACAAGAATAACTGTAAACTGGAGTATCATTTTCTACCCTCTTCGTGTATTTTTTTTTCTTGTAATATTTTGGTTTACAGCTAGGTATAAAAATGTTTGTTAATATATTTATATGTACCTGAAACAGCTGCAAGTTTGTTGAGACTTCCTTACACATTATAAACTAAGGAGAATTATATTTATGTTGATGAATTTATATAGTTCTATGAACTTTTAATATTTTACATTAATATAAGGATTCTTTGGGATTCTTTGATAGTGGAGATCACCTTATTTCACTAAAATACTTCTCTTCTCACATTGATTTCTACATAATTCTCTGGATTGCTAAACAAAGGTTATTATAGTCTTATCTTGGGTCCATTGAGAACAGAACTTAAGACAAAGAATAATGGGATGAAAAAGATGGAGAGAGGGAGAAAAATAAGAAGTGAGCATTGTGACGTGATGTGCTATCATGTGGCTACCATTTTACTGTGAGCTGCAAAGGTTTCTAATGATCTTTTCACTTTTTTCTAGTTTTCTACATTTATCAACATGCCTTGCTTAAGTGTTCAGGTTCTTCTTTGTTTTAATCTCAAGGTGATGCACTTTATATCCAAATTCAGATACCAAATTCTTAAATTTTCCCTGACTTATCTGGGAAGAATTGGTTTGGTTGTTTCCTGAAATTTCTAAGTGTCAATTTACATATCTCTTAAAACATTCATTGTATTCTGTTTTATAACAGAATTTCCTTTGGACATATCTGATGTTTTTATTAGATTATAGAAGTCCTATCTGGGCAAATTTGCTTCCTTTTAACAATCTCTGAATCTCCGACAATGCCTAGCAGAGAACCTTGCACATTGTTCATCCTCAATAGTAATTTGCTAAATATTGCTTGTTTAACTTTGTTTACATTTTCTTTTAATATACAAATATACTGCACAGGCTTTCTCTTTCTAACCCTAACTAATTTTTTCTATATTTTTCAGAAAATGTTGAATCCTGTTGATATAAAGCAAATGAAGAAACTGTACAATAGAAAATGCTTTCCTTCTATTAGGCTTTAAAAATTGTTTAAGGGAGTTAAGGCGATGTAGCTACAAGAACAGCAGGCCTATTTTCTAGTCTTTTCTCTGCTACTAATTAGTCAGGCAACCTTGAGAAAGTCATCTTACCTTTCTAGGCCTCCATTTTTTAATCTTTAAAATTAACTATAGTGTTTCTATATGAGTTACCACACAGGACTGTTTGAAATAACAAACACTATCACGTAAATATATTTTGGAGACTTAGAGCACCATATAATTGCAAACACTATCATGAATAGAAAATAATAGAGTCTCTGAGTAGGATAGTACTTGGAAAACATTTAGTCCATTCCTCTTATGTTAGTGATGAGTAGACTGGATATTAGAAGGTTATAAAACTTGTTCAAGGTCACAGAAGTGGTTGATGCCATAGTGAAGAAAAAAGCAAAAGGATTAAATTTCTCATGTCTATTTCTGTTAAAATTCTACTCTCAGTTATCCAGCTTTCCTGTTTTCTCTAGATTGTTAAATTTGTCTATCGTTCCATCTCCAGTGTACTCACTTTCTGTGGCTCATGATTTTTTTCTATGATTCTTTGAAGAGGTCAGAATCACTGTCATTGGCATTTGTGTAGGCTCTTTATACCCTCAAGTGATTCTAGGCTTTTAGAGTTGGACTTTAAATAGTCCAGATCAGGTTCCTGAGTGGCTACATACCCATTCTGGCTGGCATTTTCTTCCTCTGGGCTGTCTACATCAAGTCAAACTGTTTTGAATATCTTAAACAGGCTCCTTGTCTTTGCTTATTTGGTAACCTGCCCTCTTCTTTCACGTGAACAATACTTTCCAGGCAGAAGAGGTCTTCCAGCTCTCTATGCACTTGTACAGCAGAGATGACTCTTCTGTCCCCCAGTTGCCAACTGCCCAAGTCAGCTAAAGTCACCAGCCCTGCCCACTTCTTTGGGATATTCTGTGTTAAATTATCCTTTAGCTATTCCCAAAGAACACCTAATGGAAGGTTAGTTCCAAGGTTCTTTTAATTACATATTCATAATACATGATATTTAAGGCAGTAAAATTAAGTACAATTTTTATCAACAAATTCTGACTTGCAGACAAGTTTTTTTGGTACTTAATACTATCCTTTATTATTTATTATTGTGAGTGTTATTATTACTTTCAAGAACTTAGAAAATGGAAATACTTTATTCGTTAACAGAACTCAATGTGTATTTTTTTTCATTTTTGAAAAGGATGTTATATTAGTTCCCTTTGAGTCTCATCAGCCTATTATTTCTTTTGACAGTGAAAAAAAAGTCAGAAAATTCAAGCACTTTCCACTGGCAGTAGTCAGATGGAACTCATATATACAAAATGGAATGAAAAACTGTCTGATGAGCTAGACTTGAGGCAACAGGACAGGCATCATATATCTTATTGTTTTATTTGCCTTCTTTGGTCCTCCAATAACTATTCCCAATTTTGTTTTGCATCATCTGCTCCCCAAAATATATACTCCGTAGGTTTTTATATTTATAGGTCCTGCTTTCCTTTTCATTCCTTTTATGTTCTTTTTTTTCCCTTCCCTCCCCAATTATTCTATGGGGGTTTTTATTGACTTTAGCCTTTGATAGCTCTATGTATTTGAAAGCAGCCATTCACTACCTCCTCTGGAGAAGTACCAATAAAGTGCAAAACCATTATCACAAAACTGTTTCTCAAAGTTTTGTCACATCCCAGACAGTTTCATGAAGATATGCTGAAAGGATTTGTTTTGTTTGTTTTTGCTTTAGGGATTGCTAAGGGCAACAGCCAGTCCTGAAAGGGATTGTAAATCATGAGTTATTGTGACACATCTTATTTGTTTCTGAGGGTATCTATTTTCTTTGGGCCAAAAAAACTCAAAGTTGTGTTCAAAACTGCTTTTTGATGCCCCTTGCCGTATCAGAAAAATAGTGCATATTTTCTTGCTTGAAACAGAGAAAACTCTTTAAACTGTTTTTAAATAATTTCCATCCCTAAACCAATGAGTGCTGCATTAAGTAGCAACAGATGTGAGAGAGAGAGAGAGAGAGAGAGAGAGAGAGAGAGAATATGCGTTTGTATTTATGACAACAAGTTTCAGAAGGATAATATAAAATGGATAGAAGAACCATAAAATAGGCCAAGGTAGATTATCTGAAAACACTGACAACATTGACCCTCAAACAAATTCTCATTGTGTTTGGTGTCCTGGAAAATCCTGCGGTGTTCAGATAGGCCTCTGGAAGTTTTTTTTACATGATTTACTCTGACATGCTGGGCCTCCATTCAGGAAGTATCCACAGTTCAGAGACTTGAGTTGTACTTGCATCGATGAAAGATGTGTGGATTTATTTAGAGTGGAAAATGATTTATTTTTGTTTGTTTGTTTGTTTATCTGTACTTTGGAAATCCTGATTGAGCAGCCTGGAGATATCCATGCTGAGCGTTGATCCACGCATCAGCAAGTCTGGAGCTTAAAAGACAGAGCAAGGCCTGAGGGACAATCCCTGCATGAGGGCCACCTTGTGGTGGGTCCAGAGAACATGAAAGGGAAAACAAAGTTCTCGACCTCAGAAAGTCTGGGTCTACGAATGTAGATAAGATAATATTAAGCAAGGCATACCTTTCACATGGAGTTGAAAGGAAAAAGTTAGAAGGACTTAAAACAACAAGAACAACCACTACAAAATGACATGGAATTCATGAAATGGTAGAATGAATGAGCAATTTTTCAATGGTATCTGCCTTTATAGAGTGTTTTAAGATGGCAAATATTAAAAGAAACATATAGAAGTAAGTGTAATTAGAAATATACTCTTTGGTCAGACTTAGTGGCTCAGCCTATAATCCCAGCACTTTCGGAGGCCGAAGCAAGTAGACTGCCTGAGTCAGGTTTGAGACCAGCCTGGGCAACTAGGGGAGACCTCATCTCTTCAATTAAAAAAAAAAAAAAAAAGAATTAGCCCGGCATGGTAGTGCATGCCTGTAGTTACAGCTACTTGAAAGGCTGAAGTGGAAGGATCCTTGACGCTGAGGTGGCCATGAACGTGCCACTGCACTCCAGCCTGGATGACAGAGTGAGACTCCAACTCAAAAAAAAAAAAAAAAAAGGAAATACACTTTTTATTTTGTAGAAATACAATTCTTTGTTCATACTAAAAGTACACTATCAGTAGTAAAAATAGCTATTCATAAAATATCACAGAAATATATTTACAATATAAATGATTTTTCTAGATTTATAGATTTTTTTCTGAATATCTTTAGTGTTTATTCATGAGTATACACTTTATCCTATATTATCTTACACTTTTATCACTCATGAAACATTCAACAAGTCTTTACTAACTGATGAAAACAAAACAAAATGAATACACATTCCCTCCCATTTGGCAGACACCTTCTGACAGTGCAAATTTAGTAAAGGTAGACCAAGGACTTCTTAACTACCTTCCACACACAAGATCTGATGCATACACTGAGAGAAAGGTACAGATGTGCTAATTAATACAAATTAAAAAATAGATAACAACTCAAGGCAGTAATAATACAGAAGCATTCAATGTTTCTTATTAGATTCACTGGTTCTTCTATTTGCTTATCTAATTGTTCATTTTCATGAATATGTCTAAATTTCCTTCCAGATCTAAGATTCTCTGATTGAATAATTTGATGATTTTAAGTCCCATGCACTAGTTTAGGTTTTCCTTGAAATTCTTCTTTCTTTAAGATGTGTGTGATCTTTTTCAAAACAGCATTAAGGAAAGAGGTCAGAGGATATAATTTATCTTTGAATATTTCCTGAAGTTCCTGGTAGCATTCAATAAAATCAAGTATTACTTTTCTCTATACAACTACATGTTAAATAGAATACGTATAAGTACTCACCTAAGCATACAAACAAATGTACCTAAATATAAGTGTCTTCTAAATATAGGGTCAATATCTCACTAATATTTTGTATTTTGTCCCCCAGATTCAATTGCCTACCTTAAGGAATCTCTTGTTAACTATAGAATGAAGGAGCACTCAGGATATTTTGACACACCCAACTTAGTGCAACTATTATAATGTCACCATTTTTGTTCAGGGGGTTACTGGCAAACTTTTTTGATTTTGTCTCATCAAAATGGAAACTTACAGTTTTTTTTGACAGAGAGTACACATAAGTGAAGTCTTTGATTATCAACCCATTATTGATTCTGTCTCCAAGAAAATTCCCATCCCCAGGTGAGGTGGACAAAGGAACTTTTTCATTGTTAATTCCTTTATATTTGTACCCATCTTCTGTCTATTTAAATTACAGATAAAGCTAGTCTGATTGGTCTAATTAACTTCCAGTAACCCTATTAATTAGAGTCATTGATGACTGAGGATGCTATTATTCATCATGGAAAATTGGCCCATTTATCTTTCAATCACAAAGACATCTGATCTTGATACTACTAGTGGCCATTTCTGCCTCCAGAACACTTTACTGCTTATTTCATTAGCATTGGTCTGTGGATAGGGCAGTTCATGGAAAAAGAGATATTGGGTATAGCTTGACTGACCATAGGTGCTAATGTCTAAAATAGTTCCAGTTTGCAACTGCTGTCCAGCCCTCTCAGCTGCTAACTCACCAATCTTTACTCAAGTGGTATAGATAGTCTACCCTTTGTGTCATTGGCTGTCACCTTTGTACAACAGAATTTCAAGAATCCTCTTGTCTAAAATGATCAATGTGAATAAGTGTAAACACAATGATCACCTTTCAATAGTGAGGCAATTCAAAGTCGTCTCTAGTCACTGTATCCTCAGAGAATATCACAGGCCCCTATAGATACTGTTTGTCCTTGGAATTCACAGTCTCCACATGTTGTATATTTCTCCTCTGATTCCCCGATACTACCCCTCAGATTTTATCAGACAATTTATAAGACATGGACTACATAGTAAATTGAACTACCAATACAGTATGGTAAAGAAGGAATAATTGGGACACATGCAAACTAGTGTGAACAATGGCAATAATAACTGGGCACAGATGAAAGCCCTAGTCCTCTTTTCTACTGCACATTGCAACACTTGATTTTTTCTTCTTATTTTCTCCAAGGCATATTTCTACGTCTTTGTTTTCATCCAGAACCTGGCTGACCATAACTCTTAGTATAATGGTGTGAGACAAATCCCTGGCTGTTTATAATCCAAGACCTCTGTGGTTTTTTCTATGCCATGTGGTGATAGAATATTGCTCACTTTTGTCCTTGATGGTGTTGATACAAGAACCTGAACTGAGGATCTCTTAAGTCCCAAATTCACCTGGTACCAAAATTCACTGTCAAGATTTCTGTAGGGCACTACAGTAACTTTGTTCATTTGTTTCTCTAAAATCAAGTAGTTTTGAGAATGCTAACATACATGTGAAACGTGTCTTTTCTCTGGGTTGAATTATCCTTATTTTGCTTTTTATTTCTACAGAGGAACAGAAAGCAAAGATTTTGAATTGTATCCATTAAGAAAAAACATGAGAGATTAAATTCAACATATCCTAATCATGATCTCAGGATTTAAGTATTGCTACATGGAAATAAACAGATGATGCTTCAGCGTATAGACCACATCTTGGAAGATCAGTTTATCGGAAAAGCCTAGTAAATCCCACTTGGAAGAAGCCACTTCACTTCTGGAGCAGACACTGTGATTGCCAATCCCAGCACTCATATTCTATCCTATTTTTTCAAAGGTATTTCACTTTCTTTTAACCGCCTGCCCCTCAGAAAAGATAACACTATTCCAAGTTCTTAAACCAAGCTTGGTAATTTCCTTACACTTACCAGTGATTGGTTTAAGGGTGAGCATATGACCTAAATGATCGCTCTGTTGAGGAGCTGCTAATATATATTCTTAAAAACTAAAAAAAAAAAGAGGGACAGACAAGCAACAGATGACCTTTACTTCTGCTAGATGTTACTTTATTGTCATTGACAGTATATAACTCCAGTGGTCCACTGAGTGTGAAAGGGAGGTAGGGGTTTTACTTAGAGGAAAACGTGAGGCCAGAGGAAGTCACCAGTTCACCTAGAAAGTACCTGCCCCACTAGGGAAGTGCCCAATGTATAGGGAAACTCAGAGGAAGATAAAACTAACTCTTCCCTTGTCTAGGCATGGTGCCTCATGTCTGTAATCACAACAGTTTGGGAGGCTGAGGCAGGAGAATCACTTGAGATCATGCTTTCAAGACCAGCTTGGGCAACATAGCCAGATCCCATCACTTCAAAAAACAAATAAAAAAAACTCTCCCTTGGAGAATGGTGAAATGTTCAAGACAAGGTTTTGTTTTGTTTTTTAATGAGAATAAAATAGAAGTTCATCAAGGACAAGTATGATAGAAAAATGTGACTCAGGTAGAAGGAAAATAATACACAAGAAGGTTTGAAACACATGTCACAGTACAGAGAAAATTTCAGGAGATTATTTTGAGAGAACTAGTTAGGAAAAGACACTAGAAAAGTTGGTCAAGGGATCATTGTATAAGTTTCTTTAAGAAATACAAGATTCAAGTGCAACTGATGAGGAGCAGCTGAAAATCATTCAAGATTACATATTCAGATTCACTTTTGACAGATTATCGAAAAAAACAGATAGGAAAGGTTAGACTTAGGAAGCAGAAGAAACCCTCAACCAGCAGTTAGAATAGAAAATTAGGAAAAAGAAATGAAATGTCAACAAAAGACCTTGGTTCCATTTAATTACTGGCCCTTTTCTTTTAGAAAAGTGTAAGCCCTACAGCTGACACAATATAGTGTGGATCTGAAACCTGATTTCATTTTTGTCCACTTCTATGGCAAGTCTTTTCATAAAGTGTTCACAAATATTTAGCACCTTCCACCTAGGATCACTAACAGCTCTCATTTATAATGTCCTTTCTCCATTCTTAAAGAACAGCATCAATTGCCTTTATGTTGTTTTTCCCCTTTCCTAAATTGCATTGAAAACTTCTGCCAAAGGCATAAAATTGTCATTTAAAAAAAATTCAGTCAGCCCATCTGTTGCAGAAGTGCCACCTTCCCTGAAGACTGCTAACACATTTTCTCCCTCTCCGGCAGTCAATGTTGCTTCTAAATTGCCCAATAGAGTCTTTGAGAGAATCTCTAATTCTTCCCCAACTTTTTTGGTCTCAATCTCTAAAATAGAGGTAAGATTTGGTCTTAGAAGATGGAAAAGACCGTTTATCACATCAATATTTTTCAAGTTTGAAATAACTTAGTCTTTTAGACTCTCAAAAATAGTCATCTTATCTTCTATCTCCTGAACCTCATGAACTTTGCTCTCTGCTAACAATTGGAACCCCTAAAAACCTAGAACTTATTTATTTAAAAATTTTGTATTTATTTTTACATGTTTAAGCTTCAGTCACCTTTACTCTCTGATGCAACACACCTATCGAGACGCTTTTACCACTGCTCAAAACAGTTTTGAACTTGTCAATTTTGACGTCTTTTAGTGGTTCTGCCGTTTTTTTGTTTTGTTTTTTTTCTTTGTTTCACCTCTTCCACATTGGCAAAACATTTCCCTCTGAGGATGTTTTTCATCTAGGGAGAAAAAAAAAAAGTCACTTGGGGCAAGATTGCGTGAATAGAGGGGTGGGGTATAGGGATTAGGCTTTTTTGGTCAAAAACTGCTGAACACTCAGCACAGTGTGGGCAGATACGCTCATAAATCACCCACCATGAA
This sequence comes from Carlito syrichta, assembly GCF_000164805.1. Taxonomy (NCBI): domain Eukaryota; kingdom Metazoa; phylum Chordata; class Mammalia; order Primates; family Tarsiidae; genus Carlito; species Carlito syrichta. The sequence continues at coordinate 694,966 of NW_007248390.1, forward strand.
ATGGGCAAATGGATTGAAACAAGCTAAACATAAATAAATAAATTCACCGAAGTGGAGTGTAGCCTTTCACAACAATGTCAGCTGGTACACTGATGCTGATGGATTCCTAGAACACTGACCTAGTGGAGGAAGCCTGTACTACAAAGGGCTCAATCTCCAAAAGATAATTCCAGTTTTTTTGGGGGGGGTCCCCCTTCATATACGATTCCAGTAGGTATTGATGATTAGTATTGAATTAGACTCAGGCAAGGGATATTTTCTGGTTGGTTTGACCTGTGTTTCTTTTTCCCTCTTCTTTTTTTTTTTTTTTTCCTTGAGTTGGAGTCACACTCTCGTGGCCCAGGCTGGAGTGCAGTGGCATGCTCATGGCCACTGCAGCCTCGACCTACTGGGCTCAGGCGACTCTTCCATCTTTTCTTCCTTCCATGTAGCTGCAATTACAGACACACACTACCATGTCTGACCAGTTTTTGTGATTTATTGTAGAGAAAAGTTCTCACCAAGTTGTCCAGGCTGGTCTTGAACCCCTGGGCTCAAGCAATCCTCTCGCCTTGGCTTCCCAAGGTGCTGGGATTACAGGTTGAACTAAAGTGCCCGGCCCCCCCTTTCGTTCTCATCTTTTTTTTGAAACTCAGATAATAATGAATATGAAGGGGTTCTACACAAAGAAATGTTTTGCACATGAATACATGAATAAGCTGCTAATACTGAATATGTGTGTATAATTATAAAGGCCTTGTGCAACAACCAAAAACATCACAAACCAGTGGGTTGAGATTACTGTAATTTCTGTGATTTAACACAAGACAGTGCCATCTATACCATTCCCAAGGGAATAGTACACAAAACCAAATTAAATTAGTCCATCAAAAGTCAAGTACCCAATGTTACTCCCTTGGCAAATGAAAGGTGGACACGACTCTGAGGTAATGGATGATTTCACGACAATTCAAACAATCAGAACAGACTTTTAAGGTGGAATTTTTCTTTGAGTTGTTAGATAAGGAATGTTACTCACAAAGTACAATTGCAAGACTATGACTTATGGAATATAAAATTATTCTGAAATCAGATATTACTAAAAATGCTTATAATAGACATCATAGTTGAATGTTTATTCTGCACATATGAGGCAACATATATTTAAGGCTTACCATGTACCACGCTTGTATGGAATAAAACAATATCGCATTTTAGTCCTACAATTCCCCAAAAGTTGGGTACAATTTCTCTTCTTATGTTATTAGTAAGGATTAGGGAGGAAAACAGATTCTGCGATAGAGAGATTGTGAGGTGGAGGGAGGAGATGAAGTTAGTCGTATTGCCTGAGTCAGGGATGAGTGGCTGGGATGCTGTTTGGAAAGATGCCGGCAAAGCAAACTACCAAAGACAAGATATCTGCTTCATTTCAAATTGGGAGGCATTTATTCAATGAAAATGAAAATCCTGAGCACCTAATATGCACCAAGCCTAGTAGCACCTCTACAGAAAGTCAATACAGGGAATTAATACAATTCAAATTTTGTATGCAAGAGGCGGATATTCAAACATAAATTTAAAGTTGGTGTGACAAACATTCTAAAGTGCTGTGTGCAACATCCTGGGAAGTACTAGGAAACTCAGCACATAGGGATAAGGGATGGCTTTACAGGGGAGGTGACAGTGGGTCTAGATTTTTAAGGGATGGGTAAGATAATAGTTAAATATCATTAAAGAAAAATTGCAAGTCGGGCTCTGTGGCTCAGCCTGTAATCCCACGCCTTTGGGAGGCTGAGGTGAGTGGATTGCGTGAACCCGCGGGTTCGAGACCTGCCCGGGCAGGGAGACCTCATCTCTACAATAAATCAAAAAAATCAGCCGGGCGTGGTGGCGCATGCCTGTAGTTCCAGCTACTTGGAAGGCTGAGGCGGAAGGATCGCTGGAGCCCGGCGGGTCGAGGCTGTGGTGGCCGGGAGCAGCCACTGTACTCCGGTCTGGGCGACAGAGTGAGACTCCAACTCAAAAAAAAAAGAAAAGTTGCAGAAAATATTAGCAGAATAATCCACACGAAGCAACAAGAAGTTTTCATGATACCTAACCAAAACAGAAAAAAGAAACACATTAGAAGATACTTAGGCAAAAATTGAAGCTAGGCATGGTGGTTCACACTTAAAATCCCAGTGCTTTGAGAGGCTGAGGTGGGAGGATCACTTGAGGCCAGGGGTTCAGGGTCAGTTTGGCCAATATAGCAAGATCCTGTCTCTGAAGAAATTTAAAAAATTAGCCGGATGTGGGTGTAATGGTGTGTGTTTGTTGTCCCAGCTACTGGGGAGGCTGAGGTGGGAGGATTGCTTGAGCCCAGGAGGCTGGGTCTACAGAGAGGTATGATGGTGTCACTGCACTTCAGCCTGGGTGACTGGGCAAGACCTTGTCTCAAAAAATAAATAAATAGAAGGATTAGCCAAAATAAAAAAGAGTTACTGTTTTGTATATCTTATTGGCAAAATAACTTTTTAGCAGATTGAGATATTATTTTTTAAACTATCAACTACAGTATTTTGTGAGTCAAACTCTCTCAAGCTAAAAAAAAATTAAGACTAAGACACAGAGGTAGTTTGATTTTGTTTTCTTCCAGATATCCCTTTGATTGTCCTCCTTGCTCTTCACAACCCAATTCCCTCCGATTACACAACCCCAAGCAAGGTGACACAATTACCAGATAAATACATCCTCCCAAGCACTGAATAATAGTTAATATTTCTCCCCAGGTGGTAGGGAAAAAAATTGGGGTACTGCTTGTCACCATTTAGATCTTAACTGTCAAGGAAGCTATAATATACCCTGAAAAGACAAATGAGGTCAAAACAACATCGGAAAATAGCCAGAAGTTAAGAAGTCTCATAATAGGAAGCTGTAAAGAGCTATCCAAACAGATGAACAAGAGAAATCAAGCAGAGAGAGAAGCAGAAACGCCGCTGATTACTTTGCTCTAATATAAATCATTCTGTTGGGGCCTTGGTTGGTATCACAGCCTCTAGTGTATGTGCTATGCTGGGAACTTCTGGTAGTATCTGATTAGAAAGGTGGAATTGTCAGTGCGTTTCTCCTCTTTGGAAATGTCAAGTGATGAAATATCAAAGTCAATATTTTTGCCAATCTTCTCTGCCCTTTGCAAATCTAGCATCTCTCCAGGGGCCTAAAATCTGCCGGTCCTGGAGTGGATCCATGTGTGACTGCCAAGAGAGGCTCTCCGAGGAGCGGCCGAGTGTTTGATTCCACATTGGGCAGACACAAAGCTCCCCTGTGTTCTCCCCAGTGAGTGGAGGGAACACCAAAAACGCAGGTGCAACGATGGACAAAACTTTCTGCAGCAACAAAGCAGAGATTCTGTCGTGATTTTATTTCTTTACCTTTTTTTCCTTCTCTGCTCTTATTTTTCCTTATGAAAAAATTGATGCAAAGTAGATATATTTTGAAGAAAACGATAAAAGAATGGCTTGGAAATATGGAGGGAATTCTGTAAAATGCAACGCAGTAAAATTTGCTACAACTGTCACTTTTAGGAGAGTCGCGTCCCCTTCACTTTTTACTAACTAATTGTGATAAAACCTGGATGTCCTATCAGTGATTTTTTATCAGACAAATACTCTCAGAAATTGAGTTCTCTGTTACTGATTTCTCTTTTTATTTTTCTATCATTGCTATACCTTCAATGTCTACTTTTTTCCTTCTGGATACTTGAAATATTAGCCCCTATAGAAATGTCAATATTTACTTATCATTTTATGTACTCTGGGCTTCTTACATGATGTGGAAGGAGATTGGACCTATGCTCTAGAAATCTGGCGGTCTATTGTAGTGGAGACATACTTTGAATTGATACTTGAGAAGGATGAGTAAACTGTTTGATTACAATTCAAGAATTTTGTTAAGGCCAGTCATGGTGGCTCATAATTCCAGCACTCTGAGAGGCTGAGACAAGAGGAGTGCTTGAGCCCATGAGTTTGAGATCAGCCTGTGCAACATAGTGAGATCTTGTCTATATTTTAAAAAAAAAATTAGCAGGGCATGATGACATGTGCTTGTAGTCCCAACCACATAGGAGGTTGAGGTGGAAGGATCATCTTTGCCTAGCAGGTCAAGGCTATAGTGAGCTGTGATTGTGCCACTGGATTTCAGTCCGAGCAACAAAGTAAGACCCTGGCTCAAAAAAACAAAAACAAAAGAATTTTGTTAAGTATACATATTCCTAGAACAAAAGTCCTGAAATTCTGATACTGTATGCCAGGTTTAGAGCTCAGCAATTTGATTTTAACACATACACCAAGACCTGCTGATGTCAGTGATCTAAGGATCATACATCAAGTAACCGGCTTAGAGTATAGCACTCAAATTCCTTAGAGAGTCATCCAAGGTTCTTCACAATTGACTGTCCAATGCATGGTTAGTTTGCAGAATTACGAAGTATACCACAAGGGGGTTCAGAGTCATTTTCCCACCTTCTCTTTCTTCCCTATGCCCTCCTTACTTTCCTCAACTTATGTTATTAAATCATCTGGTATGAGGTTTAGAGCGCAAGCTTTATCATAAGGCACTATTTAGAGTCAGACAGCCTTTCTCTCCAGCTTCACAACTTTAGTTTCATAATCTCATGCAAGCCAGCATACGCTTCTGTTTCCAGTGACTTCCTTTGCAAAGTGGGGATAATTTAGGTTGTCATATGAATTTAGGGCCAATCTCATGGATGTGCAACCTGTGCAGTCATATAGAACCCCAAACATAGAGGGCACACGAATAATTTAATGACCAACTTTTATATCTTGAAGTTCATAATGATTTTTGAATCAGGAATCCTACATTTTAATTTTGCATTGGGTCTTACAAATAATGTAGTTGTTCCTGTATGTGTTGAAAGAGATAATTAAGTAACTCTGAAATATCAAGGATGCATAGTCAGTTGTTATCCTTCTTCTTATTTTTGCATGTCTTCATATTCTGACTTAAATTGTGTTAGAGCCAGTCCTGCTTTGAGAACATTGCTCTATGAATGGTCAGGGTAGCAAGATAATGAAATATTCAACCCAAGAACTCTCCAATATGACCCAAGAGGTAGTGCTACCTTTTCTGAGGAGACCTGATACATTCATCCGTGGTTCAAGTTCTCAGAACCCAGAAGCAAAGCTGATAACAGCCTTCAGAATAAGTTTCTTGACCAGTCATTGGACTAATAATTATTTACATCTGCTTTGACACTTTTAGAACAATTTGTTCCCATGACTCCTAAAATCAAAATAACTATAAACTTTTGATCCAAAGTATCAATACAAGATTATACAAGAAAACAGGAAATTAAAATTTTAAATTGTCAATCATCTTTTAAAAAATAAATTATCCAAGTATACAGCAATACCTAGTAATTACTACAGTCTAAAAAGTTAAGCCAAAATTCAATAAATTCTTCATAAATAACTGTTAGCTTAGTGAACATATGTGGGATACGGGAACCCATTAAACAATTCTAATACATCCTATAAAATAGACTTTCAAAAGATGTCAGTGCAACTGTTGACCTAGTTTGGATCTTGATTCAAGCAAACTATCAAGAGAGTATGACTGTTATAAAAGTAGACAGATCATCAAGAACTAAATTAGGAGTCCAGAGTATACCAACATATCTACAGACCACCGTTTTTGTTACAGAGTTGACAGAGTAATTCAATTTAAAAAATCATAGTTTTAAACAAATTCAGGGGAAAGACACTAAATCTTATCCCCTACCACATGTGACACACATAATGTAACTTAAATTAGATAAAACTTCTATGTGTAAAAGTTAATACTATAAAATTTCTAAAATAAAACATAAGAAAAAAGTGTTGCAATATTTGAATAAGCAAAAAGTTTTTTAGGAAGTAAAACCATGAACGATTAAAAAAGTGAATAAATTTAGTTTCACCCAAATTAAAGACTTCTGGTCTTTGAAAACTAATTTTTAAAAAATGAACGAAGAGGCTCTAGATTTGTATCTGTAAAACTCTCCAACACCAAACAAGAATAAGAACAAATACAAATTTGAATAAAAGATGTGAACAAATACTTCATAAGAAAAGATGTATAATGGCTAAAAGCACAAAGATCTCATCATCATTAACCATCAGAGAAGTGTAAATTAAACAAGTGGATACTATTATACAGTCTCTAGAATTACCAAAATTATATATATATATAATATATTATATATATATATAGGCTATATTATATGATGGCCAGAGTGTGGGACAAATGAATCTTCTATATTTTTAGGTGGGAATGTAAGGTGGCACAACTTCTTAAAAAATGTTCATCAATGGATTGGAGGAATCAACCTTGTTAAGATGTCTATCTCACCCAAGGGAATGTACAGTAGCATTCTTCTCAGACCAGGAAACAAGAATACAGAAATTCACATGGAAACATAAACAATCATAAATAACCAAAACAATTCTCAGCAAAAGAAACAAAGAGAGAGGTATCACAATTCCAGACTTTAAACTTTATCATAAGTCTACAATAATCAAAACAGCCTGGTATTGGTACAAGAACAGGCATATAGACCAATGGAACAGGATAGAGATTCCAGAAGCAAAATCTCAATTTCTCAACCAAGATCTTCGAGAAAGCCTCCACCAATAACCGCTGGGGAGAGGAGAACTTATTCAGTAAATAGTGCTGGGAAAACTGACTGGCCACATGCAGAAGATTAAAACAAGACCCTTAACTATCCCCATGTGCAAAAATCAACTCTAAATAGATCAAACATCTAAATGTGAAACCCGAAACTATAGGAACCTTAGAAAATGCAGGAGACACCCTTATGGAAGTTGGAACTGGCAACCAATTCCTGATCAACACCCTAAATGTCCATGCCATAAGAGAATAACATATACAAGTGGGACCTCATCAAACCAGAAAGCTTCTGCAAAGCAAAAGAAACTATCTAAAGAGCGAGGAGACAGCCTACAGAATGGAAAAAAATATTTGCCAACTGTACATCCAACAAAGGTCTAACATTCAAGATCTACAAGGAACTCAAATGTGCCAAAAAGAAAAAAACAAACAACCCTATTACAAAGTGGTCAAAAGATATGAATAAACACTTCTCAAAAGAAGACAAATGAACAGCCAACAGATACATGAAAAAATGCTGTCTCACTCATCATCAAAGAAATGCAAATTAAAACCACACTGAGATATCATCTAATTCCACTTAGGATGGCTATCATTACTAACTCAAAAAACAACAAATGCTGAGAGAATGCAGGGAAAAGGGAGCATTCCTATACTGTTGATGGGAGTGTAAACTAGTACAACCTCTATGGAAAACAGTTTGGCAATTCCTAAGAGATCTAAAAATCAAACTTCCATAGGACCCAGCAATTCCCCTTTCTGGAAATATACCCAGAGGGACTCAGATCACTCTATGAAAAAGATACCTGCACATGCATGTTTATTGCAGCATTATTCACAATAGCAAAAACATGGAACCAACCATGACGCCCATTGAAAGAGAACTGGATTTTAAAAATGTGGTACACATACAAGGTGGAATATTTCGCAGCCATAAAGAAGGACAAAATTATGGACTTTTCAGCAACTGGGATGGGCCTAGTGTCTATAATACTGAATGGTCTATCCCAGAAATAAAGAACTGAGTACCACATGTCACTCATAGGTGGACCCTGAGCAATTATCATAATACTATAAAAGGGATTGGCAGTAGTGGGAAACTGTCAGGCAAGAGAGCGGTCACATCTCATCAATAAGTGTACCTGATCTCAAACCAGGTGAAGTGGGGACCAAAGTGAGGCCCAAGTTTTACTTACAAAATGACCATTTGTATACCCAACCCTGAATTGTACCCCACATCTTTAAAATAAAAACAAAAGAAAAATTTTCATCAATTTTTCAGAAAGTTAAATACACACTCAACATATAAACTAGAAATTTCACTCTTACGTATCTACCTAAGAGAAACAGAAACATCTCCAAACAAAGACTTGTCCTCAAACATTCATAATCGTTTCATTTATAATATGTTCCCAACCCAAATATCCATCAGCAGGTATCCAGATAAACAAGGTGTTGTGCACACACATAATGGAATACCACTTAGCAATAACAAAACAAACCACTGATACACAAAACAACATGCTTGTAATTCTAAAATATAATTCTATGTTAATTACACCAGGTGTGAAAATGTGTGTACCATAGGACTACATTTATTTGAAATTATAGAAAATGCAAACTGACTTCAATTAGATCAGAATTTGCCTAATGTTTGGTGCTCGTGTGGATGACTGAATGAATTTGAAGGTGTACGTACAAGAAGAATTTGGGGTTGATGAAAATGTTCTCTAGGTTAATTGTGATGGTAGTTGAGTATATGTATATAGTTATCAAAATTTGCCAAATTGTACACTTAACATGAATACATTTCATTGTATCTACATTTTACTTCAATTAAGTTAAAACAAATTTTCTGTGATTAAGGAGTGAAATTCAAATTAATTGAGTTAGCTGACTATTACTTAAATCAAAAAATTTGTATATAAAGCATACATTGTGTCAATTCAATATTTTACTTAGGGACGACTTTATGTCACTGGCATTAAGGGAAGATTGACACCATCTATGAATAAAGTCAAGTGCAAAGAGCTTGGTAAGTTTTAAGGCTAGGGCGTAGTACAATACATATTTCTCTGAAAGTCAAAGGAGTGTGTGTGTGTGTATGTGTGTGTGTGTGTGTGTGTGTGTGTGTGTTCCTCAACTAGGATTTTTAGAAATTAGGTTATGGAAGAAGGGATATGGTAGTTAATATATTAAAACAGGACTAGTGTTAGAGAATTAAAATGACAAAAATGCACACGTGCTTCTCAAATTGAAGATTAAGGAGAACAATTTGAAGATGCCAATTTTAGCCATTCACCCCCATTCAAATCGTATTAACAATATAACTAATGGAATAAAACTTGAATGTTATATGATTTAGTCTATGAAAATTTTGATCAGGGTAGTGGCTAACTTTGTAACTGTGGTATTTGATAAGGATTGCAGATATGAATACAATGGCACAAACTTTGAAACTCAGAATTTCTTGTGTGTGAAAGAAAAAGAGAGTCAGAGACAACAGAAGAGGAAAGTGGATCATAAACTTGCAAGTGTTTAGTTTTGTAGATTAATATTTTCTCTTATGTACTCCAACTTTCTATTTAATTGATCTTTTTTTTTTTTGAGTTGGAGTCTCACTCTGTCGCTCAGACTGGAACGCAGTGGCTGCTCCCGGCTACCGCAGCCTCGACCTGCTGGGCTCAGGCAATCCTTCCACCTCAGCCTTCCAAGTAGCTGGAACTACAGGCGCGCACTACCTCGCCCAGCTAATTTTTTATTTATTGTGAAGATGAGGTCTCGCCAAGTTGCCCAGGCGGGTCTCGAACCCGCGGGCTCAGGCAATCCACTCACCTCAGCTACCAAAGGCACGGGATTACAGGCTGAGCCACCGAGCCTGGCTTTAATTGATCTTTAACTAAATTTTATCAGAATGTACTCCGCATAGCACCTGCAGAGAATCATGTGGGTTTTAAAACTGGGATTTCAGAGATACCCCCAAGCACACTGAACTGAAATCTTTGTGAGTTTTCTGTTGTGAGTTTCTAGACAAGCACCCTGTTAATTAATATGTGGGTACCCTGAAGTTTGAAAACCCTAGTTAAGATTGCATCCATTTAAATACTGAGGATATTTTGTAAAGTTTTGTAGCCTGTATTATAAAAGTTAAGTTCTAGTTTTGGTCATTTAATTCATCCAATTTCCTGTAAAAAGAAGTGTGAAAAAGAGATGAAGAAACCCTGGGAAGAACACCTGAGGAGCACATACGGTTGGAGAGTGACACTATAATTGTTTAATCTTGAGGCATGAAATGGCCTCAGAAAAAAGGTAACGAGAAGAATTATGGCTTCTGAAACTGCAAAGCAATAAAAGTGGAAAACTAGAAATTTAAATAGAGAACACACACACACATATTATATGTATATATGTTCATTAAAAAATAAAAACAATAAATAAAACTCATCCATCAGTCACTTACTGAACACTACTCTTTGCTTCAGCCATTTGCCACATATTTGCTGTCTACTCTGAGATTGCTATTCTGAGGAATGCATTAAAAATGCTGTCATCAATAGAGGTTATACTTCACTTAATGAGACCAGCCTAATATATATCTATTAAAAAACAATAAAATCTATATGTAAAAGTGTGTGGGATTCTAAACAAATACTATACAAATAAACAAGAGGTGATTGGAATCAAAGTGCTCAGTGAGAAAGGTTCACAGGGAAGTTAAGAGATTACTTGTTCTTTAAGGTTGGTTTAACTTTGGGTAGGATTCACACTGAGCTCTGTTTGATGGTTGTGACTCCAGAAGGGACCATATGAGCATGTTCTAGTCTGCATGACTGGATACTTCCTCGGCAGTCTTCAAGGGCAGGAGGGTGGCATTTATTAATGGGCCAACATATTGGGGTTCAAATAGAACATTAAACTCAACTGTCAAAAACTTTAACTTAATGGGGAGATGAATCATATACATCTCCAACACTAGTGAGCAGTTAATGATCATTCACAGAAGGAAGAAGATCATCTTGGAGAGGAAATCCTTAAATGTATAAGGTTTGGGCTAACCCTGGAAGAATTATAAATATATGTTGTGGGGGAGCTACAAAAGAACAGAACAAAACAAACAAACTGGAGGCTAAACAAAACAGATATATTGAAATAAACCAAATCCTGATGACGTGAGCAGGAACCCTACCATAAGGTGTCCCCATGGCCATAATGAGGAGTTTCTATTTCAGTGGAAAGCCTGAAGAAGTTCTGAAGTCTTTTTATCAGAGACTAAATGCAACACATTTTGCCATTCGTGCAGCAAAGAGGGAAGGAAACTGGAAAAGCACAAACGAGGGTAACTGTGTCAGCTACAGGACACATGTGGCATTCGGGAATTCATATAAAAAATTGAAGTGAATTCCCTAAGATGAAAATGCAGACAAGGGGGTGGGATGAGATGTAGAAATGGAGAGGGAGGGATGGGAAGCAGCAGGAGCGAGTAGCACTTGTGGTCATACCCTCACCCCCATCCACCCAATGCAATCCTCATTCCTCATTCTTTTGATAGCAGAGTACTAGTATACAAATAAGTAAATGTCCTCATTTGTTTCTTAATTTGTTGTATCCTTTTTTTTTTTTTTGAGTTGGAGCCTCACGCTGTCGCCCAGACTGGAGTGCAGTGGCTGCTCTCGGCCACCGCAGCCTCGACCTGCTGGGCTCCAGAGATCCTTCCACCTCAGCCTTCCAAGCAGCCGGAATTACAGGTATGCGCTACCATGCCCGGCTGATTTTTTGTTTTATTGTAGAGATGAGGTCTTGCTGCCCAGGTGGGTCTTGAACCCATGGGCTCAGGTAATCCACTCACCTCAGCCTCCCAAAGGCACGGGATTACAGGCTGAGCCACCAAGCCCGGCTAATTTGTTGTATTCTTAATTCCCTGGTGGCCATGTGTGCTTAAGTGTGTGTGTGTGTGTGTGTGTGTGTGTGTGTGTGTCTCTGAAAGAGAAAGAGAGAAAAAGAGATGGGGTGGGGTGGGGATGCCAAACACAGGGGCGTTTTCTTGGACTGGAGTAACATCTCGTTGGCTAAACGGAGATACCTGTCATCCTTCATTAATAAAAATTAACTGTAAATCTCCCTGCTTCCCACAGGAGGACCTTTTAAACATTCCATCAGGGGCCTGTGGAGGACATCTGGCAGTGAGTCAATCAAGAAGCAGCATGAACTGGCAGCAGAATCTATGAGGAATTTCAAAATATATATTTATATATACATTTATATACCTTTTTTCGCTATCTGCCACTCCTAGGTAGGCCTTGTCTGAATTTGCTTCCATGATCTCTCCACAGACAATTGATTTCCCCCCTCTCCCACCCAACCCTTCATTCTTCCCTCAGCACCCCTGCACCCCCATCTCCTGCCATCCCCTGCCATCCCCCTAGTGCTGGAGACCTGTGCAATATCATTTTCCGCATAATGAAATCCGGAGTGACATTAATATAAGTGTAATTTTATAGAAGGGAATGGGCCTGGCTGATAGTTTCTACCTGCTGTGTTTTGATGATAGACATCGGGATGTCACCATCTGTGTAATGAAATTTCACCTCCGTAATGGTTCAGATTATCAAACATTCTTCCAAGCTGGCTCTGGGACTCCATTTATTTATTTATTTATTTATTTATTTATTTATTTATTTATTTATTCATCTGCAAACGGGTGCTGTAGGCCTGTTTATCATGGAAGATATGGACACAGAGGGTATTAAGTGCATTAACAAAGTAAAGGAGAAGTAAATGTAAACATTGGCTATTGTCCCATAGAGTCATTGATCATGAAGTGAACTTACTATTTCCAGTCTTGGACAGGAGCTGTTTTTCTTTTATATTGACTTCTGTAGCTCTCTGATTGGAACAGATGCAGATGGATTTATTCCAGGGAAGTGTCAAATTAAGGTAACATGCATAAAGTGTCTATTATATAGATATGTATACATTATCTTACGTAATTTCCAAATGATGCAATGAGTTAGCAGTCTAAACCTCCAGGAGACAAATACAAGATAGATGTGGAATACTCCACAAAGGTAGGTACTATGACCCTCTTAAGCAAAAAAGTGAGATTCAGAGAGGATACTTAACTCAGGGATGAGATGTGTTTTAACTCACAGTCGTGTACCTTACAAATCTGTGCTCTTTTCGTCACTTCAAGCTACTTCCTGGGTGCTGAGACTAAATTGGGGCAAGTGAATTGGATTCAGCAGAGAGAATTTCAGATATGTCCAAATGCCTCAATCTGGCTCAATATATTCAAGTCGTGATATCAACTATCTGTGTCACCAGTTGCCAGCAATGACCTAGAATTTGCTTGTTTTGTATTTTCCTAATGCCTACCTGTGACAATGGCATTAAGAAGATAAAGGAGATAGGAGAGAGAATAAATACTGATATGCAATCATTTTAGTTAAATTGTAAACTAGCTTATTCCATTATATAGCAAATCCATTTATGTATGAATACTTAGGACTACATATCAGATTATATCCACAAACCAAATATACATTTTTGATCATTAATTTCTGTATATTGTAGCTGATTATATCTTACATCCATTTTGTAAATAAAAATGCTAGTAATATTATGTCAAGATTATTCAGTGTTTTGCCCTTTTTGCTTCTGTTTTTTTATTTTTAAACTAGAATAAATGTCTAGAATTCAAAGCTCTGTCTCAACTTCTTTCAATTACTGTGATTCTGTAATTTGGAGGTATGCCACAAGTAGATAATAATTATAGTTAAATCACCAAAATGTTAAATACTTTGCAAATATGTTTGAGCAACTTCAAGAAGAACCCTCTTACAATAAAATTTACACTGACTTGCAATTCTCGTGTGACATTTGGGGAAGGAAAAGAAGGAGATATTATTGTTAGCCATGTAAGGTCCAAAGTTTTTCTACTTACATTATGGCTTGCAGAAAGCACTTGAAATTTATGAGTCCTAACAAAAACTGGATAGTCTTGGATCTACTAAGCTACATGTAACTGGTAATCCTGCCTCCCTCCCCAATAATGTCAGATTTTTTCACCTCTCTCCCACCCCTTCTGAATTGTTATTTAGTTTTTGGGGGGAGGGTGGTCAAATTATTTTATTGAGGGGAGGAATATGGTGGGGGGTGGCAAAGAAGCACTAAGAATGTAGTGGGTTCGACATCTTCAGCTGGTCTGTGATCTCCTAGCTTTGAAGTTACAGAAACAGGTGCTTTTTTGTGTTAACTTGGTTTATATCCTGTGCTATGTTTTTGTCTCACACCTCCAATTTTATTGGAAACCCTCAAAGTGAGGGACTTGTCTCCTGTGACACCTAGCCCAGTCCTTTCCACAATCAGGGACTCCATTTGCATGTATTCAATCAATGTCTATTAACCAGTGTTAAAGTTTAGAGAGGTACTTTAGTTTCCGTAATGAGGAGCACACTTCCACTCAAATTCAGATTTCCCAGCTCTAGTTCAATCTGACTCCAAGCATTCTGATTGTTTTATGCCATTCCTGGTTCTTCGATCCTCTGCATAGATCACTGAGCCTTTCTTCATTACCTCAGTCAGGAGTCTCTGTGACTGGAGATTCCAAGAGACCACCTTTGATCACCATTTTATGTGGACGGAGGAAAGAATTAAAATGCTTAATACCTGGACAGATGGCCTGAGAGTCACTGGAGTGTGAAACTGGCAATGTTTCCTTGGTGGTGAGCACATGCTTATCCACTTTAGAATAAACAAACCCAGTGGTATAGGTTTGTTTATCAACAGGGGGTAAGGATACAGGTGGGGGACAAGTTTATTTTCTTGACATCTTCCGTCTGGGTCTTGGGCAAAAACCCCTGCTAACCCAAGATTAGGATAACTCCCTTAAAAATATGTTTTTGGTGGTCCTAAAACCTTTTCACAAACCAGAGAGCCGAGTTTGGGGTACTTATCTGAGCAAATGCAGCCCCCTAATAATTTTGCCTTTACCTGGGTGAGCAATAACCTCTAACATTCCACCTTATATTTTACACATTACATTTGCTCTCCTCTTCAAATCAAATCAAATTCCATCAGTTTGATCTAACCATTAAAAGAACAGTGACAGACATACATTTGATTGTCATTTACACTGAATGAGATGGGCTTATCCTCATCAAGATTTGTTGCCTTGATACTTAAATCTCACATACTAGACTTTGTCTTGGTTTCCAATTTCTTCAAAACCCCTCACATTTTGTTTTGAGAAAATGCCACTTTCCAAGACTTGTCAAAAGCAATTATTCACCAATAATTCACCATAATGATTACAATTTTTGCATTTACTGCACTTCTAATCCTGAAAATTCAAGTTTGAAAACTCATACAAGCACACACTCAAACACACACCAAGCACATATACAAAATCTATTTTTCATTCTTTCTGATTGCTTTTCATTAAGTCACTCTCCAGGGTTTTAAAGCTTCTTCTGTTGCATGGACATTTGCTCTCTTTTTGCAGGTTAGATGGAAGATGAACAGTTTAGATGCAATCCATCTCCACACACGAGGTTTGGAGTCACATCAACAAAAGAATTCCATATAAGAGTTGAACTTCAATTAATTGAGGCTCTGGGTCTATAAACTAAGGCTTGGACATTTGCTTTTGCTAGAGGATTTCAACAGGCAAGAAATTAAGATAAATCAGGAAAAGTTAGGAGAAACTGGAACAGTCAGTGGCCATAAACTCTAGGAGCAAGTGGACTTTCAAGTGGCAAGAGGTCTCTTGTTTCAGTATAAGCAAGAAGCAGTAATCAAGGTCCTTTCCTGTGGCAATGGAAGTGAAGTAAAGGGGAACCTCATTAACTTGGTGTGAAGGTGGTAACAAGGGCCTATTGTCAAAATGTCTCAAATATCTGGGAGCTTCTGGATTTACACAGTGTGTTAGCTTTAGGAAAGTTTTAGTCACTTTTTCTGTTGCTCTGAATCCACAATTCAGACAGACACAATTCTATTGCTCTGAATCCACAATTCAATGCAGTCAGGGGCAGCATATTCTCACCACTTTATTTTGTGTAGAATTTACTCAGCTGCCCCTTTGGTGATGTTTTCTATTTTACAGAGGGAAGCCAGGAACCTAGTTGTAACCATAATGTCATGACTTCCATATACCCATGGGTAAAAAAGAAACAAGAAAAACATTTGAATTCAACAAAAAAAAAAAAAGAAAGAAAAAGACAATGGTACATATATTATTTGAGGTTACATCCTATATATTAAAAGCTTGATTAGTATAAACTTGAAGATTTAAGAGCTTACATAATCTATCCTGTATTTTAGGGAAGATGTCTGACACTGCGAAGGTGTAGACAATGCAGGTGTCATCACAGGAGTTACTTAGGGCTCTGGAATCATCCTTTTATGCTTTTGGAACTGGAGGGTTGCTCTTACTTAAATCACCTAGAGATCTCAAAGGGATATTGTGTCCACCCAGAAAATAGAAAACATGGATTAGATTTACAGGAGTTAGTCTCTAGCCTATGGACCAAATCTAGCCCACAGCCTGTTTTTATAAATGAAATATTACTGGGATACAGTCAAGTTCACTCTTATATGCATTGTCTAGAGTTTCTTCTGTGCTAAAGTTGCAGAGTTGAGTGGTTATGATAAGGACCTGCAAAGATTAAATTCTTTGTTATTTGGTCCTTGACAGAAAAAAAGTTTACTAACTCCCAGGTTAGAGAATACGGACATTATAAAGTGTCATTTAGCATACTTGAAGTGATCACACAAGATAAGGACAAATAACTAACAAAACAAAATAAATAAAAAGCTGTGTATTATTTTGTATTCTAGTATCTAATGAAAACACTAAGTCCTTTGAAAAATATAGTGATGTGAATTCTGAAGAAAAACTGAGGTGGCACAAAAATCTCTAGTTTCTAGACACTCCAGCGGGATAAAATTTTGAGACCATTTGTCACAGTTTGTAGAAGTAAAAAAAATGCAATTCAATGAAAAAGACAATAATAATTTGAAACTTTAAAAAGGAATGAGTAAGCATTGAAATAAAGACATTTTATCTTCAGAATAATCAAAAATTTATTTGTGAGAAATAGAGCATAATGGATGTTATATACATTATGGAAAGAGATGGAAATTGGAGATAATACTCTATATCTATTTGAGTGCTTTTAAAATCATTATTGGATTGTTTGATGATGAGAAAATAGTTATAAACAACCACACAACCACTCCCTAAATTTCTTCTCAATAATAAACATAAACGATGAGCAAATAAATAAATAACTACCAGGAAGAATTATAGAAAACACAAGGTGCTATATTATTGAAGGGCTGATCATTGAGCTGGTCCATATGGAAAGGCACATGTCTGGTAGAGGTAATTGTATAAAAAGCAGGTGGCAGGTTTAGGCAAATGGAATTTTCTCTACCAGGAACACATTTGAGTGAGTATCTACCCACACATAAATCTATGCTTGAGTTTTTAATGAGGGAGTTTTCCTTCCCATCTTCCCTTCCTTGTCCCTTTTTCCCTTTCAAGAGCAAGAAAACTTTTCCAGAAGCTTCCCACCAGATATCACTTTCCATTTCATCTTTCTATTTTTTAACAAACCGTTGGTAAGAAAAAGGAAATATTATCCTTAATTAGAATTCAAAATTCATCTCCAGCTCCAGAAATAGGTGAGGGACCCATTTACTCCGAAGCACAGGGTAGAAAGATACCTAATTTGCAAATAAAGAAGAAGGGGGCAGGGTGGAGTGAGGTGGGAAGACCTCCTTCTGGTATCTCCAGTAGCTGTTATGGAATAAGAATGTGCTCCCAACAGAGGTAGGCTGATTGGTTATGACATCTCCCTGGTTTTCTCATTATGTGGATAAATAATATCTTTAGCCTGTGACTACTTTATATTTATATGAGTATTATGATTTTACTTCTCTTCTTCAATGATATTTTAACAGGTAAGGTAACCTGGTACAGAAAGACAAAGGGAACAAAGAAGTTAAAAAAAAAGATGAAATGGGGAGTAATTTATTAAGAAAGTAATCATGAAAAATTTTGATAGCTCAAATTTCCTTGGGATTTTTTCTGTTTTTATATTTGTTGACTTCACGTACATATTAGTGACTTGAACTTCAATAATGCCAATTATATGTTGTAACTATATATCAGGAACTGACCTAGACACTTTGTGTATTTCATCACCCTTAAACTTTGTAATTTATCCCATAGAAAAGCCATAATTATTCTCATTTCACAGATAAGGAAACTGAAGATTAACAGTTAATTTAAATGTCCCACATAAAAAAATTCATAATGGGCAAAGGTAGTGTTTGAGTCCAAAAAGGTCTAGTTCCAGACATAGCTCTCGTGCTTTTCTATTATTTTAGATTAGACATAGTACAGGTGCTCAATATATAGTTTTGAATAGATAAAGATATGTTTTCTTAGCTGAGTTCTAACAATCTTACACATTCACCGTATTTATGAAGGGAATTTGGTCTCTGAATGCCTACTGTTCAGATCATATGTACAGTGGTTCTCGGTCTTAAACATTCCACAGTTGTCTCACACTGAACAGATTAAAATTTTAACTCATTATTTTCAAAAATATTCTTGATTTTTTGTTTTTGTTTTTGTTTCTGCATTTCCTGATTCACTAGAAGGTATCACTATCCACCTAGTGGCCTGTTAAATACCTGAAATCCTCTGCCTCACCCCCTATCTACTACCCATTTTCAGATCATGTTTATTTCTCTGTGAGGTATTTCAAACCCACTCACTTCTCACTCTCCCCAATACCCACCTTGGCTAGAACTATCACTCTGTCACCTACCTTATCAGATTCATGACTGGTTATGACACCTACTCATGTCCATTATCCACAATGCTGATGGAGGATCTTTTCTACATGCAGATTTGGTTATACCATGCTTAAAACTATTAGATGCCTTCCTTTTGCACTGAGAACAGGGTTTAAACCTCTTAGCCTGACCATAAGAACCGTCCTCATCTTTCCTTCTCCATTTCATATCCTTGGCCTCACCATGTGTTACCTCACACTTCCTACCATATAAATAATTAACTCATTGCATTTTCACAGATAGGCCATGCACTTAATGTCCTCTCGGTTTTCTAGTTGTGTCCTTCCCTATTCCTCTTCCTGGACTGCCTTTTGCACATCTTTTCTAATTTTTAAATCACCAGACTGAGATAGGAATCTTCCCATAAATTTTACCAATGAATGCAAACTCAATTTTCCCATAAACTTCTGAATTTATCCCTATTATGACACTGTCCCACTGTGTTAATTGCATATTTTCCTCTGTCCCCAATAAGTGGAATTAGCTTGAGAACACAGATCATGGTTTCTTAAATTTTTTTATAATTAGAGTTTAGTATGCATTGCACAATTTTGATGCTCAAGTATCTGTTCCGAGTAACATATTAAATGAATAAATGAATGTATGAATGGAAAGAAAGGAATGAGGGAAGAAAGGAAAAAAGGAAGAGAGGAGAAAAGAAATATGTGCATCTTCTTCTTCACAAAGAATATAAAAATACAGTTGGTTTAGGGGGTATAAGGATGGGATCAGAAGCACATGCTACTGTAAGATGCAAGTGTATTTTCAGAGAAAATAAATTATAGTGTGTTTCTTGTATAGCAAACTGTAAACCTATCACCTCCTGCTGTAAATCTGACCCTCGATGGAATAAATCTGTCCTGTAATCTCAGTGTTTTTCATAAAATAGTATTCTATTCTTTAAAGGAGTAAAATGATCTAATCTGCAGTTCCGAAACTTCACTTTTCAAAAAAAGAGAAAGGATTATTGAAATTTATAGATTTGGCCATGGCAAAATGGCATTTATGTTTTTCAGAGTTAAAATGAAATAAAATATATAACTTGTTGGGTTTTGCTTTCATGACAAATAGGCACTGACAAATACATACCACATTACCATCCTTGATTGCTCTGATGGAACTCATTTTCATCTTGTGTTCCTCTAATTACATGAAAATTGCATACTTTTTATGCATGACACATTTTGCACAGCTTTAGCAAAAGGTTGTGAAGAGAGGGGGGGAAAAAACATTTATCAGTTTTCTCCCCTTCCACAGCAGCAATTGATCATCTTCCCAGCAATCAATCTTGCTTTATGGGCCTACTTTTCTTCACTATTGTTGTAACCAAGTGGCAGCAGAAAGGCCCTGTATACACAAAAAAATATGGTGGGGGTTTTAGGTATTTTTCTCTACTCTTAATAGATGAGATTTAGGATGCCCCTGCTCTCCAATGGATGTTCCTAAGTCTTCTCTGCTCCTCGCTCCCTCTTCTGCCTGGATTTGGAACTTTTCTCCTGAGAAAAACGCACAGGACTCCTGTATAAAAATCACACCCTACCCCTTATTTCTCATTCAACCTGCTTTATATTTAAAACTGTGAATCACTTTCTTATCCTTTGTATTCATTTTAGCTTAATAATCAAGTGGTATATATTTAGAAACATAATTTTAGTCTGCATTTTAAAAATGAAGAAGTTGAATAATTATATGAATCATGGCTTGCCTAAATGGATGTGATTTATTTATTTTGAAATTTGAAGTCGACTTAGAAGCCCTAGCTCCCACTGCCAGCTTTTCCCAGAGAGTTTGGCTTCTCTTTCCCCAAGACATGGAGAAACAGTTTTTCTGCTACCTGTCCCTAAAATGCATACGAAGAATACGTCAATAACAAATACCGGAGCAAATTACAGACAATCAATTGGGTGTTTCTTCTCCCGTTCTTTATTTCTATTCTTTCTAAGAACGGAGGCATTGGCATTCATAGGAAGCTCGGAGTCATTGTATTTAACTCGAAAAGGATTGTAGAAGGCACATCTCATTCCTTGAAAATAATGACAAATTATGCAATTTTTGTTTTACCCAACTAGATTGAAAATGCCTGGGGAATAGCCAAGCTGTTTGGCAAAGGGAGGCATTTGATGTTCGGGGCTTTGGAGCTGAGGGAGCGTCGTTGCTTTTTAAACAGGTGCGGGCTCCTAGCGCTGCGTTTGCTTCCCTTTTTTTGGCCAGCACAGCACCTGACCAACTTCGGGAGAACAAAGCTTCCATCTGGACCAAAGGGAAAGAGAGCTGGTCGCCCGTGGAGCAGCAAAGAACAAGGCTTTGCTTCCCTTTGAAGCTCTGGCGTTCTTGTTAATCACCTGGCAAAGTCTTAATTTAAAGAGGGACTCTTAGAGAAGAGGGGAATCTCAAGTATATTTGACTTTCATATCAAATCGACTTACCTTTCATCAGGCTTATTAAAATTGGTGATGTCTCATGTATTAATTGGGAACCCCATTTGTATCGGAACATGAAGCGTTGCCTTTAGGGCCCTCCTCCTCGCTTTCCTGGGATGTGCTCACATTGCTGTCTTTGCCATGGAGTAATTACATGTAGGGAAAAATACTGTAGTATCAAGCACATTGTATTACAACTGTTGCAGAGTAAACACAAGAGGACTTTGAGTTTTCAAATGCCTAATTAGGCAACAGTAAATGCATCATAAGATGGATGAAAAATGAAGTCTGGGAAGTATTGCATTTTTCACCGTTGGAGACGATCTGCAGTGATGCATTCATGTATTTATTCTTCTGAAGTAAATATCCTAAAGGAGTTCTCTTATCTTGTTAGAAAGATACCTGAAATATTCACTTGAATAAATGTATAAATCATAAGGCCATAGTCCGGGAAGGAGAGGTCAGCTCCATCCTGTGTGTGGAATACACCAGTGATCCTACAACCTCTATCACATGTAATGTCCATCTTGGAATGCTGTTACAAAAATGAGTAAATTATTTCTTGATTTGAACTTAATACTGGTTCCTGGATGCAGTCATATGTTGGAAATACAAGAAACATGTGTAGTTCTTGTCATAAAAGAGTTTGTAATTTATGTGAAAAAAATGAAATCATCTGTGAAGAGCTCTGCAAAACAGTGAATGAAGCATCAAAACAGGGTCAATGAGATATCGGAGTAAGAAGATTTTAGTTACACAAATAGGTAACAAGTTCATGGAATTGCAGCTTAAGATAAACTTTAAAAGTGGACTAGAGTTAGAAAAGAAAGAATGCATGTGGTATGTTCTTAATTCTGATGAATTAAAAGAGAAAATGTGTGTCATCATGTGCAGGAAGAAACCAGCAAAGTTTCTAGTAGGACTTTCACTATGTCATAAAGGAGAGTTTTAAAACAATCTCTGGATAAATGGAAACTTGACTTTAGGCAGTTATCAGATTGGAAATGAAAGATGATGTTTGGCTTTTGATGAATTTGTGTGTACATGCACACACATGCAAACTTAATTGTCTTCTTGTTTCACTGTATAGTTCCGTGAGATGCCACACCCAGATACAATCCACTGATCCCTGATCCAGACTCCAAAATACCTCTTCCTCCATCTTAGAAACCTTTCCCTCTGGGACCTGTTTCTAGGTGACAGGATAGGAGACAGACCAACAAAGTGAATTTACACCAAGCTGTATATATGTGGCTGCAGCAATACATGCTACTTCTTCCACGAATGCTTATGTTTGCAAAGGGTACGCCCGTGAAATACCGCTCCAAGGATCAGATGACCAAGGAGTGTATTTGGGAACAGGAGGGAATCCCAGTGACCCTCAGTTTCCTCCATATAAGTTGCTGTCTACTCACCGAAATGTACCTTAGGACAGAAAAAGACTTGTCTTTAGGCTACAGACATTCACAGGCCTGTAAACAACAATGCTCTTCACATTGGGGACTGGGAGCGAAAAGATAGGCGGGGAGGTGATGCTCACAAAATCTCATTTAGAGAATTATTTATTATTCTAGTTTGTAGTTTATGCTTATAGTATCTGTAATAAATAAACATGCTCCGGAAGAAGCACAACTTAACAAGGAGTAGATGAGATTGAATGTGACGACTCCAGCCCTGTGCAAGAGGCACTGGCCCATTAAATGAATGTGCACAGCTACTTCGTAATGCTCTCCCTAAGTAATCAATTTCTGAAAATACCAAATAATTTTGAAACAGCCCCGTCTGACCTTACTCACCAGTGATGCTGGACCAGGCCTTGCTGATTTGCCTACCTAGTTTTTAATCAATCAGATTTGACATTTTTGTGTTTTTTTGTTTCTTTCCTTTGCCTACCCCTGAACTTTTTCTCGTCCCTTGGCAAAATTAAATGGTGGCTGCCCTCCCTCAAGGTTAGGGTCTAAAACGTAACTTAATATTTATAGGTTTAGGAGTCTTTTGACATAACACCAGAGGACTCTAAATGCCATCACATGAGGCTAGAACATTCTGATATAGCACTAGGATTTGATTTCTATCCAGATAAAAAGACCCAGGATGCCCAGAGCCTGAACACCGATAGAATTTGAGAAAGAGAAGCTGTCAGCCTGAACTGTCTCCTATCAGACTGGCACAGGGTATGATTCAAGCAAAAGGGTTAAAAAATCCAATTTGAACCTTCTTTATTTATTACTGATTAAATTGTCCAGGTTATCAAAAAAGTAATTTTTCTAGTTTCCCAGCATATAGGAGATAACATTTGTGAGAAAGAATTTTAGAGATTCTAATTTTTAACTATGTATTATATAAAATAACCCTTCTGTCTGATCTTTTCTTTTTTTCGTATTCTCAACTCCTTGTTTTTCTCCCTCTTCTTTTATATCCTCCTCTTTCTGTCCTCTTCTTCTTTCCTCTTGTCATCATTCCTATTCAAATATAATTGTACCAGAGGTGCCAAAAAATTTATACACACCTTAAGAGATGTTATATATGTATTACTTTTAGTTCACCATAATCAAAAGTGTGGACATTGATGGTAGCACTTTGAGCACCTCCTGTAATTGTAGAAGTCAAACGTGACTTGGATTCCTCTTTTGTTATCAGTATATATTGAGTAGTACAATTTTAATACAGTTTTTTTCTTTTCTTAAAATGTGTATACAATTTTTGACACTGTGTTAAGATGTAGCTTAGTAAGTGTGATATACTGAAGTTACCATGGAAGGTCAAGGGAGTTCATGATTTTATATGTGGAGAAAAAAGAAAGGTTAGTAAGATACATTTAGGAAGATTAGTGAGATTAGAAGTGATGCACCATTAAAAAAATTAAAAAGCTTTAGATAAGGGAAGAAATTGCTTTGACAGATGAGGAGATTGCG
Source organism: Carlito syrichta (assembly GCF_000164805.1). Classification (NCBI taxonomy): domain Eukaryota; kingdom Metazoa; phylum Chordata; class Mammalia; order Primates; family Tarsiidae; genus Carlito; species Carlito syrichta. The sequence continues at coordinate 718,811 of NW_007248390.1, forward strand.
ATTCAGAAAAAAAAAAAATTACTGGATTCTCAGAAAGCAAGTTGATAGTTACTGAAAAATTAGCTGTGGTGATTGGAGATGAACCTAAGAAGTAAAAGGTTGTCTAGTCTAACAGTGGATCACACAGAGGCTCTGTGTTTGTTCTAAAATGTTTAGAAAGAATGGACTAGTATTTTTTCATAATATACACAATCTTTACAAATGTTGATCAATAGTGTAACATACTAATGGCAAATAGTTATGTCTAAATCAATGACTTGGGAGACTTTCTGGTAAGGATATGTCTAAAATGACAGCTAAAATAAGGCAATGATGTTGTTATGAGTGATGTTAAATAACAAGTGTGCGAGGCAAACATCCAAATGTGGTCCATTTAAGAATTGATAAAATAAGGAGTTGAAACAAGTGATGAGCCGTAGCAGGAATCAACAAACCGCAGCCCACATGAGCCAAATCCTGCTGACTGTGGGTTAGTGTATGATAGTTGTTATTATTACCATTATTGTTATTATTTTTGAGTTGGGGTCTCTGTTGCCCAGGCTGGAGTGCAGCAGAGTGATCATGGCTCATCACAGGCTCGACCTCCTGGACTCAGGCAAGTCTCCTGACTCAGCCTCCCGAGTAGCCAGAATTACAGGCCTATGCCACCATACCTGGATAACTTTTTAATTTTTTTTAGAGATAAGATCTCACTATGTTACCCAGGCTGGTCTTGAACTCCTGGGCTCAAACAATCCTCCTGCCCCGGCCTCCCAAAGTTCTGGGATTACAGGCGTGAGCTACTGTGTCCAGTATGTATAGTTCTTGAGCTGTTAAAAACTTTTTAAATGGGTGCAAAATAATCAAAAGAGGAATGCTATTTTATGACACCTAAAATTCATATGAAATTTAAATTTCAGTGTCTGCAAATAAAGATTTATTGGAACACAGCTATGCTCATTCTTTTTTGCCTATGGCTGTTTCATGGAAGACTCTAGTTGTTGCAACAGAGACCATATGGCCTGTACAGACTAAAATATTTACTATCTGTTTCTTTACAGAAAAATCATTCAATTCCTAATCTGTGGATTCTGATTTTTGAGAAGCTTATCCCTATGTTTAATTCAATTAACAGATATTAACTGAATGTCTACTATTTCCAGTGGTACATCCTGCGATACCTGAAATTACATGGCAAATACCTAGTTCTTTGGGATTTATTTTATTTAAAAAAAGTTAATATGACACTCAACCATAAGCCCAGTGTAAGGAACGATATGAAGAGATAAACATTGAGACTCTGTGACAGTATTCTAGGTTCAAAAAAGAAAAGAACATTCTGAAAGGAGTTCACACCATGAGCTTTAGACAAAAGGTGTTAGCAAACACAACGTGTTCCAGGAATGAAGACATGTTTAATATGACCTGAACGTGGCTGTGGACAAAAAGGATGTAGCAGAATTAAAATTAAAAATAAACATTAATTTAGCCAGATTATGAAGTTCCTTCATGTGATGCTGAGACTTTGGACTTTTTTCATGGTGAAGGACCATTAATTTTTTTTTTTTAATCTCAGATTGATTGTGAAGAAGAGTGAATTTGAGATGTAGCTCAGAGATAGACTCAATGAACCAACTGGATATAGGCATGAAGAGATAGAAATAGGGAGGTTCCTGGGGAGGCCTACATGGATGACGGTTTCCTCAGGGTGGTGATGGATGAAGGGGTTAGAAAGTAAGGAGGGTGGAGTTTGATGGTCGTTTTGAGTGACCTGTAGGAGATTCATGAGCACAGATGAGGTGTCGTGGGCACACAGAAGAGGTATCTCTGAGTGGATAGGAAGGGCTGAGAATTACCACTGCACAGTACGAGCTGAAGCTATGTGGTAAATGGGACTATCCAGGGAGACAGATCAAATGCAAAGCAAAGGGATGGGGGTACATGATTAGAACAATAAATGCTCTTTAAGAGTTATCAGACGGATACAATAACAAATCCTCCTTAAGCCTCCTTAAAACTTAAGACCTGTTGGAACTGAGAGCTAGTTACACACCTGAGTGCATAAGAAAAAGAGAAAAGCGTTTATGAAAGACTGCATGGATATTACCAAAGATGACTCTGATCACATTCCTGGCTTTGAAGAAAGTTTTCCCTGTGTCCTTGGTTCCTAATTATGAGCCTGATTTCATATAGTTAAAAATAAAAAAATAAAAACAAAAACCTTTCACAAAGCAGGTGACTTAGTGGCCCGCTACTCCTGGCAAAGCAATCTCTCCTCCAGCCCCAATTAGTTACATTGTCATTTCCTGATTCCTCACCCTTTTCAGAGGCTGATCATATTTTGTTTTCCACCATCTCCCTTTATTTCTTCCTTTGCCAGTTGCTAAGCACTCCCTTGTTGCTAAGTGGGATATGAGCACTTAATTTACTCCATTCTTTTTTCTCGTACCAGATTTTAGAAATTGCAGATCCTGTTTAATCAATGTGTAAATGCAATGCTTTTGATGTATTTTTCCTAAGAGCAATATTTTGATCATTCTTAATGATACTTAATGAAGTCACCGCATGATTTCTGATTGTACCTAATTGAAGCTTGTGACTTGCATTTCAATATTATCATCTTACAGCTTTAGGTCTATGAGACGAAATTTTTCCAGGGCCCCAAAGTATTAGGAAACATAAAGAATTGATGTTTTATTTTAAATTGAATATTATTCAAATATATGTATGTGCATGCTAATGTATATATATGAAATTAACTGAAAACTGAAACAAATTTCCCAGAATGTATTTTGTATTTTGATGACAAAGGGAGCAACCTCTTTGGTAAAGAAGTTTAGCCACTAGTTTTAAGACTTACAATGAAATCTAAAAAGCCTTAATATTAATACTTTTATATAAACCCTAGCTGAACTCCACAGGGCATCCAAGATGCAAACAAAACCTGGCTCTTGTAATAGATAATAAATTGAGAATTTTGCTTTCTCAAAGCCTCTTCTGAAGACACAGTCTCATTAATTTAATGCCAAGAAACCACAGTACCAAAATTTTAACTGGATCCAAACTCAGTCTCATTCTTTTGATTTTGTTTCTCTTTCATCAAAATTTGTCCATCATGTACCCCATTCCTTCAGGGTCTTTTTCTTTGGTACAAGACAGTGGGTAGTAATGATTTAATCAGAGACAATAACCCCTGCTAATATGTTAACTAGCTAATATATGAACCCTCCTAGGATAACATATTAGCCTTGACCCAGATCAGGAAAAAGAATAGAACTCTAGCTCCACTAGAAACCCTGAAGGAATAATGCCATTACAGTGACTTAACCCCATAGGAGGCCAGCAGGGGAGCTACTTAAGGGCAGCTTTAACATCCTTCGTGTCATGTGGCATTCTCTATGTTGAGTCAATGGTAGAAATAAATAGTAATTGTGGTGCTGACAGAAATCAATTTCACTAGTTACTTTTAATACCTCTCTCGGGGATTTTTATGAAGAATCATAAAGCACATCCAAAGCATAGATTTTACATAATATCTTTATAGGAATAGAGAAGACACCAAAGTCAAATAGGAAAAATATTTTTATCATCCATAGCACTTTCATTTTTTCTTCATGTTTTTTTTCTAGCTATGAAGAGTTTATAAAGATATTTCTCATTAATTTTTTTTTAGTCACTTGGTGAGAATGTTGACGTTTCTTCCTATTTTATAAATAAGGAAATAAAGACCCAGATGATTTGAATTAAATCAGGTTCAAAGTTAGTAGACATGAAAACTAGACTCAAATCTAAATCTTATACTTGTAAGACTGGGGCTTCTCTCTGTCTATACAGGTATCTACACCCTACTCCCTCAAAAGGTTAGGATAGGTCAGGTATCACCAGTACATACATGGAATCATACTACTAAGATGTACTTGACTTCTGGGCTGCTGAGTCCAAACTTCATCTCCATCTAGCCACTGAATTCTTAAATTCCAAGAGAAAAACACTAATACTATGGAAACAGAATGAGTCCAAACAGGAACAGTACACGTGTAAGCTTGATCATTGCTTGGGTATACATTTATGTATTAGGTAAAGATTCTCCTGAAAAAAAAAATGCATGCAATTGCCATTTTGTCTCAACTCTAGGCATTAGATGAATAGCCCATTTGTGACTTAAAAAATACCAGCATTAACAGCATCCTTTCATCAAGGTATTTAGAGTACAAATATGGAAACAACATAAAACAGAGTCTATTATGGACCAAAGAAAACTCTCTATAATATACATAGTAAGAAGTCAGAAAAAGAAAGGAACATTACTACATATGAAGCATCTGGTTAAGTTATTTACATAGACTATTTTGTTTAATATTTTCAACAAAGCTAGGATACAGGTATTATTATTATTCCCATTTTACAAAGAGAAAACTGAGGCTTTGAGAGGTAAACAAATGTCTCAATACACTGAGAGTAAGCAGTTAAGGCAAGATTTGAATCCAGGCATCCACCTTTTGAACACAAATTGCATTCAGCCTCCTTGGCCTTGGTGCACATTCACTTATACTGACCAATTGATAAACTATTTAGGAGCTGAAATACAACTGAAAAGGCATAAAGGGGGACATTTGTTTTAAAAAAAATTCTTACCGCTTACTCTGGGAAGTGATGCAACACAGCTTAAATTACAGTAGCATTAGGTGTTCTCCTATTTCTTGGAACCATCGCATTATATACAAATAATTTATCAATTGATCATTACTAACTTAGAAGTACTTTCTAATGTGTCATATGTTAGTATTTTTCTCGACCCTGTGGATAATGATTAAAGAGTGGTGCTCTTCAAACTTTAATGTGTATCATCTGGAGATTTTTTTTTAAACTAGCATATTCCAATTCATCAGGTCTGTGGTAAAGGCCTGAGAGTCTACAATTCCAACAAGCTTTCAGGTGATGTGGATGCTGCTCTTCCATGAACCACTTTTTAAGTATCTGGGATGTAGAACACATGTTTGTCAAACAGACAAATGAGAAAAAAAAAGCTGTTAGAAATGAATGCTCAAACCATATCAATGATTAAAGATTTGAATGGATTAGCAAAGATTTTAAAACATCATGATTATCCCAATAAAAGTGCCAAACTGGAAAGATAACAATTTAGAGGAATGTATTAAGCAGCATTTAGTTGGTTAAAAAAATACACAAATTAAAAAACGAATGCCAAGAGATGAATAAACTTTCTCAAAGTCTCTTAGTTGTGGATGGTCAAGCTGGGAGCCAAACACATTTAGGTCAGGCTGTAGTGCTAATTATCATCCTGATGATGAACACTGCCTCTCATAGGGTACAGATTAGAGTGAGTGCACAAGCTTTATTTCAGGACATGGAAAGCTATTTGAACAGAACTAACAACATGTGAGGGAAGAAGTGAGGTAGAATGCCAAGAAAATAAAATGAAATGTAAAATAAAATTCTGTAGAGCCCTTGCACCCACACTTATCAGACTACAAAATGGAGTGTAATATTCAGTTATGGGGTCACAGTTCAGGTATGATATCAACAACATAAAATATGTTTAAATGACAGGAAAAGTCATTTTAAAATGTGTTAGAAATATGTCATAAGGGTTATTGAAAGAAGCAGTGATATTCAGAGTGAAAGAGAACACACTTAGATACTTAGGGATGCTGTTGGTTAGTGGAAGACAGGGAGAAGGGTGTGGGATTGCTCTGTATTCTCTTCTGAGAACATCATTAGAACTAATGACTGAGTTGTAGCAAAACAAATTTTTCTGCTAATAAAAAATCTCACCACTGGTAGTATTCAACTACAGTGTCCACCAAATATCTTCCAGTAACCAGGCAGTTAAGATGCCAGTCCCATGTAAGAGGTAGGGGCAGAGGGCTTATAAAGGTCTGCCCCTAAATCTTTATGAATAAATAACTGTGAATTTAGGAATCACAGGGTAAGTCTTTCTTCAACACTGTACTCAAAAAGCAACTCAGTCACCAGAAGAAATTAAAAGGGTATTTATTATTTTTACATGTCTTGGAGAATGTTAAAGGAGACCTAATTTATGATCCGCTGAAAAAAAATTTTAAATTCCCATCTCCTTTCTACAATCCTTTTGTTGTATACTATAGCTATTTAAAATAACTCACATGCTCTAAACCATAAAAACTTCTGCTTCAGATCAGCTACATATGACATGTGTTTTCCCTTTCTCATTTGTTTTCCCTCTCTCATTTTCCTTCCTTCCAGCAAGAAGGAGGGAAAAGGGAACAAGAATCTGTCTTTGAGAGGATAAGAAAAATATTTATTTTAGTTAGATTGGAGATAGCAGCAGGCACCAATTTCTGACTTTTCACATGTGTGTCTAGCTTCGAAGACTCAGAAAGTTTTTGTTCTGTCCCTAGATTAAAGTTCGGCTTGGACCCCAGTGTGGATATATTTGGGTAGAGGAATGGTATTGTAGTCGCTATTAGAAGGAGGAGTGTCAGGGAAGCTGGCTTACTTCCTCTCTGATTTATGGAACAGAACCACAATTATCACTAAGGAAATAGAATTCCCATTCCCTTCAACTCTACCATCTTACACAATGTCTGATAAAAAGAGAATAGCAGCCTAAAATCCTGTAACTGCCAAATTGCCTTCCTTTCTTTAGGAAATCTAACTCACTTCCTTGAAGAAATTGATCATCATTTGATGACCATAGAATTTCTCCCTGGCTATAAAACCGAAGCTGCAGAGTTGGTGACAGTTAAAAAAAAAATCAATCAATACTTCAGTCAATTTGCAGAGCGCCGACTATGTGCTCAGTCACTTAATTGGTGTTCTAAGAGGATACAAAAGAAAGAAAGATCTGGCCTTCTGAGGGCTACATTCTTGAGTTCAATACTAGCTAGGAGTCGAATTCTATTTCTAAACCTTTGAAAGTGTATGTTTCTGTGTATGTTTGTATGTGCTTGTATATGTGAGTATGTTTGTGTGTTTGAAAAGATGTTAATTTAACAAAGGCAGAACCACGCTCTAGGTTTACTTCTGTTGACAATTTGGGACAAGACATTAGTTTAAGGATATTTGCATTACAGACACATTCTGAGGATTCATTTGTCTATTTAGCAAGAACTGACTTTTGTAAGTATAATAATGTCTAATAAACTGCTGCCGATTTCTAAATCACATGCCACTAGTTGGTGATGTTCCAGTGTGTGCCTCTCAGCAGAAGTTTGGGTAGTTAGTCTTTTGTAATGGCTCTATTGATAATGGCTAATGCAGTATCATCAAGTCATCATATAGAGTGTGATAGTTACACTTACGGTATACATAATGCTTATTGGGTACTGCACATGGTAAGGAAAATAGCTCATAAAAATCCTCGATGTCTTTTTTGTCCTCTCCTCTTTCTCTTTTTCTCTTCATGTTTGCTCACAGCATCACTGTGCTATGTAAATAACTGCACTAAGGTATGGGATGGATGAATGAGCATTTGGATAGATATCCCTGTCATTTTTGTTGATAGTTCTAGGTATAATTCCCTTGAACGATGAAGTATAAGTTTAGATTGTTCAATGAACAAAAATTCTCTGCCAGATTTTAAAGAAAAATGAAGACAGTGGAAAACATATAATATTTCTGAGGACTAATTTGTTAGGGTCTGTGAGACAGCTTATGATGTAAAAGAGGATACTGGATTGAGAGAAGACCTGAGTTCTTAGCGTGGCTACCAACTATTAGTGTGACCTTGGGCAAGTTGCTTAAATTTTTCAAATTTTGAAATGCGTGTTTGAGGGGATGGTATATGTCCATGATGGGTGTGTGTAAGTGTCTAAATTAACTTCTGATTTTCACATTTTTAAAACTTGTGGTTTGTTTATTTTATCAGGAAATCATTCACCAAGAATTTTTAAAAAGAAGCTTTATCCCATAGTGGTAAGAAGAATATAAAATCATAAAGGGTGCTGTCTCTGCTTTATTTGAAATACATTAGAAAAATGTAAATCCAGAAATTATAAAATATATAACTAAAGTTTTGGTCATGAATCCAGATTGTATAAGTGACATTAAGGTACCAAAGAGTGATGAATGTAGTGGGATCCTTTATGAAAACTGTTTAACAAGAATGATACAGTTGTGTAGTCTCTACTCTTCACAGAGAAATTCACTCTTTTTCTTCCTTCCATACCATTATCTTGCTCACCAAAATATCTGACCTGATATTAATCATTCATACTTCGTCATGGAGGTTAAGAATAATATTTCTAACCCTATTTTAAAATGTGACAGTTTAGACATCAGCAAAGGATTAGAGTTGGCAGAAATGAACATTGAAACTCTAGGAATCACACAATGGAATCATCAGTCTATTCTTTTTGTGTTAAAAGATCCTTACTAATAAGAAATAACTTTCCTTGTTGCAAAAGTATGGGCGTAACATCAAATGCTGTTCAGAATTTCAGTTATCTCTTAGGTTGAATTACTTATAAGCAAAGGCTTCTAACTTAGAGATCTTATTATATGGTAAAGCTCCAGTAGTCTTGTCCTGTTGAACCAGCACCACTGTGAGATCTTTGGTGCAGCATTAGAAGACAGATTTTGTGGCAACCCCCTTGCGTCCCCTCCCACTGTGGGAATTTTTCTGTCCTCTCAATAAATCGTGTTTTCTCACACACACACACACACACACACACACACACACACAAAAGAAGACAGATTATATTATCTGATATGGCATGGGAATTGGAGTTTTGATCAGGAATTGGTTGCCAGTTCCAATTTCCATAAGGGTGTCTTCTGCAGTTTCCAAGGTTCTTATAGTTTGAAGTTTTGCATTTAGGTCTTAGATCCATTTAGAGTTATTTTGATGAGTATGTTGAGAAATTGAGGTTTTGCTTCTGAAATCTCTATCCTGTTCCATTGGCCTATACACCTGTTCTTGTACCAATGCCATGCTGTTTTGATTATTGTATTTTGATAATAAAGTTTGAAGTCAGAACCAACCCTGCTGTCCATCGAAAGAGGGCTGAATAAAAAAATATGGTACATAGACATGACGGAATATTATGCAGCCATAAAGAAGGACAAATTTATAAACTTTGCAGCAACTTGGATGAACTTAGGTCTATAACACTAAGTGATCTATCACAGAAATAAAGAACTGAGTACCACATATCGTCACTCATAAGAGGACCCTGAACAATTATCATAATACTATAAGAAAGAGATTGGCAGTAGTAGGAAACTGTCAGGGGAGAGGAGGGGAACACCTTATCAGCAAGTGTATCTGCATAATGAACATTTGTATACCTAACCCTGAATTATACCCTCAATCTTTAAAATAAAAAAATAAAAAAATAAAATAGACAGATTATGTCTCATTTCTAGTCAGAAGCTAGTGAAAGCTCTCTCAAGACATGTCCAAATTCATAGGCAACTATGGAAGCTGCAACAGTTAGTTAATAAGACTGTGTTGTTCTGACAATTTTTATACATCTCTTTTCTTGTATTACTTAAGAAGTCACGGACTTCCATCTCTCCTGGCATCTTATTCCTAGTTAGGTCTTAGGTACACTGAAACTTGTATACTTATGCTATTTTTGGTACTGGGCATAAATTTGCAATGAACATTTGTGGTGGTAGTGATTGTAATTTTTCTTGAGACTAGAGAATGATACATGAAAAACCAAACCTCTATATCGTAAGTAAAGACCATAGAATATATTTATGTGGTGACCACCCCTCAATCATTTTCATTATTGTAAAAGTCACAACATAATGACTCTCACAAGACTGATGGATAGCTGAAAGAGGTCAAAGAAAATCAAGGCTGAGAAATCCAGGAAACCACTGCAAATGGTCTCAGAATCCATATGATAGATAAGCAGAGATGATAGGTTTAACAAATTAGATAGATAGAAGTAGACAGAAAGAGAAAGAGAGACAAACAAATGATAGATATGGATAGAATGTACTAGGTGTATTACATAATTATGAAGCTCAACATAATAAAATATATTATTAATAAACTATACATTTATTTTGATAATAACTGAAAGAGATGATAAACAAACACCTACTACCCTGTGGAAGCTCAGAAAATTTGAGACAAGTAAAAGGTGTTTCTTAATTCAGTTTTTGGAAACTTCTGCTCAAGACAAGTAACCAAGTGACTTTTGTGAAAGTCTCCCCTGGAATGTTCTCCAGGTCATTAAAAAAAGATTCTTCTGTGGAACAAAAGGAATGATTACAACTGAGATAAGCACCAAAAACATAAAATTGACTCTCTGATGATTCCAGCTATTAGTAACCCAAAAACTAACTACCTAATGTCTATGTTTTCTAAAGGAGAAAAGAAAAAAAAAATAGAGGATGTTGTCCTTTTGTTTTTCTCTGCGTGTTCTGGTGACGTATAACATTAGTAAATAAAGGAAAATATGACTCATTCATCTTCATTCCCACATGAATAGTGCAAAAATGGAATCTTGAAGGATATAACTAGAATAAAAGAAACAGCACACAATATTATGAACTTTTAGGTAGAAACAAAATGTAATGACAAAATTTTACTCTTTAAAATCCTGAGGCAGGAGACGAGAACTAACTCCGATAAGCTGAACCATTAAACAGGACATGGTTTTCGCATGTATATATTGTACTGATCTGAATTAAGTAGTAAATTTTCTGTTTTTGAAAATATTTAAGCTGAGATGTGCAGGAAATGTTGGTAAAAAGCATGTCCTATTCCAAACGAGCATGGGCTGGATAACTCCTTAAGTTGGAGAAAATAATTGGAAAGGAGTCCTGAGCAAACACTTATTTTTCATTTCTCTTTGGATTGTCCCTAGGGAAGGATTTTAGGATTACTACTCAGCATAGCCACCATTAGAATAGAGTTAGGGCGATAACAACTAACCAAAAATAAAATCTTGTTCCTAAGAAAAGACATCAGATCCAATTGCTTGTTTTTTGACCCAACATGTTTATATTATTTGATCAACTCAAATTTACCAAGTGTTAAAGATCTCCTCTTTGGGAAAATATAGACTTTTATAACCTCTTTTGTGGGAGAGAGTAGGCACTGAAGAAGGTGAGAGATGGGGATAAGGATCTCACAAATGTCCTTGCTGAATCTGTCTGACCTGCTGTTAGTTCCTCCAAATCTCTGAAGCTATGCTTTCTTACTGACAATATACGTAGAGCCCTAGCCACATAAAAGTTATGACACATAGGACTTCCATTGGTCTTTGCTCTCAAAGTAGTGATTTTAAAGAGAGACAGTATAGCTTTCTATGGCATTTTGTAAATTTGGCTGGGGTAGGAGGCATTTTTAAAATTTTTTTTGGTGTGAAAATTTTGGGTTGTGCTACTTAAATGCAGTGGCTGAATATCAAGAGACTAAAGTAATTGTCATGTGTGGGAACTTTCACATGCACAAAATTATCACAGGTCCCACCCAATTTCTCAATGACCCATAGGTTTTTCATATATACAAGCTTAGACACTTTATACATAAATAAAGTCAGTTTTAATATTCTGGCTAGGCCAGGCTCGATGACTCAAATTTGTAATCCCAGCACTTTGGAAGGCCGAGGCGAGAGGATTACTTAATTAAGTTCAGGAGTTCGAGACCAGCCTGGGCAACTTGGTGAGACCTCGTCTCTACGATAAATCAAAAGCTAAGCCTGGCTTGGCAATGTGCACCTGTAGATCCAGCTACTTGGAAGGCTGAGGTGGAAGAATTGCCTGAGCCTAGCAGGTCAAGACCATGGTGGCTGTGAATGTGGCACTCTAACCTGGGAGACAGAATGAGACTCCAACTCAAAAAATAAAACACAGCCGGGTTCGGTGGCTCAGCCTGTAATCCCGCACCTTTGGGAGGCTGAGGTGAGTGGATTGCCTGAGCCCGCAGGTTCGAGACCCACCTGGGCAGCTAGACCTCATCTCTACAATAAATCAAAAATCAGCCGGGCGTGGTAGTGCGCGCCTGTAATTCCGGCTACTCGGAAGGCTGAGACGGAAGGATCGCCGGAGCCCAGCAGGTCGAGGCTGCGGTGGCTGGGAGTGGCCACTGCACTCCAGTCTGGGCGACAGAGTGAGACTCCAACTCAAAAAAA